>NW_006256612.1:5215998-5324558 GCF_000478725.1 Eutrema salsugineum
AGATTGTGACGTTTACTGGTTAAAAGGACGTGTAGATTGGACGCAAAACAGCGGTATATTTCTCTTTTTCTTTGCATTATGCACTAACTAATGAAACTTAAGGTTGTTTAGATTTTCTTTCCTTCTTGCTGGAATAAACATATGGTCTGCAGTTGTTCGTCTATTAAAAATCTAGGATTAAATCAAGATTGATATTCTGAACATTTTTAAGCTGTCATTTGGAATATTTGTATGTTTTACAAAAAGTCAATGGGGGCATTCGGAGAATCGAACTCGGGACCTCTCGCACCCAAAGCGAGAATCATACCACTAGACCAAATGCCCTGTTTTTATAAAATTTTGTTTAATCGTTGAAGATCACCATATCTGGTCTTGTTGTGATCTCGTTCTCTTAGTAGACTTTTTCTAAATGTTGTATTCTGAATAGGATGTTTCTAGATCTATTCGATCAGATTTCTTTCAACTGAACTTTCATTGATATGATCACTTGCATTTTCCTTAGAAGTTGAAATTCTGCTTTGCAATGTACCCTGGATGGGAAAACTTCAGTGAAAAAGGATAGTCCTCTTGTCATACTTTTTTTCAATGGGCTTTATACATCAATCATTAGACCATTGATTCTTGGCTATTGACTAATAAGATTACATTGAGATATCATTTGCTGCTCTCTCAAACTGGAAATTTTCGTTAGCTCTGTTTTTACACTGTCTAAAAGCCGATTCCTGTTTCTTACCCTTTTCTTTGAAACTGCATTTGGTATGTTTGTTTGGCAATTGAGCCAGAAAAAAATAAAATAAAATAACCCTCTTTGGATAGATAGTTCATTCGGGTATGAATTCATTTATTAAGAAAAAGGTCAATGGGGCATTCCGAGAATCGAACTCGGGACCTCTCGCACCCAAAGCGAGAATCATACCACTAGACCAAATGCCCTTTTGTTGATTAACTCATTCAGTGCATAACTGTTCTTGAAAAATAGACATCGGTTTTAGGCTTTGTTCTTTTCACTTTCTGCAGTTGACTCTTAGAGAAATTGGCAGCATTCAGCTAGCGATGTTCTGCGATTAATCCACTATCCAGAAAGTGTTCTTGCTGCACATGTGAGTCAGCGGACGTGAAAGCTAAGGTACACTGTGATTCGCATTCTATTTGTGATTCTTATTCTAGTACTAGCATTTCAGCAGCTTATACCTAGTGATAGGAAATTGTTTTCTGAAATGCCCTTTCTAAAAGTTGAAGGGAAATGCATGTGAGAACTCATTCACTAAAGAAAATAGGTTTGTTCTATGATGGTTTATCAGCTGGCATTTGAAATAGACTTCCAAAAAAAGTCAAAGGGGGCATTCCGAGAATCGAACTCGGGACCTCTCGCACCCAAAGCGAGAACCATACCACTAGACCAAATGCCCTGTCTTTATATGTTGTTATGTTGATGCATTCTACTTGCATTCTGTTTTCTTTACGAGAACATTTGCCTCTTTAGATGCTTAATCATGATTCCTGTGCTGCTGTTTCTGCAGCTCAATCTTGAAAATTTTGGCAGCTTACAAAAGGTTACGGTCTTTACTATATGAAATTTACTAGTTAGAAAGACTTGTCCATTGATATTGGACGTGAAACAGTGGTATGTTTTTATATATTTTTCTTTGCATTATGCACTAATAATAAAATTGTAAGGCAGTTTCTGAAATGAAAGTGAGAGTTGTGGTCTGTAGTTTGAACAAGGTCTGCGAAGAATCGGTGGTTAAAACAAGGTCTAAGAAACTTTTTAGCTGGCATTTAGAGCATTTCCTTTACAAAAAGTCAACGGGGGCATTCCGAGAATCGAACTCGGGACCTCTCGCACCCAAAGCGAGAATCATACCACTAGACCAAATGCCCTGTTGTTTATGTATTCAGTCAATGCATAACTGTTCTTGAAACTCGAATATATTATTTCTTTTGTGTTTTCAGGAAATCAACTGATGTAGGCGGTATGCTTTTTGTTTTCCACAGTTATATTTCCGGAGCACCTGGCAGCATAAAAAGGTGTTTTCGTTCGGCAAATGTGAGTCACCGGATGTGAAAGCAAAGGAACTTCGTGGATCTACTTCTGTAGGTTGAAACTTGAGCACTTAAATCGCTGAAAGTCTTGATGGGGTCACTGTATAGATGCTCTTTGGCAGATGTTTTTCGTGCTGCAAGTTCCTGCATGTTCTTGCTCAAGCTTCTCTTCCTGGAGCTGGAGTTCTTTGTCCTGCTGCTCATTGTATTTTTGGCTAACATTTTGATATGAGAAATTGGAGATTTGGAGAACTTCTCAGATTCTCATTTTGTGGAAAAGTGTTCTTGTTATAAAGGAAGCTGAATATTAAAAGTAATGATCAAAAGTTACTGAATCAATGGCCAAAATGCCATAATTTGGAAAAGAAAAATCTTAGGTGTCATAACTGAGTTGGATGCGATAAATTATGTATATTCCCAATTTTACCCTTAATGAAAGATTCTTGTGGCATTTGTGAAATTGTCCAAATTTGTTATTGTTTAAATAATTTTAATTGACACTAATAATTAATTTTTTAAATTTCTGGTTTTTTTTCTTGAGCTCATTTTGTTTCCCGATAGTTTGTTGTCAATGAATCTGAAAACCAGCTAAATCCATCTTTTTCGTCGAATCCTTGTCTTCGTCTCCTTTTCCTCTTCTTCTGCAATTAATTTCTTGTTCTTATCTCTTTTCTCCTCTACCATTGTTGAAGCTTTAAATCTGGATGATTTGTTCTTATTTAGGGATTTAGGGATTTCACAATTTAGGTATTGGATTTGTGAAAATTATTTGTTTCAGTATGCAAATTGGATTGGTAACCAAGTTTTATGTGATTATTAGGTTTTTGCATTGGTAATTTATGGTCCATAAATTATGGAGTTTAGTTGTTGAATCTCTGTGATTTTTAGGTAGATTAGAATTAGAACCCGAGTTCATCACCAAATCTACAGAAAAGGACAACTAGTGCAAATGATACAACTAAGAGATAAAAGACAACTGGTATAAATGGTACAACTAAGAAATAGAAGACAACTAGTACAAATGATACAACTATGAGATAGATAACAACTAGTAAAAATATGTATAACTAAAACAACTTGAATAATTGCTAATTGAGAATTCTTTTATTCTATTTTCAAGAGATAATGAGCATCAACCACACAAACATTTCAATGGATTTCAAGAAATTTCATCTATGTTATATCATTTACTATCTCATATTTAGAGCATATAACTTATTTCATCTATATTATATTGTTAATCATGTTATGAAACAAAAGAGACAAAATATATGATTTTACATAACTTGTAATATGAAAACCTCTTAACTGAAAATTAATAGTTGAAAATCAATGTAAACGCTAAAATCTCAAAAGAACAACTATTAAATTTTCAGACAACTGGACAATTAGGTACAACTATGTACAAAAATTGACTATATACATAGGTGCACATGTTTCTTAATTTGACAGACATCTGTACACTTAGGAAAGTCAATCTAGTATAGAGGATTTTATTTTTGGCTGAAAATGCTTTCAGGATAGAAATTAACAAGGTACAACTGGATACTTGTACAACTATATGTAATTCTTTAATTAGAAAATAATAATAATAAAATTATAAGAATCAAAAGAAAGCATTCAGTTAAAAATGCAAAAAGATTAAAAACTATAAGGAATAAAATTAAAAAGATGGATAATATGAAATAATCATTTTTCTAATACATATTATTGGTTTGACATCAAACACCTTTTATGATACAAAGAAGACTTTGATAATGTTAACAATTTTATGGTGGAAAAGATGCAAAATTATGATTTTACATAAATTGTAGTATGAAAATGTTGTAAATGGACTATAGTAGTCAAAAATCATGTGGACAACTACAAAATAATAATTTATATCAAGGGACAACTGGAAAAATGCTAAAATCGCCAAAGGACAACTATGAAGAATTTTGGACAACTGGACAATTGGGTACAACTATGTACAAAATTAACGGCGCACGTGACACTTTGACTGCGCACATGTCTATTTTTGTCGGGGCTTAGCTTCGTGGATGTGAATAAGCAAAGGACAACTGGACAAGTAAGGACAACTATATGCAACTCATTAATTTAAAAAAATAATAATTCTTAAACTAAATTAAATATATAAAGAAAGTATATACTTAAGAAATACAAACATGTCTTAAAGTATAAGGAACAATATTAATAACATGGATAAAATGAAAATTTCATTTTCCTAATACATATTATTGATTTCACATCAAACATCCCTTATGATACAAGGAAGACTTTCATAATGTTAACAATCTTTTGATGGAAAAGATGCAAATTTATGATTTTGCATAATTTGTGTCATGAAAACCTTGTAAATGAACTGCAATAGTCGAAAATCATGTGGACAACTACAAAATAATAATTTATATTAAAAGACAACTGGAAAAATGCTAAAATCGCCAAAGGACAACTATGAAGAATTTTGGACAACTGGACAATTGGGTACAACTATGTACAAAATTGACGGCGCACGTGGTACTTTGACTGCGCACGTGTCTATTTTTGTTGGGGCACGTGTTCTTTAGCTTAGTGGATGTGAATAAACAAGGGACAACTGGCCAAGTAAGGACAACTTTATGCAACTGCTAATTTTTTTTTAAAAAAATTAATAATTAATTTAATTAAACATATAAAGAAAAATTTTGGACAACTGGACAAGTATGGACAACTATGTTCAAAATTGACGACTTACGACACACATGTTATTTTGACTGCGCACATATTTTTTTGTCTCCAAAGGATAACTATGAAGAATTTGGACAACTGGACACTTAGGTACATAGTTGTCCAATTGTACTTAAGTGTCCAATTGTCCAAAATTCTTAATAGTTGTCCTTTTGCGATTTTAGCGTTTTTGTAGTTGTACCTTGATACAAATAATTATGTTGTAGTTGTTCATAGGATTTTTTGACTATTGTAATGTATTTACAACGCTTTCATAATACAAGTTATGCAAAATCATATTTTTTTTTTCATCATAAAATTGTTAACATTATCAAACTATTCAAGATAACATCTCAAATACAGCCAAAAATTCATAATGGCTAACGCTGATGATGTGATGTGAAATCAATTAGACCACACATGAACCTGTTTCTTGTGTATACGTCCTAGAATAAAGCTTCAGCAACAGCGTTTCTTCTTTGCTTTGAGTTCTTCCCTAAACAAGTGCGACTACTCTCATCTTCTTTTGGAGGTCCACTGTTTGGTGTTATCTTAGCTAAGCATTTCCCAGTCAATATATTGCTGATATTGATCGCTGCACCATTCATAAGCCAATAAGTGAGAACTGTTGGTTTAAAAGGTATGTATCTCAATGTGGAGACCTGCATTTACAAATCTGAAACAAACCTTTATCAAAAACACGTAAAATATAAACTGAAACACTGGTTCGAATATGGTTTAGCGCATTTGAATCATTTGATTCTATTATGGCTGCTCTGAGTTCCATAATCTGAACCACTATCAGTGAAAAATTCTAAGTGAATGTGTTTATTCATGACAGACATGTAACCTTTGCGGTAGCAGAGAAAGTTGCATGAACTTGAATATGGCATCAAGATTATATCAACTTACCACCATTAACGATTCTGAAACATCAGACCAAGCACAAAACAGAGGACGACCAAATGAAGACGCTTCACTGAAGAAAGATCTTGTCCTGATTGTGCTGCGACCGAGAGCCTCTTGCGTCTCTTCTTCCGCAAATTGTCCTCCCTCTTATTCTTCCTGATCTCAACCATGTTAAGTCTCCTTATAACACCATCTTCTGAAACTTTTCCTCCAGAAACACTAATTGTCCTTCACATTCACAAGTCCCATAAACAAAAACAAAAATCAGAAATCCATTTCTCAAAAATCCTTTCAGCAATGACTTCCAATACTGTTTTATACTGGAGATATTGTTGTTATTTCAGGAGCCACAAAGAAGAAATCTTACAAGGAGATCATGATCGATGGGAGGCGGAGAGAAATCAAACTGCAACTAATCAGAAGCCGAGACGCAACGGATCTGGAAGATCTGCGTTCTTGAGAACCACTGTTTCGGAGACGGAGGGAGCGGCGGCGAAGGATTGATCTCCATAAATCAAAGAGAAGATTCAACGAGATTTTGGAAAAAGCTATAAAATCGTCGAAATGAAGAAGAACACATATTTTTGTTCGTTTGATAATAAAATATTGATATAATTATTTAATTATTTGAGATAAATAAAAATATCAATAGGTTGAACGGATATTCATGGATCATTGGATTTGAGTGGGTTTAACCCTGGTATTACTATAATTAAAGAAACAAGTAAGGGAGAAGCAAAAATTTTCTAGGATTTTCATTATTAAAAGAAAATCAAAATTAAATTAATTATTAAATTATGACTTCTGAGCCTATTTTTTCATAAATTATAGCATTTTAGCCTCTCGCTCAAAGTTACTTACTTTCTCCAAAACCACAACAAACTCTTTAACAGAAAACCTCGTAGATCTTCTCCATCACCAACAAGTGCAAACAAAACCTCTGTAATTCCCGGGAAAGTGTCCATCTTTATCACAACTCAGATAAGCTAATGTAACCATGAGAGTCTTTAGAGTCGCATCGGTCTCACTTCGGATCTTCCCGTCGAATCACTACACAACATTCCCGTCGAAACATAACGTTTCTTCTCTTTCACCTGCGACAAGCATCGCGAGAGCTCTTCAAGAACACATCAATTCTCCGTCCCCAAAAGCTGGGAAAAGGATTCACGCCGACATCATCAAAACTGGGTTTAGACCAGATTTAAACATATCCATCAAACTACTCATTCTGCATCTAAAATGTGGCTGCCTGAGATATGCACGCCAAGTGTTCGACGAATTACCCAAGCCAACATTATCGGCTTACAACTACTTGATCAGTGGGTACCTAAAGCATGGATTGGTAAAAGAATGTCTTCTCCTCGTTCAACGGATGTCCCACTCTGGGGAAAAAGCAGACGGGTACACTCTTTCCATGGTTCTTAAGGCATCTAGTAGTCTTGTCTCGACTACGATTCTGCACCGTAGCTTATGCAGATTGGTCCATGCCCGGATTATAAAATGCGACGTTGAACTAGATGATGTGTTAATTACTGCACTTGTGGATGCTTATGTGAAAAGTGGGAAGCTGGAGTGTGCAAGAACTGTTTTCGAAACGATGAAAGATGAGAACGTCGTTTGTTCTACATCAATGATCTCTGGTTACATGAATCAAGGTTTTGTGGAGGATGCTGAAGAGATTTTCAATACAACCAGAGTGAAGGATATCGTAGTTTACAATGCTATGGTGGAAGGTTTCAGCAGATCAGCTGAAACTGCTGAGAGAGCAGTTTGCATGTATATTTTGTTGCAACGAGCTGGTTTCCATCCAAATATTTCATCTTTTGCTAGCGTGATTGGAGCGTGCTCGGTTTTGACGGCTCGTGAAGTTGGTCAGCAAGTGCACGCTCAGGTTATGAAGAGTGGAGTCTATACACATATCAAAATGGGGAGCTCTTTGTTAGACATGTATGCGAAATGCGGAGGAATCGATGATGCAAGAAGAGTCTTTGACCAAATGCAAGAGAAGAACGTGTTTTCTTGGACTTCGATGATTGATGGGTACGGAAAGAACGGGAACCCTGAGGAAGCAATCGAACTCTTCACTAGGATGAAGGATTTCCATGTCCAACCCAATTACGTAACGTTTCTCGGAGCTCTCTCTTCTTGTTCACATTCTGGTTTGGTTGAGAAAGGTTATGAGATCTTTGAGAGCATGCAGAGAGATTATTCCATGAAACCAAAGATGGAACACTATGCTTGCATGGTTGATCTCATGGGTCGAGCTGGAGATTTGAATAAAGCTTTGGAATTTGTTAGGGCGATGCCTGAAAGGCCTGACTCCGATGTTTGGGCTGCTCTTCTCAGTTCTTGTAGACTGCACGGTGATGTGGACCTCGCAAGAATAGCTGCAAATGAGCTTTTCAAGCTTAATGCTGACAAAAGACCTGGAGCTTATATAGCATTGTCCAATGTTTTAGCTTCTGCTGGTAAATGGGAAAACGTGAGCGAGATTCGAGATGTGATGAAGGCTAGAAAGATACCTAAAAACATTGGTCGTAGTTGGATCGGTGTCGAGAAAGCTCAATAAAAGGTATTCATAGAAGATTTGATTGGGATTGAGACTTGTTTTTTTTGCCACTGATTGTTTTACAGATTTAAGGCTTGACTCAATCATGCTCTTCAATACAAATACAGCGAGCTCGAAAACATATGTTCTGTGATGAAACCAAAAAGTTATACAAATGGTTGATTATTTTTTGTGTGTTTTATTGCGCTTTAATAGAGGTCGCTTTGTGTGTGATCAAGACAGCAGAAATTCACCCTTGTGGAACTTCTCCATGGCCAACTTGAACTCAGGCATTGCAGATTCACGTAGATTCACCAAAACTTTAAACCCACTGTCCTTCTTGCTTCCAGCATCAACATCAGAATATGGCAAGAAAAAACATGGCTCCATGCTTCCAAGCAACTTGTACGATAGTGGCAAAACCGTCACAGGTCCTCCCCATCCAAAATCCACAGTTGAATGCCCCAAGTATCGCCAGTCCGTGAATCCAGTCACTCCTGTTTTACAGCATTCCCAAAAAAGCATGAAACTTTGTTTTGATTTTCTCCTTTAGCTTCCAAAAACAAATTCATATGATGTTTTCTTTACCTGTACCAGCATTGATCCCGTCCTTGTGGTGCAGCTCTTGGAAGTCGATAAAGGAGCGCACGTACTCGTCACTCGCATTGGATTTGCTCTGTTTTATGAGCTCTGCAGTTTTCCAAATCGGCTGTGTCATGAGTTCTCCAGCTTTGATCTGAGCATACATTGGCACACAACCATTTCCCCAGTATCCTTTAGGCAAAGGTGGATTCATCAACCTCCTTATGTTTATCGAATACACATACTTCACATTCTCGTCTTCACCAATCTTCGCAGCTCTTACCCTGAAATTCCGAAAAAAAAATTCTTGTTTTCAAGATCAAAAACATTTCAAGAAAACGATTTTGTGCAGGAAACAGTTAAACTTACTTTTCACGCCAAATGTAAGCACCAAGAGCTTCGAAAGTGGTGAAATTCGAACCCGATTTCTCTAGTAACAAAGCCTTGAATCGGTCCAAAGACTCGTCGGTCACGAGAAAGCACTCTCTTTTCACGTCTCCGATGGCTTGACCGTACGGATCAAAGTCCTTGTTCAGGGTCAAGAAGTCACGAACCGGAGCTCCAACCCAAGGCTTGTCTCTTGGACCGAGCAATCGTTCTCTGTCCCAAACCGGTTCGACCGAGATCTGAGCAACTCCGCGAGTTAATTCAGCCATGGCGTTGAAGAACAGACTCGAACCTAACCCGTCGCAGATCGCGTGGTGGATCGCTGCTCCGAGAACCCATCCACCGCACTGAAACGTCGTGACCTGGAGGATACATGGATTGGCCATTCCTTCCTCCCGGGTCGGATCCGGTACCAACCTCTCGACGAAACCTGGATCGGGTCCATCCAAATACCCGACGGATTCGAGCGTACAGTTAACAGTGGCGTTGACTAGAGGGACGCTTTGACCAGCGCCGCAGTATAATTCGAATCGGTTATCGGACTCGGAGCGACGGAGAGTGCCGGCGAGGGGGTAATAGTGGACTAGAGCGGTGGCGAGAGAGGCGGAAACGACGGCGGTTGGGGTTTTTCCGGCGACGGAGGAGGAGGAGGAGGAGTAGACGCGGAGGTAACGGAAGCTGACGTGGAGGTTGTTATCGTTATCGAGATGTGAGAGAGAGAGTGTTTGGTCGTTGAAGGAAGGTAGGTGAGAAGGATGAACAAGGGCTATTTCTGTAATTTCAAGTGTCGCCATTGCTTACTAATATAAATTTTGTTTTGGTTTGTGATATGGTTTTTGTAGATTCCAAAATAAACTTTTGGGGTCAATTTATAAAATCAAAGTGAAAAAAGAAGGCAAAATCAATGCCTTGAGGACAGCTCACAAATGACAAATCCAATCAACTACCAAACAGTCAAGTTTCATGACCATACTCACTTACCTACTCCTACACATTTTCAAACAATTAATTTGGTTTCTCACTCATGCCTTTACCAAATCATTTCAGTTTATGGTCGATTTTTGTACGCATCTATTTTTAAAAAATCATTGAAATATGGTTAGACTATATTCAATCATACGTGTCCTCAATATTTTTCTCCTCCACAGAAATTGGATTCGTTTTGGCTTTCATAAGTGTTGTAAATAATTAATATTTTTAGTTAAAAAAAGTGAGATAGAGAGATGCATGGAGTAGGTATGACAAAAAAAAAGCGGTTATATATCTCCATTTTCATGCTATAATTTTTTTCAATGTTATACATATTAAAATAGTTTGATCATTGAAATTTAAATGGAATCACGATCAAATGTGAGATTTTGTTTTGGAAATTGTAGAGTATTTATTACAGGAAGCTCAAAAATTTCAAAAGTGGTGGAACTTGGAAGTAACGTGAATCCAAAGAGAGGCCACTTTGGGCACACAAACCAAAGCACTAGAAATGGAACACGTTGTTTTCTTTTTTCACTCATTCAAATATTGTAAAATGGGCTAGTGGATCTTTCACTGTTAATATTTTTTTCTTTCACGATTTCTGTTTATTATCGAATATCCAATTTTGTAACGGAGCGTGCAACTGGGGTGGACATTTCTGCAAATGACAAGTCACTCCTAAACACGATCATTTTCACTAATTTTGCTTCAACTCTTTGCTAAAATTTGCTTCAACTCTTGTTTTAATGGTTCCTTCTTTAATGGTTTAAGAACAAGAACAAGTTGTTGGAACGGATAGGTTGTGGCACAATATAATATTGTTGACTAATGTCAAAAACTAGGAGAAGATAACATAACTTATAATTAATTGCATGTGATGGGTTTTAGAGCCATTTTTAAAAAAAATAAGCTATAGTGTTAGATTAAAATTAATTATTGGCGTAGTTTGGAAAGGAATGGCAGAGATTAGCGCATGTGTATCAATGCATGGATGAATCTTAGCTGTCGTCATAATAGATAAGATCTCCAATAAAGAATCTGCCCATTATATTCCTTTTTGCTAGTGGTCAAAAAAGATGATAAAAATGGAGTAACACAGACGACGACTCGTCTCTTCTTCCCATGGCTTCTCCATTGAAGAAGCTCATCTTAAGTTTTCTTCTTATCTTTTCCTCCTCCACATTCAACGTTGCCTCATCAGATCAACCACCGTGTCGGCGTTTTAAATCGATCATCAGCTTTGGTGACTCTATCGCCGACACCGGAAATTATATCCATCTCTCCTCCGACGTCAATCATCCTCCTCAAGCCGCCTTTCTTCCATACGGCGAAACCTTTTTCCGTTCTCCCTCCGGACGTTACTCCGATGGCCGCCTCATAATCGATTTCATCGGTACCTGATTCTCTTCTATCAGACATTTAGGCAAAACTGTTTCTTATCCTCTGCTTTAGGTCTTTCTTGCTTGGACAGCAAGTTAGAAACCCTATTTCCTCCTGAGTTTTTGTAATGTTGTGTTCATCTTTTGGTTTATGTAACAGCCGAGTTCTTGGGACTACCGTACGTACCGCCTTACTTCGGATCCCAAAACGTGAGCTTTGAGAAAGGGATCAATTTCGCGGTGTATGGAGCAACAGCCTTGGATCGTGCGTTTCTTTTGGCAAAAGGAATCGAATCTGATTTTACCAATGTTAGTTTAAGTGTTCAGCTTAACATCTTCAAGCAGATTTTACCTAACCTCTGTGCCTCTTCTTCTCGTGGTTAGAAACTTATATAGCCTTGTTCTCTTACATATATATGATAATGAATCGAGCTTGCTTCTAAGGGGTTTTTTTTTTTTTTTCCAACTTTAGATTGCAGAGAGATACTTGAAGACTCGCTTATACTCATGGGAGAGATTGGAGGCAACGACTATAATTACCCGTTTTTCGAAGGCAAAAGTATCAATGAACTCAAAGATCTAGTTCCTTTAGTCATCAAAGCTATATCTTCTGCCATTGTGGTAACATATATTTACATTTTCATCTACAAAATAACACGTTTGTTTTAAGAATTTAACGAAATAAGCAACAAAACTACAGGATTTGATCGATTTGGGAGGCAAAACATTTCTGGTGCCTGGAAACTTTCCACTTGGATGTAGCCCCGCTTATCTTACTTTATTTAAGACCGTGGAAGAAGAAGAACACGACCCTTTTACGGGTTGTATCACATGGCTCAACGAATTCGGACAGCACCACAATGAACAGCTTAAGACAGAACTCAAACGACTCCAAAAACTATACCCTCATGTCAACATCATATATGCCGACTACTACAACTCCATGTACCCATTTTTCCAAGAACCAGCTAGATACGGTTCGTGCGCCATTTAAAACTCTATCCTTGACCTTCACGGTTTGATTCCTTAACTGATTATGGTTCATTTTTTTTTAGGGTTTAAGAATAGACCTTTGGGTGCTTGTTGTGGAGTTGGTGGTAATTACAACTTCACTATTAATGAAGAGTGTGGATACGAAGGAGTTAGCTATTGTCAAAATCCATCTGAGTATGTGAATTGGGATGGTTATCATTTAACAGAAGCCACACACCAGAAGATAGCTCATGGCTTACTTAACGGTCCCTATGCAACTCCTGCTTTCGACTGGTCTTGCATTGGCTCTGCATCAGTGGATACAGAGTATTCTTTCGGTAGTTAAAAGAATTCATTTGTTATGAAACAAATTAAATGGTGATTATGATTATTAACATGAGCGTCAAAACACTTTCTGTTCTTTCTAAACAATGTTGTGTTGACATAAAAATCGATAATTAAACCAACACGTTTTTGATTGGAATACATCAATATTATCTTAACAATACACTGATGGACAACATACTAGATGATGGGAAATCGCTTATAATCCATATAAGTATCCTATGTATCATAAAATTATGCTGGTAAAAAATATTGTACTCTTGAACACCATTATTTCATAAATAGTTGCAACTTATTAATCAATTGTTGCAGGAACACATCAAGCAATCTTTTAGGATATTCTGGAACAAGAATGGTGAGAGAAAGAAAAAAAGGAAAATTCTATTATACTTTTTTTGTCTTCCTTATACTTCCTCTGTTTCATTATAGTTGATTTTCTGAATATTTACACACAGATTAAGAAAACTATAAATGCTCAATTATTTATTGTTTATTTTTGTTAATTAAGTTATTTTTACAACTGATTTTACTATTTTTATTATTACTTTTTCTTTTTTAATTGTGCATTAATGGAGTAAAGCAACATGCATTAATATTATTCATAATTTAAAGAAGAGACATGCATTAATTAGATATAGAAAATCAAATATTATGAAACAAGAAAAAAAACCTAGAAAATCAACTATAATAAAACAGAGGGAGTATATATAATAATAATATATTTTAGTTGAAAGAAAGGAAAAAAAAAAACCTTTTTGTCATAAAAAAAAACTTATTTGATAACAGTAGAGAATATAAAATTATTCCGGTGAAGTTGCAGATTTTTTTTTTAGTTAATATATATATATATATATATATATATATACAGTTTTATGGGCTGAGATTCGAAAGGAATGGCAGAGATTAGCACTTGTGTCAGTGCATTAATCAGAATCTAGCTGTCCAGTTATTGCGGAAATGATCCAGTTATTATTGCCTGACATCGGCATGATATGTGGAACTAGTGATTGTGGTTTACTAGTTTTGTAAATTTGTTATATGGATGTTTATTACTTTCGTTCGACTAGAGTTATCTAAGCATGCACCACTATTTTAAAGTAGTTGATTGATAATTTATTTTTGGAATAGAAATTGGGTTAGATTAGTATTGTCATGCTAGAAAAAAAATGCTCAAGTACAGTATATGTTATATCTATTTTAATAGTTTGGTCAAGTGAAATTAAAATTTAAATGGAATCAGAATCAAATGTGAGATTTCTTCAAAAATGTAGAGTATTTGGTACAAGAAACTGAATCTTTAAAGTGGTGAAATTAAAGTGAATACAAAAGAGGTCACTTTGGGCACACAAACCAAAGCCTAGAAAAAAAAAGGACACTTTGGTTATGATTATTGCCATTGTTGTCTTCTGATAATGAACAAGGCGGTTCATGAATTAAAAACAAAAACAAAAAAAAATCTCTGCATGATTTAGTAGTGGTCAAAAGTGACTATAAAGAAATAGAGTAACAGAGACGACTCATATGTTCCCATGGCTTCTCCACTGAAGAAGCTAATCTCTAGCTTTCTACTTATCTTCTCCTCCACCATCATCATTGCCTCATCAGAACCACCGTGTCGGCACTATAAATCAATCATCAGCTTCGGTGATTCCAGCGCCGACACCGGAAATTATCTCCGTCTCTCCTCCGACGTCAATCATCCTCCTCAAGCCGCCTTTCTTCCTTACGGAGAAACCTTCTTCCATTCTCCACCGGCCATTACTCCGACGGCCGTCTCATCATAGATTTTATCGGTACCTAAATTTTTCCTCTCGTTTTAACAGAGATTTAGGCAAAACCACTTGTTTTCCTCTGCTTTAGGTCTTTCTTGCGTGAACAGCAAGTTTTAAAACCCTACTTGCATGCTCCATAGTCTTTGTAATACTGTCTCCAAATTTGGTTTCCGTAACAGCCGAGTTCTTGGGACTACCGTACGTACCACTTAACTTCGGATCCCAAAACGTGAGCTTCGAAAAAGGGATCAATTTCGCGGTGTATGGAGCAACAGCCTTGGATCGTGCGTTTCTTGTCGAAAAAGGAATCGAATCTGATTTCACCAATGTTAGTTTAAGTGTTCAGCTTAACATCTTCAAGCAGATTTTACCTAACCTCTGCGCCTCTTCTTCTCGTGGTTAGAAACTTATAACCTAGTTCTCTTACATATCTATGATAATGAATCGAGCTCGCTTCTAAGGGTTTTGTTTTTTTTCCAACTTTAGATTGCAGAGAGATGCTTGAAGACTCGCTGATACTCATGGGAGAGATTGGAGTGAACGACTATACTTACCCGTTTTTCGAAGGCAAAAGCTTCGATAAAATTAAAGATCTAGTTCCTCTAGTCATCAAGGCTATATCTTCTGCTATTGTGGTAAGATATATTTATATTTCCACCCACAAAATAACACGTCTGTTCTAAATTTTAACAAACTAAGAACCAAAACTACAGAATTTGATCGATTTGGGAGGCAAAACATTCGTGGTGCCTGGAAGCTTTCCACTTGGATGTATCCCCGCATATCTTACTCTATTTCAGACCGCGAAAGAAGAAGACTACGACCCTTTTACAGGTTGTCTCCCATGGCTCAACGAATTCGGAGAGCACCACAATGAACAGCTTAAGACAGAACTTAAACGACTCCAACAACTCTACCCTCATGCCAGCATCATTTACGCTGACCACTACAACTCTATGTACCGGTTTTTCCGAGAACCAGCCAAACACGGTGTGTGCGCCTTTAATACTCGGTCCTTGACCCTCACGTACGGTTTGATTTATGAACCAATATGCTTTTATGGATCCTTTTTCAGGGTTCAAGAACAGACCTTTGGGTGCTTCTTGTGGAGTTGGAGGTAAATACAACTTCACTGTTAGTGAAGATCAGTGTGGATACAGAGGAGTTAGCTACTGTCCAAATCCTTCTGAGTATGTTCATTGGGATGGTTATCATTCAACCGAAGCCACGTACCGGAAGATGGCTCAAGGTTTACTCAACGGTCCCTATGCAACTCCTGCTTTCAACTGGTCTTGCCTTGGCTCTGGATCAGCCGATAAATAGGTGTTGATGACAGATGATGATTAGCAAGAACAATAACAAAATAACAAAAAAAAAAAAAAAACATGAACAGGTTGCTTGTTTGGCAACGTTTTGGCACAATCAATGACAACAATTTCAAGGAGAGCATATGTGTTGACCATATTCTATCAGATGATGGCAGATGCACACTAAATCATTTTTTATTAGTATCTAACTTGTTTATTTAAATGCTTTAAATGCAAGGTGTGAATAAATGCCAAAAATGTGTATATATAACTATTAGATTCCTAACAACAATATTTATAGACTTTACTCTAGATCCCATCTTTATATGTACTACGTATGTTTCATGATAATGTCAGCTGCAAGGTTTTTAGTTTTGTATTACAAAAAAAATGCCGTTCTAATTTTTCAACAAAATTCTAGTTTTATCCATATTTTTGAGTTTATTATTAGAGAAATAAAACTCGTAAGTATTAATAAATGTTATAATAAAACGTTAATATAACACGTTAATGAAACAGAGATCTATTATATAAAGAGTGGGTTGTGTCTCACAAACTTGACACATCAGCACCTCCTTTTTGACACATCAGCTCTCTAGAATTTAATTTAGAAATTATTTTTTTTAAAAAGAATATAAAGAATCTGAGTACATCACAGCCTCCTCTATTTAAATCACATAGGTCAAGATAAATTTAATTAACAATAAAAATTCCAAAGCTCTTTTCGATGCAAATTTATCTTCTTATTAATTGTTCATTCTTCACAACCAAGTTTCGGAAAACCATTAGTTCCCTCCTCACCTTTCATAATTGTATCTAATACTCTTATAATTTCATTGCTTCCACTTGGATTATGGTGATTCTCGACACTTAAAGGTATATGCTCGTTCGTTCAACTGATTGATCGGATGTGATAGTCATATCATATGTAACTCATTTACTCAAATTTGAACCGTCTGAAGGAAAAGTTGACAAATGAAAAAGGCTCGGATCTGAGTGTAAATACTCAGATTATTTCGCTTGGTGTTCTTTTCTTGACGAAAAGAGGTTTGTGTGAGGTTATTCCGTGCATCTAGATTGAGTTATACCAGTGTAAAGAGATGAACACGGCTCAAATTCAATTGTTTGATGAAGTTCCTTAGAGAGCTTTTTATTGTCGTATTGCGAGTAATGAGTATTAAATAAAACTGTTTTGGTTTATTTATTTAGTTATACTATATAAATGTGTATATATTTCCATGAAACTCTTCTAGTATCAGTCACCAAAGTTTACATCGCTTCTGGTATTTTACAACTCAGAGTTCTTTTGTTCATCAATTATTATAAGTAAGGAAAATATTTACATATATATTGTAAGCATATGACTGTGCTTAATTTTGTAAGGAAATGGTCGTTTATATTGTAAACATATTAGTTTTTATACTTGAGTACAAACAGAAATTAGTTACTCGAATATTTTGCAAAGTAAAACAATTCTATTTTATTTTCTCTATCTGTTCACCAGCACGTGCTATATTGGATTTGTTTCTCTTGTAAATTGCAGTGGTGTTATTATCGTTGAAGGCGTTCTTAGCGCCAGAAAGTCTCTTACGAAGGTGTCCCTTCACGTTTGATTTTTGGAATTTTGTTTTTTATCTGTTTTTAGACTATATAAACAGAGGTTTTTCCCTAAAGTTTGGTATTGTTTATTTCTAATTGTCAAGATTATTTTGATTTTGGAGAAGATGACTTGTCAACATTTGGTTCCTATATCATTCTCACATCAGCTTTGTTCTTTACATATATTGAAGGAACATTCCCGTTGTATGTCCAACTTTTCCGTTGTGGCTGTGTTGGAGTTTTGTACCCATTGCTGCATCGCTTTGGCTATTACCTGGATCAGAAAGTATGTAATGTGAAGTGAAAATCTCTTTGGGAGAAAAAACGTTTGGGTTTCATAAAAAAATTGTTATAATCTCTTCTAAAATTTACATAATTTTGGTTTGAGTACAAAATTTTATTTTATTTTACCAAAGAATTTTTAATATGAAATTAAAAATACCAAAATGAACAAAACTAAACAATGAAACTATATTACTAACAAAAACATATATAAAGACCTGCGCATATACGCAGGTATGCTCCTAGTACAGTATAAAACTAGAATTAGACCTGCGCTACTTTGAATTGTTTAAAAATCAACATGATTACTAAATAATTTTCAATCAAATTAAACAATCCATATGTTTACCGATCGAGGAACTGATCTTAAGAGATGCGGATGCAGGATGGATTTTTTAGAGATGTTGCAGGAACATTATCACCAGCTCTATAGCAGCATATATACCCACGTCGACCAAGTTGGATAATTAGGGTTCTTCACTAACTCCCTAGTAGCATGCCCACCTAAACAAGAAAACTTATTCTCTTTAATTAAGTTATAACGATATTTATTTACTGAATCACAACATTAAAGAAAACATCTAAAAAGACTAAAATCATGAGATTTCCAGAGTCACAGACTCACTGCATCCAAAACTTGATTATACAAAAGT
Organism: Eutrema salsugineum; assembly: GCF_000478725.1. Taxonomy (NCBI): domain Eukaryota; kingdom Viridiplantae; phylum Streptophyta; class Magnoliopsida; order Brassicales; family Brassicaceae; genus Eutrema; species Eutrema salsugineum. Next base: position 5,234,455 of record NW_006256612.1, read on the forward strand.
ACTAAACCAGCAATTCAACAAAAATTACCACAAGGACTATTCACCGTGGAATTTAAAAAAAAAAACAATATTAGGGGATAGAAGCACCAAATCCAAATGTAAGAAACTCATGATGTAAGAATCGAAATTGACATCCTTTTACAAAAAAAAAAAAAAAGAAAGAATCGAAATCGACTTAATAAAATAGTATGGAATTCTTAATGTAATATCGACAATGACATATAAACATACGTCTCGGTGTATACTTCTCACTATGTGATCTCTTACGTTCGAATCCAACCAAATCTTATTCGATTAAGAGCACATTCTCTCCTTCTCTCTCGGTTTCATTATAGCCGGTTTTGATTATATGTCTCTACTCTTTTCCTTAATGTGGTTCTCTTTAATATGGGGATTTATTGGTTTTCGCAATCTTGGGGTTATGGTTCGATTTTATTTTGGATTTTGTTTAATATTAGTTGGGTATTCTCGGTTAATTAAAAAAATTAAGCATGTAAAATTAGTTTTTTTAATTAACCGAGAAAACTAAAATTAGTTTTTTTAATTAACCGAGAAAACTAAAATTAGTTTTTTTAATTAACCGAGAAAACAAAAATTAGTTTTCTTTAAAAAAATTAGTTTTCTTTAATTAACCGAGAAACTAAAATTTTAAAGAAAAAAATTAAGCATATAAAATTACTTTTCTTTTAAAAAATTAAGCATGTAAAATTTTTAAAAAATTCACGGTTGTTATTTTGTTTATTTATGTGAGCAGTAAAAATATTTTTTAGAAATTATATAGTTTTGTGAGAATCGTTTAAAAAAAAGTTTATTATCATTTTACGGAATTTAATGTTATTTTTATAAGTTTCCCATGCTCACTCCCCTCAAAAAAAATTCTACCAGGTAAAACTTTCTGTTTAAAACTGTTGTATCTTAACGAAAAGATAGAACACTGATTGTATTAGAGATTCTACAGCTAATTATTATAGTGTATTTTTCAAGTCCAGCTAATTAAGTATGTTAATTTCACATAAAAAGGGAAATAACTCATGAGAAATAAAAATTTAAAAGGATAGAAAATATCAAATCTCATTACCTTTTATCCTTTTTGACCTGATGCCAATATATTGAAAAAGTCTAACACTTTCCATGTTTGACAAACAAATGTGTATGTATGACTGTAACATAAAAGTGAAATAAACAACGGCTACTGTGAACAAAAGCAAAAAGTTAACAGAGTAACGGTTACAAAAATTTAGATAAAAAAAAGCTAAACTGAGATACTCTTGTCAATTGTCAGTTTAAGATATGAAACATGATGGATTGGGTAGAATCCAAATGATAACAACACGTGTAACAGTCACTATCTCCTTGTTCACTTTTTTCGGTTTTTCTTTACCATAACTTTCCATGCTTTTCCATATAATATCTTAGTATATTACTCTTTTAAAATTTAACTACCTTAAATAAAAGAGAAAATTACGTTTTGGGCAGGAAAAAAACAAAACATACATCTCTTTTTTTTTGGTTGTATTTTTAAGAACAAACAAAACATTTTTTTATGGGTATCTGTATTTTAACAACAGACAACCAAACATTTCTATTTAAGTAGAAAAATATTGATTATATTAACCGCTTTGTGTCATTATTTCTTATATTTTTCCAACTTGGCATTGTCTGAGTCTAAAAATTGACAATTATAATTATAATATTCATTAATTCATAGATTTTCCTGTATCCATCTTATTTGTTTTTATTTGAATAAAGGGTATTTCATTATCATTTTAATTTGGTTATACGTGTTGTAAAATTGCTTAGAGTTAAAACACTAAAACAAATAATACTTTCTGAAAATTTACTATACTTTATCAATAGTAAAATTTTAAACTATTAGATTAGTAGATTTTATGGATATCAAAATTATTACTAATTTTTACTGTAAAAGTATAATATTCTTCGAATGAAAAATTGTGTGAGAAAATTAACTTGAATGATAAAATCTATAAAACGACAATATATATAATTAATTTTAAAATTCGATTCATAAATCATATAACGATAATATATAATTAATTTAACTGATGTCGTTATTTAAAATTTTATATTAAACTAAAATTTTATAACTTTTCGGCGCCGTCAAATTAGCAGATAATATTAAAATTTGAATGTATATACATATCTTTAAAATATTAACAAGTTCTTCTGTTTTGTCACAAAAATATGCATATCATATTTGTTTTGCTAAACATTTGTATATATGTACATCTTTAAGATCAATCAATTGACTAATATGATATATTTCACATTAATCTGTAATTTTGTATATATGACGAATACTTTGTTATGCTTGATATACAAAAGTATATTTGTACTTTGTGAAGCTCTGAATTGTGTAGTTTCTTTTTGTGATTTCTTCACCGTAAATATTTAAGAATACAGTAATTTAAAGATACACATACAAAAGTTTTAACCACGTGGCATTGTAAAGATAAGGTACTTGAGACCTTCTTCTCACGCTGTGCATATATATATATATGGTATTCTTCTTCCATGTTCTCCCTCTTTTCCATCATCCATATCGCTCGACTTAATTTTCCAGTGTCTCTCCTTCTACAGTCGTTTCTATTAGGTATTTTACAATTCCTTTTCTTTGCATTTCAGTTCTGCTGCAATTCAGTTCTACACACAAATTTCTATTCATATTTTAACTGCAAAAACCAAATAGACCTTTTGGGGGGTTATTTTGTTTCTAGATCAAGAGTGTATACCATATTGATTTTCAATATAACCTTTTGTTATTTGATTTCTATATATATGATCAGTGGCGGAGCTATTTGACGGCGACTGGGTCAATTGACTCCGATGAAATTTATATATTTTTGTGTGGATATACATTTTTGTTTATATTTCGTGAGTTATCTAAACTCAATCGCGTATATTAACCCTCATAGATTTAATATTTATGTAATTATATTAATATTGATCCCCTAAAAAAATTATTCTAACTTCGCCACTGTATATGATACTATAGTTCCATATATTTCTTCAAATTTGATTTTTTTTCTTCAGTGCCTTCAACTTGTTCACAAAGTTTATGTCATCTTCTGATTGTAATTTTGATTTAGTTCTGTTTATTTTTTTTTAATATGAATTGTTAGTTTTCATTTTTTTCAATAATCTGTTTTTCATATATTCATTTTTATATTTGGTACTTCCCTATTCGTATATTAAGGTGGATTTTTTGTATCTTTTTGATGGATGCATTTGTTTCAAATTCATGTGTTTTGGATTTGTTTCATAAGTTTTTCTTCTATATGTATATATATTATGTATATGTATACATCTGTATAGTTTTTCTTCTATACATATATACATATAGTTACACTGTTTTTTTATATACATATATATAGTAGTTACACTGATTCTTCCAGACACACAAATTAGTGATATCAGAACTAGCCATTAGATATTAAAAAAACAGACCATCATTTAAAAAATGTCAAACTGTCTCCATTCGTTAACTTCAGTTTTTTTCGGTCATCATTGTTTTTGTTATTTATTTTTTAGACCAACGATATTTTGATATTTTAAACCACAAATTTTTTTAGACCAACGAGTTAATTTTTCATGATTTCGTTTCAAAGGATCCAGTATATAATATCTTGATTTTGAACTTCTTAAAAATGTCTCAGTTTCATCTCTTTCCGTCAATTTATATACACTCCCGTTGATGTTTAAATATCTACTATATGTATAAGTAGCATGAATAATTATTAGACAACAAATGATACCACATTTTTAGAAAAAAAAATAATAAAAAAAAGTTGTTGAAGTTACGAAGTTAATCAATTTCTTGGTGGTCACGATTATTCAATTTCTAATGTATATCATTTATCGAACTTTCAGTAGAAAAAAGCGGCCAATATGGATTGGAATGATGATATCTTCGACGATCAAATGTTTCAACTTAGTCCTTTGTGCTTCACCCCGTCACCAGACTCATTTCCTCCGATAATGGTATAAATATTTTATTTCTCGCCTTTTAATTTCTACATGAAAAACTAAATTGTGGTAATAAAATAAAATCGTTGACTTTGTGCAATAAGGATGTTCTACAAGACCCGATAGTGGAAGAAACTGCGAATGTGTTCGAAGAGGCTGTTGGATTAATCTCTAATCCTGTTGGATTAATCTCTAATCCTGTTGGATTAATCTCTAATCCTGTCGGATTAATCTCTAATCCTGTAATAGGCGAGGCTAACCCCTCAATGAATACACAATCCCCAAATCTAATCCCATTCCCAGAGACATTAACGCTAGTGCAAAATCCACCTGAAATGGTACGTATGCTACTTACATTTTTAATATAAGCAAAAATTTTATTACAAGCCATCAACATTAAACCATTAATGTACTTTGTAAGAACTAAATTCGTTTTCATTGTATCTAAGCAGGAGCATCAACAGCTATCAGGCAATTCACATGGGTATTTCCAAGATAACTTACTAAACAGACAAGCAGATCAACAACCTCTATTCGATCAAAACTTGTTGGATTCTTTTCTACAGCCAGATGTTTCTGTAATGGTAAATTGAAGATTTCTGCTTTTATTTATTTATTTTTATCTTTTTAATTTTTTTTTCTAATTTTTTCCTTTTTTCTTATTTTTCCCCTCTTTACCTTGTGACTTATTTTTTTTTTCCATTTCTTTCCTTTTTCCATTTTTTCTTGATCATCAACTATTTTAATTAATTTTTGCTGAATATAGCACATTCATGAGCTAGATACTATATGCCAGCAAAAGCAAACCATCAATGATAACATATAAATAATTAACCACGTTTTCATTTTCTGTAAGCAGCAACCGCAACAATTATCATGCAACTCACATAGCTTTTTACAAGGAAACTTACCAAACGGACAATTAAACCAGCAATCTTTGTTCAATCAAAACACAATGAGTTCTTTTCCAGAACCAAATGATCCTACAATGGTAAATCTACTTTTATCTTCTTAATCATCGATTACTTTTTAAACAGTTGTTGATGAACATGTATATTCATGCATGAGCCAGACAGGAACTGGTCAACAAATCGAGGGAGAAATCAATGGATTTGCACATCCAATAACGACTCAATCATTTGAGTTACCAAACCATCTTCAAGAGCAGTTTCGACCAGTTTCTTTGTATGTAACTAATTAAATTACAAATTGAATTATTTTTTATATTTGTAACATTGTTTTACAGATTTGGATATAGCTATTATTTTCATGAAATACACAGATCACCAAATTACCAGTCATATCCAACGTACCAGCATGGCCCAGTTGCTTCACATTTCAACATGTACGACCAGCAACCGCCTCCATTAGTTTTAACCAACAGGGAAGACGAACTTCTCGCCCCAAGGATGGTTGCAGATCTGTATGGGTAAGCTATTTTGTATATTGTGTTTAATATTAACTCAACACTTTTTTCGTATCGTTTTAAATTACCTTCTCTACACTCTACTTGGATTTTCTTGGTTATAATAAAATGGGTGAAGGAGCTAGGAGTTATTTATAAGTTCCAAAGCTATATATATATATATATATATATAAATATATATATCCGATATAATTTTCTAAAAAAACCTTATGGAGATGATAACCTTCTAAAGTGTTAATTTGTATCGAAACTCCAGAAATAGGGCTTAATTTTAGATGTGGCCCAAATAATAGCAAATTGGATCAAAATTATCTAAGATCAAGGATTATATTCCCGTCTCTATATGTGTATATTTATATCCTTTAAATTACACTTGTATTTGCTGCACTAAATTTACAACTCTATAAGGGCATTGTTATATGTTGGGTTTCATACAGGACATATCCTCAACAAAATCAAATTTCTGTGACCCCTCCTCTACCTCAAATTCCGTCGAGCTGTACAAGGTATCAAACCCAAACATAGTCGATCACACTCGATCTAGTGCAAGGTATAAATGAAGCTTTTGTGCTCCACAATAATTTTGGTTTTTGTAGGCCTCGTTTTTGTAGGAATCAAGGAAACGCGGCAAACGCCCCAGAGCTAGGAACTCGGCCTTCACCGAGGTTTAGATACCCTACCATCGAGACTTATGCACAATTTCTTCCATGCACGACCGCATTGGCTGATATGGAGGTACCATATTTTTTTTATTCGATGAATGAAACTATTTTTGGTTGCCACAAAAAAAAAGGACAGTAATTGTCTGAATATTTTTTGTATAAAAAATTTTGAATAGCTAAAACTTTACTGACAACGTGATGAACATTACAACAGATTAGCATTTTGGGACGTCGACCAAGAAGTCACTTTGAGCATGGGGAATCATCATCTTCCGCTCGAAGAAGGGTATTAGTTCTCAAAAATACACATAAATTTTATCCTACAAAAGAATCAAAATTAATTGACAAAGAGTAAATTAATACGAATTAATTTAATAATGCAGAGATTCTCCTTGCCAGAAAGAAATATTGATTCAAATGCAGCCAATCCTGTTGAAGAAAGGTTTATACTTTCCCATCTGTTTTTTTTGTTCCATTTACTCTTGTTATATATGTTCCATCTTTTTTGTTCAACACACATTATATTTCATCTATTTATCGTAATTGATTTCATATTTTCATCACTCATTTATTTTCATCCAAACATAAACATATTTTACCCAGACTACAAAAACGTCAGTTTAAGATACTGATTTTCATTTGCGGATTTGTTTTAAAAAATAAAGTAATTTATTTTAAAATATGGTTGTATAAATTTTTAACGACGTGATGAGCGAAAGAAATGATGATTTAGCGTACAGTCACGTGTACATGCTACTCAAAGATAGCATGCTGCCACGTACATAAGTTCATGATTTAAGTAATTTGCCGCATGTGATTATTACTTAAATTGCTAACAAATTTGTCATATATAACTTTATACTTCTATATTTCTACCACACTCTTTAGCTGAGATAATTATTTGATCATTCATCATTAAGAAACAATATATTTACGAATATAACTAATCAGTACGTTCCACTTCTTACTTCAGGCTACAAAATTCACTATATGATCCAAGGTATGAATCGCTCGGTTTAAAAATTGATCCCATTTTGAGAAGGTTTTCTGGATGGCCTGGGAAAAAGGGTAATTAAATTCTTATCTATTTTATTTCATCTATTAAACTAAAATTGTTTTATGCGCTTTGGTATTCATGTATTCTTTTTTCTTTTATTGATTTTTTTTGTTGTTGATATTGATGTATTGGTGATGAATTGATAATACTATTCTTCTCATATACTTACTTTCCAAGCTTATTGTAATCATTCATGCTTTTTTTTTTGGTTGCCTTAATCTATAGGCCAGTGATCATCGAGTTTTGAAGACTGAGATGCTTTCCATTGGAAGATACATAAAATTATCAGATTGGATCGTTGGAGGCACAACTAGCATATCAAACTATAATTACTAATCTAAAAACTATATTTATCTTAAATTTTGTACTCCGTTTAATTTGGTTTATTTCCCTTCAACCCTTTTACATTCAAAAGAATCGATTCTAGTAATTTGGATGAGGGTTGAAGAATCTTTGAACTTTAAAACCTAAATAAGAATCTATGAACTTTCAGTTATGATCCCTGTCAATGTTAGATATTTCATGAGAGTGTTTAAAAGTCCAATTAACCCATTTTTAAACGAGCCAAATACAAAGTTTTGGTATCCATACAAATTTATAAAAGAGACTTATAAAACAACAACAACAACAAAGGCTCGTGGCTCATGACTACTCATTGGCCCATCCCCCGCCAATTGTCATTCACTGTCTTTGTCTGCCTAAACATTTGGCTCTACTGTATATAAACTTTACCAAACAACAAAAGAAAAGATTTTGCATAAAAAAAGAAAGAAAGATAGATAGAAAGGCACTCCAAACCTCTCACATGGCGTATCAGTCTCTAGATTCTCATGTGCTGATAAAGCTGGTGAGCTTCTTTTTATCTACTCTTCTAGTGGTCACCACCGTGAGATCGGAAACGAAATGTCGCAGTTTCGAGTCGATCATCAGTTTCGGAGATTCGATAGCCGACACCGGAAACTTGATCGGTCTCTCTTCTCCTAACCAACTCCCTGAATCGGCGTTTCCTCCTTACGGAGAAACCTTCTTCCACCACCCTACCGGCCGTTTCTCCGATGGCCGCCTTGTTATCGACTTCATCGGTAATTTCTTTCTATCTAACACGAATTGAAATCAGCGAGAATAATCTTGTAATTGGTCTCTCAATTCACCGAGAGTTGACTGTGTTTTGGCTCTTGCTCTGTTTTTCCTCTGTTTTATGGCTTTGGCTCAACTTTTTTTTTCCGATTTAAGTTGTATAAAAAGACTTTAAAGCATCTGGAAAACTTGAAGCAGAGAGACGAAAACATTATTATTTTTTTCTTGGGGTGGTTTTGTTCACAGCTGAATTCTTAGGGTTTCCACATGTGCCTCCTTTTTATGGATCGAAAAACGGAAACTTTGAGAAAGGGGTTAATTTCGCGGTGGGAGCTGCAACGGCATTAGAAAGTTCCTTTCTTGAGGAGAGAGGGATTCATTGTCCTTACGGAAACATCAGCTTAGGAGTTCAGATTCAGAGCTTCAAGGAGAGTTTACTAAACCTATGTGGCTCGCCATCAGGTGGTGAAGAAGATGATCAACCGAATTTGACTATTTGCAGTTGAACTGAGTTCACTTGTAAAGGTTTGCTTTTGTTTTGTTGTTTTTTGGTTTTAGATTGTAGAGATATGATTGGAAATGCTTTGATTCTCATGGGAGAGATTGGAGGGAATGATTATAACTATCCCTTCTTTGGTCGCAAAACCATTGAAGAGATCAAAGAGCTTGTTCCTCTTGTGATCAATACTATTTCTTCAGCAATCACGGTAAAACATTCTTGATCTAAGGCTTCTAAGCTGACATTAGTGTACATGTTAAGTTGTTTTGAAATCTAATGTTGAATCCAGGAGTTGGTCGATATGGGAGGCAAAACATTCCTAGTTCCCGGAAATTTCCCTCTCGGATGTTCTGTAATCTATTTGACATTATATCAAACACCAAACAAGGAAGACTACGATCCTCTAACCGGATGTTTGACATGGCTAAACGAGTTTTCAGAATACCACAATGAGAAGCTTCAAACAGAACTCAACAGACTCAGGAAGCTTTACCCTCATGTCAACATCATATACGGAGATTACTACAACGCCCTGTTGCGCCTTATCCAAGAACCAGCCAAATTCGGTTTGTTTTTTTCCTCCACACAAATCTACACAACCAAAATACCACTGATGATCTTAGTGTTTGACTTGAGTTTTCAATAAATGATACTGTCAGGGCTCATGAGCAGACCTTTGCCCGTTTGTTGCGGTTCAGGAGGAACGTACAACTTCACATTTGGTGTAAAATGTGGGAGCAAAGGAGTTGGATATTGTGATGATCCTTCAAAGTATGTGAATTGGGATGGTGTTCATATGACTGAGACTGCGTATAGATTGATAGCTGAGGGATTACTCAAAGGACCGTATTCGATTCCTCCTTTTGATTGGTCCTGCCTCAGCTCTGAGATTGAGAACAAGGAGTCATTAGACACACATCATTCTTTGATGAACAACTGATACATGCTTGTCTGAAAACTTTGAGAGACAAGAAAGATAACAACTCCAGTGCTTGTGTTGGATCCTGTATTGTATTGCATTTTATTAAAAATCATTGGGAAGTGTTTTCAGTGAATATAATTCTATGTAGATTTAATGTTATGAATATGATTTCTGAACAGTTTAACTTTGAAAAAACACAACTTTCAGGATTCTAATCTTATCATTCCTAGAAAAAGAAAAAAACAATACTTTGCATTCCTAGAAAAAGAAAAAAAAAAAAAAAAAAAAATTTTATCTTTCAAAGTCGCATTCATAACGAAAGGACAAACAGCAAGAGAAGTCCATCTCTATCTACTTCGTACAATAACTGATTCTTTTTGTTTTTTTTGTTTCCTGTTTTCCTTTCAACAAATCACAAAAAGTTGACGACGGAGACCTGAGACCAACCACCATTCTTCTGGCTTCTCGCATGGCGTCTCCCGATTCTCTTCTGTTGACGAAGCTCGTGAGCTTCTTTTTATCTGCTCTTTGTCTCACCATCGTGAGCTCGGAAACGCAGTGCCGGAATTTCAAGTCGATCATAAGTTTCGGCGATTCGATCGCCGACACCGGAAACTTGGTCGGCCTCTCTGATCCTAACGATCTACCTCACGTCGCGTTTCCTCCATACGGAGAGACCTTCTTCCACCATCCCACCGGCCGTTTCTCTAACGGCCGTCTCGTCATCGACTTCATCGGTACGTCTTTTTAGTCTTCACTGTGTCCTTTTTTTGTCTTTACTGTGAACTTGCAAGTGTTTCTGAGTGTGTACAACAAAGTTGAAATTGAAATTCTTTAGCTGATACAATTAATTCTTCCCCTGTTTTATTGTTTCTCTGTTTAACTTCTTTTTCTGGATCCTCTTGCTTGATTGGATTTGTAGCCTTGTAGGTGTGATTGTATATAACATGAATACATCTAAATCACAAAAACCACTACAAAATACAGCTCTTTCATGTCTCGGTTTTGTTCACAGCTGAATTCTTGGGTTTACCGCTTGTGCCTCCTTTTTATGGATCTCAAAACGCAAACTTTGAAAAGGGAGTTAATTTCGCGGTTGGTGGAGCAACGGCATTGGAACGTTCCTTTCTCGAAGAGAGAGGCATTCACTTTGCTTACACCAACGTCAGTTTAGGCGTCCAGCTTAGGAGCTTCAAGGATAGTTTGCCCAACTTATGTGGCTCTTCTTCAGGTGAGGAACATCAACTTTTTTTCTTCATTTCCTGTTTTTAGTTGATTAGAATATCAATTCTTATTCTTTAACGATATCCCTCTCGAGCTGATCAGTATTTCAGTTCATCTCAAAATCAGCCTTTATATAATGCTTTTGAAGCTTCTTGCAGCTCAACTCATAATACAGATTTGGTTTAGAAGTAGAGAGTCACCACAAAATAAAGGGAAAATACTCCTTCTGTTTTGGGTTGTGCTTAGAGATCTTACCAGTTTTTGTTGAACTGCAATGAATTCAGTTCACTTGGGAAATAATGGCTTATTTTGTTGTTTTAGACTGCAGAGATATGATGGAAAATGCTTTGATCCTCATGGGAGAAATTGGAGGGAATGACTATAATTACGCATTCTTCTTGGGCAAACCCATCCAAGAGATCAAAGAGCTGGTTCCATTTGTTATCAGTTCTATTTCCTCTGCAATCAAGGTATACATGTTTGAATGCCTCATCGAGCCTGTCCAAGGAACAACGAAAGCACAAGCTTGTGTTTTTTCTGGTTTTTGTTTTAAGGACTGAATATAGAAAGCATAATACAGGAGTTGATCAATATGGGAGGAAGAACATTTCTGGTTCCCGGAGATTTCCCACTCGGATGCTCAGTAGCTTATTTGACAATATATCAAACATCGAACATGGAAGAATACGATCCTAAAACAGGATGTTTGAAATGGCTGAACAAGTTTGGAGAATACTACAACAAGCAGCTTCAGGCAGAACTCAACAAGCTCCAAAAGCTGTACCCTCATGTCAACATCATATACGCAGACTACTACAACGCTGTGTCACGTCTTTTCCAAGAACCAGCCAAATTCGGTTAGCCTTCTTGATCCTAACTTCTGGAACCTACACGACCATGTTCAATATTGATTAGATTCACTAACCAAGTTAGTTGTACAATATTCAGGGTTTATGAACAGGCCATTGCCCGCTTGTTGCGGTTTAGGAGGATCGTACAACTTCACCTTTGGTAGGAAATGTGGCTTTCAAGGAGTTGAGTGTTGTAATGACCCTACAAAGTACGTGAATTGGGATGGTGTTCATTTGACTGAGTCTGCTTACAGATTGATAGCTGAAGGTTTACTTAAAGGACCTTATGCGATTCCACCTTTCGATTGGTCTTGCCTCAGCTCTGAAATTAAGAATAACGGTCTTGATGAACAACTGATGTAAGTTGGTCTGAGAGTTGAGAGATAGATGATGAAAACATGTTTGTTCCAACGTGTTTAAATGACATAAGTAATATGGCCAAAAAAATTCCATCTTTATGACCTTTTTCAAATCTTTATTACTTTCCAAACCATATCGGAGAGAGTTTTTTTGAAAAAGTTATGTACAAGGAAACAAGAAAAATCCATTTTTGTGAAGTGGGTTGTTAGCATTTGGCAGTGTCTGTGAATTAATGAGTAGATAAAGACACGAAGACAGACGCTTGTCCTCAAACTTCAAATCCCTCCCCCAACAATGGCCATATTGCTGCTCTGCTTTTTCTTACAGTCCTCTTCCATGGCTTCTCTAACCTCTCATCTATTCAAGAAACTCAGAACATTATTCTTTCTGATTGCTTTGCTAACCACATCCGTAAGCTCAGAACAACAGTGTCGGAAATTCAAATCGATTATCAGCTTCGGCGATTCGATTACCGACACCGGAAACTTGCTCGGTCTCTCCGACGCTAACGATCTTCCTCAAGCCGCATTTCCTCCTTACGGAGAAACTTTCTTCCACGTCCCCACCGGCCGTTTCTCTAATGGCCGCCTCATCATCGACTTCATCGGTAATTCTCCTTTTTTTTCTTTATCTCTCTCTAATTGATTGTGAATTTCTTTTCTTGAATGTTCATGAACAACCCACAAAGGAGTGAGCACATGAACATCGAATTTCCTTAACAATTTGGAGCATCTTCTCGATTCTGTATTAATGATGAAGTCACTCTGTAAACCTTAATTATTACTAATCCTTGTTTAGTTTTTTCAAAGATTTGTTCTAAAACTGTTTAGTCTTATGCTCTTTCTCTGTTTTCTTTCTTTCTCTTGAAGTGCAAGTTAAACAGTATGAAATCTTAATTGGTTCTCTTCTTGGGATCTGTTTTGCAGCTGAATTTTTGGGACTTCCTTATGTGCCTCCTTACTTTGGATCTCAAAATGGAAGCTTTGAGAAAGGAGTTAATTTCGCTGTAGCAGGAGCAACGGCATTGGAACGTGTCTTTCTTGAGAGCAGAGGAATCCATTATGCTTACACCAACGTTAGCTTACGAGTTCAGCTTCAGAGCTTCAAGGAGAGTTTACCAAATCTTTGTGGTTCACCTTCAGGTAAGATCAACATCTTTTCTAGAATTGGCTTAGAAGTAGAGTTATAATAAAAAGCTAGAAAGTTGTCATTTTTTTGTAGCTTCTTTATGGTTTGAACCTTGAGATCTTACTCTTTCTTGTTAAATAACCCCGGAGATGCAATGCAACAAAGCTCTCACTTGTAATGGTCTCTTTATAGATTGCAGAGAAATGATTGGAAATGCTTTGGTTATCGTTGGAGAAATCGGAGGGAATGATTATAACTACGGGTTCTTGGTTGGAAAAAGCATCGTAGAGATGAAAGAGCTGGTTCCGCTTGTAATCAGTACTATTTCTTCTGTAGTTACGGTAAACATTCTCTCTTACAAAACCTTAATCCAGTTCTTGATTCTGCATATAGTTGTGTTGTGAGACGGAATCTTGAACGCATATAACAACAATACAGGAGTTAATCAGCATGGGAGGCAGAACAATCCTGGTGCCTTCAGACTTCCCAATCGGATGCTGGCCATCGTTTCTAACACAGTATCAAACATCGAACCAAGAAGAATACGATCCTTTAACAGGATGTTTGAAATGGCTAAACGAGTTTATAGAACGTCACAACGAGGAGCTTCAAGCAGAACTTAACCGACTCCAGAGACTTAACCCTCGTGTTACAATCCTTTACGCTGATTACCACAACGCCTTGTTGCATACCTTCCAAGAACCGACCAGATTCGGTTATAGCCTAACTCGGTTAAATCCTCGATTGACTATTTGTCCTCCGATTAAACCAATCTAACAAACCAGTTTTTTGTTGTGATCAGGGTTCATGAACAGACCCTTGTCAGCTTGCTGTGGATCAGGAGGTCCGTACAAGTTTAATAGTGTTAGACAGTGTGGGACTAAAGGAGTGGATTGTTGTGTTGATCCTTCAAAGTATGTGCATTGGGACGGTTTTCATTTGACCGAGTCTGCGTACCGGTGGATCGCACTTGGGTTACTCGAGGGTAACTACACGGTTCCTGCTTTCGACTGGTCTTGCCTCGGCTTTGAATTCAAGAACATATCATCACGTAAACAGTATTCTCTTAGCAGTAGGTGAATTGATGCGAGTTGTATCAGTGATTTATTTCCGGTTTGATGAGTAATCGACTAGTAAGGTGACTAATTGTATACACCACCGGTTAAATAACTGAACCGGATTGTTTTTTTATTCAGCTTCATATATATATAAATAAACATTGAAATAGAGAGACGAAGAACATTCGCAAATTGCAATAGTCTCTTACCTCCTCAAATTTGATTTCGATTTCTCGTCTTGTAGTTAAACCTTCTCACCCTCCATGAAGAGCTCCTTCGATTGATTGCAATCCTTGTAAAACCTAATTTAGCGTTTCCTGAGGATTTGTAGACTCCATTAGAAAATCTCACAAAAAGACTGTTCTTTTTCAAAAAAACCGAAACTTTAAAAACCTCGATTCTCTCGTCCTCTAAGAACTTCACAGACCCTCTAGTCGTCGCCGCGTGAAACGGATATGGAGAGCGAGAGCAGTGAGCAGATGGGTTCTTCAGGGATACCAAGAGGAGGCCCAATTTTTCTGCCAGACATGGTGGGAGATCTTTCTACAGTCCCCGAGTTTCAGTCTTCTTTCCTGAATCTACTTCAGGATTTGGAGACTCACTTGTCTCGAGAATCTCCTTCCTCTTCTCAGCCATTTGATCTCTCGTACGTATTCATGTCGTCAATTAATTGTCTCTCTCTATTGTTGTTTAATCCGTATAGTTGCGTAACTGGGATTTTGATGCAGAACTGATACGCTCAAGATTTATACTGAGGAGGAACTTACAGATATGGCTATGAAGGAAGCCTTTCAGGTACTTAGCCAAATCGTGAATTTGATTTATTTGTCTTCTTTCGCTGTCTTTTGGAGTGTAAGAAGAACTTGGGTCTTGATGATGTTGGTTTTCATTTCATTACAGGAAGATAACCCATCTCAAAATGAGCTCGAACAATCTTCCATCGTTTCTCATCCGTAAGTTATTATGCTGCTCCTTCTTGTGTTGAATCCTTGGTAAAAACGAATTGTGGATGTAGCTTTCTATTAGTGTGCTTCGTTGGTGGTTACGTTTTTGTTCACAGACTCACTTGGTTCTGATTCTGCTGTGATTGCTTCCAATATACATCTTAAGTTTTGTTTCAGCTTTGTTACGTTGCAATATTAGATTATAGAGACAAATAAAGTTGACTTAGACTCTTGTAGAATGGTAACGAATGGTTAGCCTATGCATCATGCAGTGAAAATCCATCAGATGGAAATGGAAGAATGACAACAAGGAAGAGGACTGCAAAGAAGACTGAGGTGAACAAAAAAAAGAAGAAGAATGAGGTGAACAAAAAAAAGAAGAAGACTGAGGTGAGTTTGTGTAACATGGTGATTAGCTTAGTTTCTTTTCCAATGCCTATTTTCGTTTGGCACCTCTTGATACCACATTTTCACGGTTTTCTTACCAATGTTACTGACTTGGTTCAACAAGGAATGAGAGATGGAGTAGTCAAGCTGATGGCTTTATTGCTTCTTTTATGATTGATATAGTCATTTTTGTATTCAGGAACCTTATATTGCCAAGGTAGAGCAGCTTGCTAAACTCAAACAAAAGCAGGAAGAGGATAAAGCAGATGTGAGGCTACACTGCTTCAGGTCTGTGGTTACTACTGCATTACCTGGTTTTCTGATGTACCTTATATGTTTGCGCTGATGTTCCTATTTTAACTTTCGTTCAGCAAAACTTGTGAAGATGATGAAGATGTAAGTTTATCTCCAGAAGGTTTGAAGCAGATGCAATCTCTCAAGTCCATAGATAAATATAAGGCAAGTGATCTTCTCTTGCAATTTTTTTTTTTTTTTTGAATGTGCTACTCACTGCTCATGAATCCTGCTAAACATTATCATCTTCCTATTTAGACAGGGGGTTAAGCCATCAGACATCCAGGGGCCGGTGGATACGCTATTTCCTGAAGTCATTCTGTGTGTTGAGATTTATAACAGTCGCAAATCAAAGGTACTGTATTGTTCTGTAAATCCTTAATGCACTTTTTGATATTTTTTGAGAAATCAAAGCCTTCTTCAGCCCATGCGGATACAAAAGTTTTATATAGAGTTAATTAGACATAGAGGCAAACATATGCAACACAATTTACTATCTTTGTGAAACTTTTTGTTCAGACCCAAGAATTTTTGGTTCTAGGACATCAAGTGTTGACTGAATTAAAGGACAAGATACACTGCCTTACAAATCAGGTGATGGAAAAGGCTGGAAAATATGATCCCTCTGGATACTTCCTCATTGAAGTAAGAATTAATCTGTTCATTTTCTTATATTTTGATGGCTAACTAAGTTTAGTTCTTCTTTTGTGATTTAACCAGAAATTTGTTTTGCTTGATTAGGATATCTTTCACAATGATTTAAGGAGTCCCTCAGCAACAGATTACAGCAAACCTATATTAGATTGGCTTTGGAACTCAAAAGATGAAGCTGTTAAAAAATGGGAAGGTATTATAACCGGAGAATTAAAGCAAAAGCAGAAAGCTGTTCTAGGTGAACAGAAAGCCATGGGTTTACCTTGTTTCGGATCTGCAGACATGCAGAGTACACGCTTCTGTGATTTAAGATTCAGACTCGGAGCTAGTTATCTTTATTGTCACCAGGTAAAAACCCTTTTTTTTATTTCTTTGTTCCTTGGATTCCCATCCTAACATTTTGAATAGCCAAAACATATGTATTGATTAATAAATTGAACAGGGAGATTGCAAGCACATGATAGTGATACGGGACATGAGGCTGAGTCATCCAGAGGATGTTCAGAACAGAGCGGCTTACCCGAGACTCACGTATCGATTGAAAGTTAAGGCTCATAAGTGCGGCGTTTGCAGCATATATAGAGCTACTAAGGTCGCATTGGATGACAAGTGGGCAAAAGAGAATCCTTGCTATTTCTGTGATATGTGTTTTGACCAGCTGCACAACGAGGGAAGCTCTCTTAAATGTGACTTCCCAGTCTTTGATTATGTGTATGAGTAAAGAGGTTCTTCTTGTTGCAGTATCCTTAGATAGAAAGGAGCAATCTTTGTAGATGCAAGAAGAAGACCTGAGTCTTGTCTTGGCATATTTTATAACACTTTGCGAGTCTCGCAGGAAATTTTGATGGAAATTAACCGGTCCAAACCAAATTGAAGCGAAATCTCTCAAACCAGAAATAAACCAATGAGATTAAAATAAATCAAATGTATGGTTTTGTCGAAAATTAAGAAAGTGAATTTTTACAGTAGAATTATTTTATATTTGCATTGTTTACAGTAGAGTGGTTTTCTCGTTAATACAAAAGAAAAATTAGAAATGTTTATGTTTAGCCAATCCGATCATTGCAATAAGATAAACAAAACAAAAAAAAAAAGTAGAGGAGATTCCTTGAATTTCTGGTACCTCTCGCTGTCCTCCCAAATTCAAAACTCAAATAGAAATCCTCTCTAATTTAGAAAACGTTAAAAACAACAGAAAACACACAAAACAAAACTAATTGTTTTTAGAACCCAAAAAAAAAACATTTGGGAATTGAAGATCGTCATCGGAAGTTCTTGGAACAGCCAAATAACTTTTTGTCATTGTTTGTCTAAAGAGAACAACCTCATAAAGCAAAAAGAGGTTAAAGTTTGGAGAGAAGATGGGAGCATATAGAGCAGAAGACGACTATGATTACCTCTTCAAGGTAGTCTTAACCGGAGATTCCGGTGTCGGAAAATCTAATCTCTTGTCTCGTTTCACCAGAAACGACTTCAGCCACGACTCACGTGCCACCATCGGTGTCGAATTCGCCACACGTAGCATCCAATGCGACGATAAGATCGTCAAGGCTCAAATCTGGGATACTGCCGGCCAAGAAAGGTAAAAAAAAAACAAAAACAAGAAAGGAAAAAAAAAACTACTACGTCTTCTACTCTTAAAACGTTAATTTACGTTTTTCTTGATTGATCAAAATTCAACAATTAGGTATCGAGCCATCACGAGCGCATATTACCGAGGAGCCGTTGGTGCGTTGCTAGTCTACGACGTGACGCGTCACGTGACGTTCGAGAACGTAGAGAGATGGCTAAAGGAGCTACGGGATCACACGGACGCAAACATCGTGATAATGCTGGTTGGTAACAAAGCTGATCTTCGTCATCTTCGAGCTATCTCAACAGAGGAAGCTAAGGCGTTTGCAGAGAGAGAGAATACCTTTTTCATGGAGACCTCTGCTCTTGAAGCTGTGAATGTTGATAATGCTTTCACCGAAGTTCTCACTCAGATTTACAGAGTCGTTAGCAAGAAGGCTCTTGAAGCTGGAGATGATCCTACCACTGCTTTGCCTAAAGGACAGATGATTAATGTCGGAAGCCGAGATGATATCTCAGCCGTTAAAAAACCTGGTTGCTGCTCTGCTTAGACACACACACACAAACAGAGTCACACACAGAGACCTCTCTCTCTTTCTTTCTTTCTTTCTTGTATTTTAATCACTCAACATCAACATTTTCACTAATTTCCTGCAAATTTGTATACATTCTTGGAATTATCAGATAAAACAAAGTTTACACACACACGTCTTTTTTTTCTACTCTACAATCGCTTGCTTTGTCCTTTCTCTGCTTCCAACGATCGTTTTTTCCTTCAAAATGTACATGAACATGGCCATTCTTGATGCACCAACTCGCGCCTCATGCTGCTTTTCCTCACCTGCAAATAGAGGTTATTGGTAATAGCTCAAAGTAAACTCAATCTTGAACTTATCATCTAAGAGCATCAGAACAGAGTTCATATATATACATTTCGATATTTTTGGATCAAGCAAAGCGTGGTTCAGTAGAATTAAAGAACCTCTATAAGCTATAACAATTATAGAATGTACATATCATCACACTAGAGCATATTTAAACAATTCTCTTGAAAAGTTAGGCTCCTCTGATTAGTTTTTGGATGCATCATGAAATTAGTTCCAATCCCTTTTCGACTAATCCTAAACCCGTAATCAAGAAGAAATGTTAAACCTAAGAATCGAGATACTCAATTTGAACAAGAGGAATCTCACCAGGAAACACAGACACAGAATCATTTTTCTTCGTCGCGTTCAGAAGCAGGAGGAGTCTTAGAACCCGACTGGAGTGAAGGAAGAGGATTAGAGCCTTTAATGATCCAGCCGAGTCCGAAAAAGACACCTCCGGCGAGAATCGCGGTGCCCCAAGCGTGTGAGTACCACTTGCTGTACTGCCTCATCGCGAACTTCCACTGCTCCCTCAGCGTCGCCTGATCCGGATTCACCGACTCGGGCCGGTTAGGATACGACATCCTCTGACCCGAATAGCTTGAACCCGATCCAATCTCCGGCGCCGGTTTCTTCGCCGACGAAGAAGAAGAAGTTGTGTTGTTGTTATCGGGGATTTGGCTCTTTTCCGCCATTGTCGTCGTCTTTCTTCTTTCTTTCAGATGTTGAAAAATGCTTTTAACCTCTCTCTAATGTAACTCTACTATTGCCACTGACACGTGGTGTACCCGAAACGACGCCGGTTAAGTTGCTTCGTCGACCTCACAAACGTTCGAAAAAACCCCCTTAGGGTTTAGGGACACTGTCAATGGCTTCGGCTTCTACTGCTTCTTCTCTTCTCTTCCCCTCTCGAAATTTCACATCTGTGCCATTAATTCCACTCCGGAGAAGCTCCGTGTCTTTCATACGGTCTTGTTCTAGGAATCCTTCTCCGGCCACTACCAACGAGGAGGACATTCTCCGTTTCGTGGCGAATTCCGACGGGAAGGCACTTCCATGCGTGCGGACTTACGAGAACGATTCAGCTCGGCTCAGTCTCGTCGGTACAGTAGCTTTTGATCAAGCTTTAACCGCGGCTGCCGCCGACGGTGGTGAAGCCGCCGATGACCACCTTCGTGAAAATGTCCCTGTCATGGTGGTCGAGACTGTTTTTCCCGGTGGATCCGATCCTAAGGCTACTGTCTCAACCCGATTGGTCAGTTCTCCAGCTCTTAATTTGAAATTCATCTGCTTTTGATTCTGAATTTTGAAGACTTGAGTTTTGACATTACAAGATATCTTTTTGGGACAGTTCTTGCCTACTCAGAAAGTTAAAGAGCGAGCGAGAAGACTTCGGAGGTCTCTCTCCGAGGATCTTACTAGCGGAGATTTGTCAAAGAACATACTTGCGATGACTTTTAGGCAAGTTGTTCTGCGACAGCTGTGGAACTTCCAGCTTGTGTTGTTTGGACCTGGAGCTGAAAGAGAAATGGGAGATTACGAAAATCCTCGAGAGGTTAACTTCGCTTTGATGTGATGTTTCTACTGATACTGGCCTGCAAAATTGAAAATTGATACTGATAGGTTCAGTTTGTCTTATTCATTTCGTATCAGCAGGTTTCTACATCCTTCACTCTTAGCTCATCCGATGAACGGGTTATATCTGTTATTGCAGAAGTTATATGCATCTCCGCTCTTCAAAGCACTGAGAAGCATTTCCTCGATGATTATCTTGGAAGAGCTAAGTTTCCTTTTTTCAAGTGGTTAACGAAACACAGGAGGATTTCTTCAAGAGACTGCTCGGTTGTCCTGCATAAGGTCTTTGTTGATGAGCTAAACGAGAATAGCAGTCACCTGCTTGAGTATTTCCAATTAAGGAAGGAAAACTTCAAAAATTCAGACACAAGGCAAAGAAGTCTGTGGTGGAACTTCTCTGCCAAATCTAAGTTGGAAAAAATTGGTGGCCCTGGGTTTAGTAATTGGGCAAGTGAATGTCTACCCGCATATCGACTAGAGATTGATACTGCAATACTTGGGGACCTGAAGCTTGAAGGCTGGAGAAAGTCCAGTGAAAATAAGTGGGAGGTTCTTCTAACCCACTCCCAAATGGTATCGACATTTTCCCCTTCTTAACGCCAACTAGGCTTTTGTTCTTGATACTTTGTGAGACATGGAATGGCAGCGTGGCTCTTCTTTGATATATTTTTCTGGCTAGCATGTCTCTTCATTTGGAAATACATTCTAAAGATCTAGGTTACCATCTTCTTGGTTGTTCTCAGTTGCATGATGAACCAAATTATATTGTTTTTCAAGTATAAATATAGAGTACAAATATAGTTCAAAATTAAAGGAGATGATATATTCCATCATAATAATAGTCATTCCTTTACCCTATTAACGTAACAAGGAAGTGCTGATAGATTGCGTGGTAATTAGAGTTAGGAAGATGAAATATATTATCAATCCTGCCATCGGGTGCAATAGAATTGCTTGTACTGCTCCTTTTTTTATGTGCTCTCTAGTTAATAATGTTTTTGTTTCCACGCATGTTATTTCATGAGGTCCCCTACATTCCTGACACTTGTATTAAACTCTTTAGGTTGGGTTGGCTGAAGCATTGGATATTTACTTTGAAGATACATACTCACTGCCCAGGAAACAGCTACCATGTGATGGTTTTGGAGATTATGCAAACTTACCCAGTCAAAAGGTATTGACTACTGGACTACTAAAATTTTGCCAATCTTTTGGTTATGATACTTTGGTACCTGGTAATGTGTATGTAACATAGGCAATTACTGTATGATTTAATAAGATTGGCTTAGGTTTGGTAACTTTTCCTGTGAAACTTCTGTTAACTTTTTTGGTTTGCTCATCTCTATTGACAGAGAGGATTGTCTATGTTGAAAATGATATCTGTCACCATGGCCAGTGGAATTCTTCTTCTTGCTGTGAGTGCTGCGGCTCAATTCTGTATTCCGCCGAAAACCGTGAGAAATTATCCTGGAAAACGCCAAGATACTTTGTGGTCAGAGAGTGAACTGTTATCTCATCAATCTTCAGATTCTTCAGAGGTATGGACACCAAAACACACGAGTTCAGATAGATTCGTAGGCCAGCAAATGCACTTAGTCAATAATAGTTTTGTAGGAGAGCTCTAATTCACTTGATCACATAAAACAAAGTACCGGTTTGCCATTTTTAGTAAATTCTTTGACATGAATAAGTAAACCATCCAAAATATATACAGTAACAATGCAAGACCTATATATTATTTGTTCAATAATTTCTGCATATGGACTCTTGAGATCATCTTAAATTTGAAATGAAACTAAAGTTTGAAACTACAAATGAGCAGTTGGATTCATTTTGCGGATTACTTGTCAACAAGCTCAAAGATGCCTACTGCTGGGTAGGGGAAATATCCCTAGAAAGCAGCATAGGTGCCTGGATTGGGGAAGTACCTGATTACTTGAAAGAAATCAGCAGAGCTAAATCCGTTGAAGACCACATCGTTAGAAGCTCTTCTCTTCTGGATAAACTCAATGAAGACGCAAAGGCATCTGCGCAAGATATCGCAACCTACCAGGTAATTTTAGTGAAATGTGTCTCATCCTTTCATTAATAGCAAAATCTTCATGATCCTTAATTTCTCTGTCTGGTTCTTTAAATGGAAGCAGGTAGTGTTATCATCTGAAGGTAAAATTATAGGGTTCCAACCGACTAGCCGGGTGGCTGTGAACCACTGGGCTGCTAATCCTTTAGCCAAAGAACTTTACAGCGGAAGAAAACTCTCGCCTGGTAATTTCATGATTCTCTTCTTTCAATTCCTTAATTT
The DNA here is from genome assembly GCF_000478725.1 of Eutrema salsugineum. NCBI lineage: Eukaryota > Viridiplantae > Streptophyta > Magnoliopsida > Brassicales > Brassicaceae > Eutrema > Eutrema salsugineum. The sequence continues at coordinate 5,257,297 of NW_006256612.1, forward strand.
TCAATTGCATTCTTATCCTTGAAGATTATCTGATTGTGATGGTGCGGTGTTCATTATTTATGTTGCAGGGCTGATTGAGCCTGGTCTCAAGAGTAGCCCTCCGACAAGAGTAGTTGTGTTGGAATTGTTAATGTCTGTGAATTCAGAGCATCCTTTTGCACTGGTCAGACCATTATTGCCACAATAATCATAAGCGAGTGCCTAGTCTCTTTAGATGAAATTTTTACATTACATGTACCTTAAATAACATTTCGCGTCTATGAAATAAAAATGTCTTAGGCTTATGATTCCCGCTAAAGATCAGTGAGAACGTGATAGCCTGATCCTTGAATAGCTCTTTGGAGAAAAATCAACAAAAATCCAAAACCAGAAACAGAGATTAAGAACAAGACCGGTTATGCCATTCAACAGAGGATCTTGATTGTATAAGAACGATAAAGATAATCAAACCGTATTGCCCATCGGTTACATAATTCGTCATCTGCATTTTATCGCAGAACAGAGAGTCGAAAATGCATCAAAATACATAAACCGGAATGTCAGTAAATATACCGTCTTCACCTTCATAGACTGAATCTTAAAAAGCAGTCTCCTTCTCAACTTTACTTTTCCTGCCTTCGGGGTTAGAACAAAGCTCTCAAACTCCAGGACAGTCTTCTGCATCCCCTTCTTGTTATATATACATAATCTCTCTGGATAGTGAGAATTATAATAATTAAAAAAAAAAAGAAATATACGAGTCATGAAAATCCATTACTTGCCCTACGAGATGTAGAAGCTTCTTCTTCTGCTGCTGCCAGATTAAATGGTAAGCAACAGCTTCTCAAACCTGAGGTTCTTTTAGTTTTCTTCTCAGGGGATATAATAGTCGGTTAGATTTCCGACAAGATAGTTAAACTCTTCACCTACTCCATAGTCATTGGCCTGCTCTACTGTGTTCTGAACGTTCCCTGTAGCAGCTTTTGAGTTCACTTTTGGTCTTCCTTTGATGCAGCGTTTGTTGTTGTTGTTATGATTGGTGTTGTTTTCTGGAGGGAACTCAGCTGTGAGTCTTCCCATCTGTTTCTGCAGATCAGCCACGGACTCGGTTGATACTTTGCCTTTTGAGTTCTTCTTTCCATCAACGAGCTTGAGCTCGAGCCTGTACAAGGCACAAGCATCGCACTTATTGATCTCGTACTCATAAAGATGCCACTCGAAATGGTGCAGAGGCTGCGGATCCATGTAGTAAGATCTCTTCAGCCCTCCAAACTCGTTCATGATCTGTTTACGAGACTCGTGCCAACCACGACCGTTGTAATCTGGTAAAGATCTTTGCTTTCTGTTCCCGCTCTCAAAGGCCCTCCTTGGCTTATCAAAGAATAGCCACTCCCTTAGTGTCTCACTCTCTAGAACCGTGAGATCAAAGAGCTCTACAGTTACACCAGAAAATCAAGACTTGAGTTTACATATTCAGCTCAAGAATGGTGTGTACATTCCATGGAAACCGAACAGAACAAAAATCTTACCTGGGGCATTCCATGGTGATTTAGCAGTTGCAGCTCCTTCACATTCGGGAATACCGACATCTTTCCCTCCAGCCTTTGCGCTAAGAGCAGCAAAAAGCAAACCGTCTTTTAGGCCAATACCTCCAGGACGCACCACGGGATTCATACCTGGCGGGCCTTCATTGAAAGCCAGTGCAGCATGGAAGCTACTGCAGTAATCCTGGAACCAATCGAAACCTTGAGCAGGCCTAGGGCAGTCCCAAAGAGCACATTTTGGACCCAAGAACGCAGAGGGTGGAGGACAGATAGTTGGGATGAAAGTAGAGATATGTAAAGGACCCTCTACAGCATAACTGGGACAATCGTTGAAACCACCACTGAAGTTTGGTTCAAACTCCTGTTGCAGGTCATACTGATTGTATTCCAAATGAGCGGTTCCATTGAAGTTGTTTCCAGCTACTAAGGACGGATCTTTGCAATGATCAGCCAATGGAAATACATGTTCTGGCTTTCCCTGAACCAAATTGTATCCCTGTCAAGATTCACCACGCCCTCAAGAGTATTAAAACACAATAATGTCTCCACAAACAACTAGAAGAAATAGTTTCTAGAGATTTGATCTAAAGAGCAACTAACCCTTTGGAAGACAGCATTTTTTCCAGCTTCGAGATTCTGATCAGCAGGCTCGGGCTTGGGCGGAGCTAACTTGCTGGTTGCATCATCTTCTTCATCACAGAGCTGCAGCAGCCGACAAATGTCTGATGAGAAAGACCCAAGAGTACCACCCTGCTAAGCAAAACAAGACGACACATGAACTAACAATGACTGAAACAGCAAAGAAAATAAAAGCCATATGTTTTCACAAAAGACCAGAAACCAAGCATGCAAGTTACAACAATCAACAAGAACGAAATCAACCATACTTGTTGCAAGGATGATGCAGGAGATGGCTCGTTGAGCTCTGATTTCCACTCGCGGAGCATCTGATTCACTTGCTCCTCAAGCAGTGTCACATCAGTGGTCCTGCTCTCTTTCCTTGCGAATTGAAGATCTAAAATCATCCCTTGCAAATCATCAACACGATTCTTTGCCTTATCCTTGAACAGCTTGTGAGAAGAAGATCTGCAATTAGTCTTAGATCGCTTCCCCGTCATAAGAAACTCACTCCCCCAACAAAAAACTTCCTTACACAGCAGATTCTGTACAAAACAATCAAATACTTCACATCACTAATGTTTCTACACCAAACATATGCAATCGTTGATACATGTTTTAGATTACATAAACAAGCGAATAAAATAAAGTAAACTAATTTGAAGCCGAATTATAAACAAGATAAAGCACCTAAAACACCAGCTAAAACGATGATCAGGGTTGAAAAATCAAAACGGAGTAAGGATCGAGCTAAAACGATGATTACAAACACGGAATCAATCATGCACAGAGCTAAAGAAACAACAGATCGAGCTAGGCACAAGAGCAACTCGTTTCCTGAAGCCAAAAGATGAGAGATTTTTGGAGGTAAGAAACCCAGGAAATCACCTTTACTGTAACTGCAGCAAAAGCAGCAACAAAGAGAAATTTCTCCGGAAGTTTTTTTCAATCGGAGAAAAGAAGAGTGATGAGGAAAGGGAGAGTAAAAATGAAAGAAATAAAAGAGTGTGACGAAATTAAATAAATATAAAAAAAAAACCCACAAAGGAATTTTAGAGAAACGTTCGTGGCTTTTCTTCTTCTCTTCGCCCTCCACTTTTCTTTTTCCTTTTATGATCAAAATTCAATGAATTATAAAAAGACTATGAATTGTACAGTTGGAGGAAAACATACCAGTTGTATATATATGCTATTTGTATATCTATCCTAATTAATATATATTTTATCAATTCTGGGGAAAGTTTTAATGATTACTTTCGAAAATCAAATCTCAAAAATTGTAGTTATATTTTTTTCTTTTAATGTTAGTGTCATCGTCTTTGTGTTATGTCCCTATGTTTAATAAGAAAATGATCAAAGATATATTAAAGGAGCATTTAGAAAATACATTTTTTTATACGTAAAAATTCATTTCCTATTTACAATTACTTAACAAAAAAATCATATTTCTATATTTATTTCTAAAGATCTATAATTTAATCATGTGTTTTTAGAATGCCCACGCCCCACCACGGTCACATGTCTTACACAAGTTTGGTTTTTCTTTTTTAGGATTTCATCGGCAGTAGAGAAATTTTCTTAGATTATATTCAGGGACATTGATTACTTAAAAAAACAAAGAAATTAAATATAGGACTTTGAGTCGAATTTGGACGTCCAAAAAACATTAGAGTTTGGATTGTGTCATTGTGATCTGCTATATATATTAGATCATGTGATGCAACGATAGAATCCATGGTTTAGTTTTAAGTTAATCATTTTACAGAACAACTCGGATATAATGAGATACCAATACCAAGAAATGGTGTAAAATGTCAAATAGATGGATCGTGAAAGACTAGAAAACTCCTTTGGTTAGGGATGGATCATTCATCATTTGCAAAGAAGAACAAAAGGTTTTTTTTGTTAGAGTGCACAAATTCAAAGCTAAAAGCCTTTCTTTTTTTCATTTGGAGCTGGCAAGCATGTTACAACATCAAATTACACTTTAAAGCTTTTGAGACGGATTACGCCGGATTAATCATGAGACCAATATATGTACGTAGAGACATGTTACTAATTTTTTATCCATTTTAATAGTTTTAAATACAACTAGAATTTATGCATCTATATTAAAATTGCAACGACTTGCATTACTTCCGGTAGAGAAAAAGAAACAGAGGAATCTTGAGTAAAGAATCGCAAGATCACAAATCGCACAAGTGTCGTGAATTCGAATTTTAAATTTTGCAGGTGATAACAAAAATTAGATGTAAAAGAGAAAAGAGGTGGAAAGAAGGAGATATTGGCAAGAAAGGAATAAATAGCTTTTTTCCACTATCTTCCTCCATATTCCTATTTTGTGATGCTCATTTCTTTTCATCATACCATTTACTTTCAATTTTCATCAATGGTCGTCATATTCTATATATCTTTTTGTGTTTCTTATTATTCTCTTTAAAAAAAAATACACAACACAATGATCTTCGTATAAAATCTAAAACAAATTTCAAATTCTAAATATACAACGACTAGTTTAGTCACAATCAAACTATTTTTATTCTTGTATGTCTTTCTTTGACTTGTTAGATAGTCATATATTTACCACATTTTTGGTAGAATGAAATAATTGGTAGTTAGTGCAACGGGACAGAGGGATTCGCATGCATGTGACCCACTTGTAAAAAGAGACGTGACACTCGAGAAATTGAAATAGCTTTAAATACTATACAATATGAAAACAACGACGCGTGTTGTTTATTGCACCTTGACCTTTTCCTACCCAATACTTATTCTTCATAAAGAAACCTCCAAACTGTATAGTTGTTCATCTCGTCCTCTAAAAAAATTGTGATTTTGTATGATCCTGTTGAATGGTGGCTGAGCATGTGAAAAACCTCTCTAGAATAAGGCGATTTTTCTGGTGTCAATTTTTTCGGTTTGCTGCTCCGGTGCCTTCATCCTTTCGATGGTGGTACCATTAGATTGCTGCTTTCGTCTGTCCTTTTTGTTTCTTTGGTCTTTTTGAGGCTGTTAGAGTGAGATCTGAAATTCTAGATCTGATTTTCTGAATCTAGATCTGTTTTTTTTGGATTTCGTTCTTCTTCCTCATTCTTCTTGTGTAGTTGTTTGGCTGTGGGTTTGCAGTTCTTAGGGTCCCATGTTGTCTTTTAGATGGAGTTTGCGTTCAATTTTGTTTAGTAGGGTGCGACGGTTTTGAAGCGACGGTTTCGTTCTCGGTGTGTCCGCTTGAGCCGGCTTTAGTTTCGTCGCTTCTATTTCTCATTTTGGGCATGGTTTCTGGTTTGTGGTACTTCTTTGCGGTGTTGGTTTTGCTCTAGAGGCGTTTGTGTTTCCTTGCTCTTCTGGATTGGATAGTGTTTTCGGTTGTCTGGGTGCTTTGGTATGAGTCTGGTTTCAGTTCTTGGGTTCGACTTTCGGATGGTATTCCGTTGCAGTGTGATCTTCTAGTCCTTCTTTGGTGGCTCTGTGTTGCCGGGTTTGATTCTCCGATGTTGCAGTGGTGTCGTTCTACAGCTCTTCTCTTGCGAGGATGTGATCAGTTTTTGTCTGAAGATTGCAGAAGCTGGCTCGCGAATGTCCGCGTGTAAGAACTGTCGGGCCTCTTAGTCGTTTTCCCATCTGATTTCAAGGTTTTTTCCTTGAGTCTGGGCTCTGGTCGGGTGCTTCGATTTTTTGAGGCTCTGTTTCACTTTGGTTGCTGTGCTCTGTTCCTCTGCTGTTATATTCTCCTTGCTGCGTTTGTGGTTGCTGGTTGAGTTCGAGGTGGGCTTTGCCTCTAGGCTTGTTGTTCTTTGGAGGCATATATGCTATCTCTTGGTTCTCATATTTCTCGGCTTGCTGCAGCTCCTCCTATGTTCTTTGCGTAAGGGTGTGGTCGGCTTCGGATCAGTTGTTTCAGATTTAGTGCATTGGTGTATCCTCCCTCTCTTGCATACTTCACTATCTTTCTTCTTGTTTTAGAACTGTCTAGTTTTTGGCTTGATAAAGTATTTGGTTTTATGACTTTGTATTTGGGGTTCTTTCTTGTAGTCTGTCATTTTTATCTGTAAGTCCTTAAGTTTCCCCGGTGTTGGGGCTTTGTCTCCGGATGGATTTCTTTCCATGCTGGCTAGTGGCTTGAGCTCTGTTCGTAGTTTTGAGTGTTCGACTCAATTTCTAATAATAAGATCAGATGACAAAAAAAAAAAAAGTATAGTTGTTCATCTTTCTATTCATTTCCAGATCTTTATAAACCTCCACCACTCTTTTCTTCCTCTTTGATATATAGTATAATATTTTTCGTTTACCTAGCATTCTTCTTCTGTGTTTGATCAAGTATAGTTATGGCTTATCAAGTATTCTTAATTTCTTTCTTTCATCTCTTTTTTGTTGTTTTAGTTTGGTTTTCAATGTTTTTAATAGCAAATCCCAGATCCATTGCTCCGGATGTTGGCTGGTTTAAGTTGATGGCTAGTCCCAGATCCGGAGTTGGTTGGTCTATATTGATGGCTAATCTGGTGATTCAATTGGTTGGTTTAAGTTCATAGCCAATCCTCTGATCCCATTATCTACAGTTGGTTGGTTGCCTTAATTCAAAGGGAGTAGGCTAAAGATTATGTTTTTAATTTTGATGTTTTTGTAGTTATTTGATTCAAACAAATCTTCAAAAACTATTTGCTTTAATGTTTTGAATTTTCATTATTGATTATCCTTAGTTCTTCAACAAAGGATTTATCACACATAATCGAAAATTTGTTGGCTGGTTTTATTCAAAGGCTTTAGTCTAAGATTATTTTTTTAATCATGAAGTTTTTGGATCACAAACAAATATTTAAAATCTGTTTGCTTAAGTTTTTTAAAATTCTTATTCTTAATTATAATTAGTTCATTCAACAACGGATTTATCACTCTTAGCTAGTTCAATCTAGTTTTAAATTTTAAGGTTTGTGAATTCTAATATGAATTAAGTTCAATATGGTTTGACTAGACACTATCTTCTAGTGTACAATTATAATTCTTTTCGTTAATTCGCTGTTTAATGTTCATAAGCTACTTTCATTACAGCTTTGATTTAGACCAAACAAAAAAAAACTACGCTCTAGGTTTCACTCTTAAAAAACTACTTTCCCTTTTCGTTTTTACGTCTTCTTCAAGTTCAGCTCTGTAATCGGAAATCTCGGAAATTTGTGGCTTCCTGGTTTGAGATTTCTCTCAGGTTAGTCAAATTTCTGGTTGTTTATAGTTTCTCTTTTAGAGTTTCATCGTTTGAGAATATCTTGTTTCAATAAGCTTCTTGCGTTTATCGGTCTGTTGGTTGGGTCTTTGAGCTTCTTTTTTGTGTCATTGATTTTCTTGAAGGTCGAATTTCCTCTCTGGAAAACCAGATTATCTGATTTATAACTTGGATCTTGTAGTCTTGACTGACATATTTCCATTTTTGAATCTGCGATTTCAGTGTTCAAATGGTTTCTAAGTTTCTGCAATTTTGTGTTTGTTTCTTTCTCAATTTGTGTTTACTGTTATTTGTACTCTTAAGTTCCTGCTTGTTTTACTATGATTTCATCAATTTTTGATGTCTAAACTTTGAGAGTGCTCCAGAGATGAGTTGATGGTTGGTATAATGGACCGTAGAACTTGAGAATGAGATTTGGTTGCTTTGATGTTTCTTATGATAGAGAGAATACTTCTTTGAAGGCTTTCATGTCTTGTATATAGTTCGCTGTGAATGTTGCTTGTCTTTGATTCAGTTTACAAATGGTTTCTAAGTTTCTGCAATTTTGTGTTTGTTTCTTTCTCAATTTGTGTTTTGGAGAACACGACTGTTATTTGTACTCTAAGCTCTTGCTTGTTTTGCTATGATTTCATCAATTTTTGATGTCTATACTTTGAGAGTGCTCCAGAGATGAGTTGGTATAATGGACCGTAGAACTTGAGAACAAGATTTGGTTGCTTTGATGTTTCTTATGATAGAGAGAATACTTCTTTGCTTTCTTTTTGAAGCCTTTCATGTCTTGTATATAGTTCGCTGTGATATGTTGCTTGTCTTTGATTCAGTTTAAAATGTGATCTGTTTTCACGATATCATGTCTTTCACTTTTGCTTAGGTTCTTAGTGTGTTTTGTTCTTTGAATTGCTAGCTTCCTACTATGGTTTTTTGGTCTGATTGGTGATATTCTTTTAAACCATTGACTTCCATGGATGTTTGGTTTTATTTTTATGGAGATGATGATATGAACTTGTTGATTTCTGTTTTTTATAGATGACTATATATAGGAAGTTCATAGAACGCAAACTCCACCCTTGGCGTAACAAGAAACTCTACCGTCCGCGTAAGAGAAGAAGAAGACGGATAAATGAAGACATTGTTCTGCCTCCGGCAGATGAAGACATCGTTCTGGCTGACACAGTTCTGCCTCCTGGAGATGAAGACATCGTTCTGCCTCCGGCAGATGAAGACATCGTTCTGGCTCCTGTCGTTCTCGCTCCTGCATCTGCAGACATCGTTTTGCCTCCAACTACTAAAGAGTACAGACACATAAGGCTAGAAAACGGTATGGAAGCCATTCTTGTCTCCGACCCAATGGCTACTAAGGCTGCAGCTTCATTGAGCGTTAGAGTAGGGAGTTACCTTGATCCCGTGGAATTTCAAGGAATGGCACATTTCCTTGAACACATGCTTTTCCTGGGTTCTAAGAAATTTCCGGGAGAGAACCAGGTAACATTGTAAACCGCCAGTATTATTTAACCATAAGAACATAGATGTCTGGTAATGCTAAATGTTTTTGTTTCTTTCTAGATTTTCAACTTCTTGGCTGAGAATGGAGGCTCAGCAAATGCTTCAACAGTCAATATGAGTACTCAATACTATCTGACTGTTCATCCAGATTCCCTCCGAGAAGCTTTGGACATGTTTTCACAGATGTTTATTTCTCCATTACTAGAATCCAAATCTGTAGAAAAAGAATTAGATGCGGTTAATGCAGGTTTGTGTAAATAGAATCCAGACTTAAAAGCTGATCCATTAAATTTCATTTATGTTAATTCGTGACTGTTACATTGTATTTGCAGAATTTGAACTTAATAAAGACCACGACAGTTGGCGTCTTAGTCAGCTTATGGCTCACACAGCGAGAGATGGACATCCTATACATGGGTTTATGATCGGTAAACTTGCACACTATAATTACAATATTTTTAATTATCTATTATTTTGGGTTGTAAATTAATATTTTCATCTACCAGGGTCTAAAACATCGTTGGGCAAGAACATGACTGATCTTCGTATGGAAACTGTCAAGTTTTTTAACAAGTTTTATCTTGGCGGTTTGATGAAGTTTTCTGTAACAGGAAAAGGTATATTCTTGAATTTTCAGTTTTTGTGCCTCATGCTTTTTCTAATTTCTAATTAATACTGATATGATGTTAATCATTGTTTCCAGCAAATCTTGATGTGCTAGAGAGTTGGGTGAAATTATTTTTCTCTGATATCAAAGAAGGGACAACATGTGTTGTACCTGAATTCGATGCAAGTCTTCCTATTTGGAATCCTAGGTCTCTCTATGTGCTAGAGGCTCGTGAATATTTTCAGTTTTTGGATGTTACATGGATGATACCAAGTAGGTTTCATTCCCGTTCGAGAAGGCTGGAAGTTTATCTAGTTCAATTATTAGGACATGGTGAGTTCTTTCTGATAGTTCTTACTGATTGAATCTAGTTAACTACTTATTGATATTTATGTTTTAATTTAGTGAGCAAAGGATCCCTGTCTGCGTTTTTGAAGAAGCAAGGATTGGCATTTTCGGTAGAAGCTACTAGTGGTGTATTTGGCGACTCGGTGATTGGCACTGATATATCTGTTCGGGTGGATCTCACTAGGTCTGGTTTTGAAAAGGTACTCTCAATCAAAGTTTATAATTAATTTTGATTATGATTTATGTTATCTTATTCCGAATTTAAACTAATATAATTTGTTCATTTATTATACAGAAATATGAGATCGTTACATACATTTATCAGTATCTCAAGTTGTTGAGGGACACGCCTCCAGAAGAATGGGTTATAGAGGAATATCAAACGACATTGAGATCGCAATTTGACCTTTTTGACAGCTCTGATACAGCACCAGAAGAATTAGTAAATAGTCTTTCAGGTTTGTAATTATGTATCTTCGTATTTTCGTATTTATCTATATTATTGCTGTGGTGAACTTAATTTGGAATTTTCTAATATGTAGAGAACATGCTTCATTATGAGATAAGAAACGTCCTTTCTGGGCATTATGGAATGAATATGGAGTGGAAACCTGAGGAGATTCAAGAAGTTATGGAGCAACTCACCCCTATCAATATGAGGATTGACTTAAAATCAAGATCATTCAGCTTATCAACAGGTACAGGATAATTTGTTTAATGTATTTTTTCTCACATATTCTCATGGTAATTTTTATTTGTTTCAGGATGTAGGATTGAACCTATATACAATTCACTCTACACTGAAGAGGAAATTCCACAGGAGTTTCTGAACCAATGGGAGAATATTCAGCATGTTGATGATGCATTGCATATGCCATCCAAGAACAGATATACATTGTCTCCTCCCTTCCTTCTAAGAGATGTTACTTTTGAAGGTGAAGATGTCTCTCTCATCGTGGATACTCCTTTCATGAAGATGTGGCATAAACACAAGAAGGTGTTGCCGGTAGCGAAGTTCTGCATTTTCACAAAGCCTATGGAGTCTGGAGGTGATAGCTTTGATAGAGATTTGAAGTCTAGACTCTTTGTGGATCTCCTTGAGGATGAATTGAGTGAGATAATATTCTTGGTAAGTGTATTCTCTTTCTCCTTATCCCATTGAAATTTTGGGTTGTCTTTTATTTATTGATATTGTTATACTTTGTTTACAGGCTAAATCAGCGGGTATGAAGATTGATTTAACCAGTGTTAGTGACAACCGGCTAGAGTTGGGATTTCATGGCAGCATACAAAAGTTGGGTCTATGTGTTTCTCAAGTTTGGGAGAAGTTTTTTGACTTTCAGCCAACTGTCGACAGACTTGAGGTATTATTCAATTTTTATCTACTAATTTATACAAGTTGTTGCATAAGTTTTATGAATGTTTTAATTTGTATTTCAGATTATTAAAGAGAAGATGGGAGAAAATGCAGATGAGCAGCAGATGGAACGTTTGAGTGGATATTCTCTTAATGATCTCCAAAACTACATCAGACATAAGCGTTCCCAGGTAAAATACTTACTTTTAGTATTGTAGCAATGGTTTGCTGTTTTATGTCTGATGATTGCCATGTTCTGTAGATATATCTTGAAGGTCTGTATTTCGGAGACATTTTGATATCTGAAGCAAAAAGTATCTCAAACTTTTTCAAGACACCGGGGATACCTTCACTCCCAGAGAATTTGAGAGACAAAGAAGAAGAGAAAAAACAATTTGTGGCTAAACCTGCCCAAAAAGTCTTCTATAAAAACAAGATTAATAATATTGCAAAGGTGCAAGAGAAACCCTAACTTCTACTGTTATAAGTTTGTTAATGAATTGAATATATAATCGGTTGTTTGTTTTTTTAGGTTTCCTATCATGTAGGATGCCAAAGCGATGAAGTAAAGGATATGGCAATGTTGAATCTTCTTATTTCCTTCATAGAGGACAGAGTGTATTATACGCTAAGGTTAGTTCTGTTCAATATTTGTAATGAGGTCAATGTTGGAATTTGCATTAAGATTTTATTTGCTTTAGGACTGAGGAAAGGCTTGGATATTCTGTTTGTTGTGTACCTAATTTGACCTATGCGGGAGTTGGATTTGACATTAAAGTAACCTCTCCGGCGTATTCACCTGATCATCTGTGGAAACGGATACGCAATTTCGTAAAGAGGCTTGGTAATTGGCTGGTATGTCTTTTTAATAGAAATTATTCATCCTGTCTATTATTTAATATCATTCGTGATCATCTATTATCATTTACATGGTCGTATACTTGATAAAATGGAGTTAGTGATGTAACCTTCAACGGGTACCGAAGCGGGGTGATTCGTGATGTCTCTAGTGATGAAGGGAAGAACATATGGGAAGAGATTCGTGATCAAAGGTAGAGTTCATCAAAATCAAATACATGACAGTGTATTTTCTTTTTCTTTGTGCTTTGAAGATACTGACCTGTGACGGTTTTATTTTCAGGTATAAATTTGATCATTCCTCTGAAGTAAAAAGGGAAATTGGGTTAATCAGTAAACAAATGTTAATCGATTGGTACAACAGACATATTCGAGGTGACCCCCGTACTCATGCTCAGCTCTGTTATGGACGCGACACTAAAAGAAACTTTGGGAAGAGGAAATGTATTACTCGTGCAAGAAGCAGGTTCGAGCTAACTGGGAGGAGGATGAAATTACGGAAGCACCGTCTGCTGTGTTCGAAACTGCGTTTCTCCACTGGCACCATTTCCAAAAACAACAAGTTGATTTAGTATTAACGATTTGGGTAAACTTGTTTTGTAGACACTTGTTAACAGAATGGGTTGATGTTTGTTTTGCCCCAACTCTTTTTGTCCCCACCTATGTGTGCTTGGCTTACATTCCTCGGCATAGAGTAGCCATACTTGTTTTCAACAACTTTTTGTAAGCATCACTCTATTTGCTTATTAATCTCCTTATCAGGCGCTTTCAAGTTTTGTTTTTGAGTTTTCTGCAATGTATTCGAATCACTGGGAAAGTGGGCTTCTGCATTTGTCTTCTGCCTTGACTTTCTCTACTTCTTGCAGTTTTCAAATAAATAACCGTGCATTGTCTATAATGCTCGTCAAGTAATTCTTGAATTTTATTGCATTCTTGGTGTCTTATCACTTGTAGAATATCTTGTGTTCTACTTTGTTGAGTTTACTGGCAGTGCTCTGCATCTGGGAAGTAATGTACCAATGCGTACGATGTTTCTAGAATATGCTGTTGCTCTTGCTATTGTTGTTGGGATAGTGCTCTTTACAGGATGCAAGTCTTTTTGTTTGGTGATTTGGTACAAGTTACACTTGATTGTCTTGAATAATCTTTCTGATATTATGATTTCCTTGTGTTCTCTTCTAATTAAAGTACTTTTGGTGGCTTTGTCTACCTACCTTCATCAGGTGACCAAAGTCTATTATTATTCGATCACAAGGTTCATTGTGTTGGTATTTTTGTTGATTAGCTTTTCACATATACATTAGGGTCAGTAACATACTTAGTGACCTGACAAGCTAAGTCATCTAAATATTTTCAGGAAGCAATTGGACCAGGGCTAGAGCTATGAAGAGAGCAGAAAAATGTGAAAGCAGTTGAAAATGACAACCGTCATATCTACATGTTTGAGATCTGATTTAAAATCTGTTCTATGTCTGACAAACTTGGCTGATGCCACTAGTGATGTTGGTTACTATATGTAGAGGGCTTTTGGCCTGTAGGGTGCAATTATATTGGTAATCATTCCTAGTAATAATCCAGCTAAAATGTAAAAACCGGTGCTATAGTTTCGTTTAGATTGGCACCCTTACGCATTATACATTGTAGATTTAAAGCCTTAACTGGATTTCACTGCAGGAGTTGACCTATTAGAAGACATGTATCTGCAAATTGATTGTTGATGTGGCTTTTCCTTGGTTAAGCTCTCGCCTTTTCATCAAAAAATGCTTTTGAAGCGTTGAGTACAATAGAGAGCTTGGTTTTGTATTTTTTGTGTATCAATTGTAAACATTAAAAGAGGACAATAAAATGAAATAGTAAAAGTTGCAGACTTATTCAAATTCTTCTCTACTCCTACACTGTGTATACCTTGTTCCCTTGCTTGATCTGACTCTATGTTTGATATTGTGGCGCTGGGGAAATGATGCTTGGCTTTAAGCTCGTCTTCGTTACCATTCATCCAATGAAGTAGTGTATTTTATGATCTGAATTCTGAAGTGCATTATGCTGTTTCAGAGGTCTTTCTATTTGTCCTAATGTTCTTGTCTTCAGTGGGCATGAATAACATCGATGATTCTCACGAGTGGTTATTGTGGCTCAGTTCTGCCTACTGCATTTAGATACTATGCCTCAAGCCACCTAGTATTGAATAACATAGATGTATGAGGAAAAAGTGTCATGTAACTAAAAATCATTCAGGCCACCAAAGGCTTAATGAGTCATAAGCGGGTTTGCTATTGAGAATGTACCAGAAGCAAACCAATTGATCTTGTGGACTTTACCGTTGCCAAAAGCATTCAAGTAAGATGATTCAAAACATGGCATGCTAAACTAATTAAGTACAAGTTATTTGCAGAATCACAATATCCCTCTTACATATAGAATAACAATAAAAACCTCAAAGGATTGGAGATAATTTGCTAACGATGTGAATCATTTGCCGCAACAAAATTAATCGTGGATTGAGAGAAAATTTCTAGTTATAACTACATAAACCAACAAATCAATGAAAATTGTGTCCTCCACTAACATTAAACTAACCAGGAAAAATCGAAGCAACATCTTATGTCCAGCTATTACCGAAGGAGACAAAGATTTAATCATCATAGTATCGCAAGCTAAAGATATAACTTAGAAAACATCACTTAATTAATAATATATATTACAAAACTTAAAAGTTGAAACTTATTGGAGAACTTGTATTTCCATAAGACAGCGGCTTAGCTTTAGGTGGTGGCATTGGGGTTAACCTCGACCAACTTCTTATTCTTCTTCTTCTTCTTCTCTTTGACCTCGACCAACTTATTCTCCCTTTTCTTCATCTCCTTCTTTGTGATCTTGGCCAACTTCTTATTCTTCCTCTTATTCTTCATAGCTTTGCGCTTGTTGGGGATTCGCAACTTTGAACTTGATGCGAGATCGTTATCGATGCTGACTCAGATGAAATCACAATTTAACAACCAATTAATTATAGTCATATCGAATAATTATAATAATAACCAAACCTAGTACTTTGATATACATATCTTTAGACTAGAGATATATTAAAATAAATGGAATCGATACCTTGACGTCCAGCTACTAGGCTTGAAATCCCGATCATCCCTCATTCGAAGGAAAGAGTAATCCGAACTTTTATGAGAAACACCGCAACAAATCTGATACCGTTTAGGTGCGTTTTTCGTATTAAATGGTTTTGGCGGAACGTCCATATCTATTGTTGCTCTGAGTTCCGGCTTCCGAGTTCCACAATGCTATGAACCCTAATATTACACATGTATGTCTATATATCAATATATATGGGCTCTTCAACTCCTGATCCAGCCCATACTATAATGGCCTAACTTCTCTTCTATCAAAGCTTATAATAATTGATCCAGCCCATACTATTATGGCCCAACTTCTCTTCTATCAAAGCGGATTACGCAAGATCCATCAAGGCAGCTGCAAAATTTCGGTTTAGATAGATTTAATGTTAGTGAACCGGGTTTTGTTTTTTGGTTTACTTTGATTCATTAGATGAGAAGAATTACAATACATGGAGCATTGAAATTACCTTAGCTTTAGATGCCAAGAATAAGCTAGTATTTGTTTATGGTAGCATTCTATGGTTTGATTATGCTTCAGCCATTTCGAAAGATTTGTTGATTCGATATCATGTGACTAATCTGCCTAGATCATATCAGCTTACACAAATTTGGGCACTGCAGCAAGGGTCAATGGATTTCTCAAATTACTATACAAAGCTGAAGACGTTATAGTATGATTTAGACTCCACAGATTGTGTCAAAACTTGTCACAATTGTAAGTGTTGCAAGGCCGTCTCAACCAAGAATCAACATGCTCGCATTATCAAGTTCCTGGCTGGCCTAAATGACTATTTTCCAAACATTAGAAGTTAGATAATCATGAAAAAAATATTATCCATGAGATAGCGGTTTCAAATATTCCATTTTCATCTCTTTAATTCTGTTGTTAAATGTTGACAAAAAAATTCTGTTGTTAAACATTTGTTTATGTCGTATTTGACTGTCGCATTTTATTTTGAACTAGGTGAATACCCGTACGTTACGTGCGGATTTTTCTTTTCAATTTTTTTTTCAAATTTTTTTATATATAATTTTATTAAAATTAATATAGTCATCACTTGTTACTTACTTACTTGTTAATATTTTATTCTAAAAATTTTAAAATATTAATTTAAAATACATATTGAATATTACTTAATAATTTAAAATTATATTAAAAATAATAAGTATCATTCAATATTTTTAATTACTTATAACATAAATTTTTGTTTAACATTTACACAAATATTAATTAATAATTAATTAATAAAAAATTAAAATAAATATAATCATCATTTCATTTGTTACTTATTAGTATTTTATTATAAATAATCTTAAAAAATTAATTTAAAATACATCTCGAATATTATTAAGTAATATACAGTTATATAAAAATTTAATACATATCTATTAATATTTTTAATCAGTTATAACATAAATGTTTGTTTAACATTAATATAAATGCTAATTATGAGTCAACTAATAAAATAAACTTTTCATATTCTTTAAGTGCTTTAAAATTTAATATTAAAATATACTAATTAAAATTTAAGTGACAAGTGTCAACTTCTCCAATGCTGATGTGTCAAGCCTATAGGGTTTTCATCCGCCATTGAAGTAGAAGGTGGAGGAGGAGAATCGATCGATGGGTTTGTTGTTCTGATGTTTATCGAGGATGGAGGAAGCTGATCTTCGAAATTTCAAAGCCTCAAAATTAGATTAGAGATTTTGGGGTTTATGGTTTGTTTTTGTGAAGAAAAAGAGAAATAGGAGAAAAGTTTTACGGAGTGAAATAATTATTATCTGTGTGTTTTATAAAAATTTTAATGAGATGATGTGTCAATGATGTGTCAAAAAATTAGGTGGCTAAGTGTTAAGCTGATGAGACTTAACCCAATCTTTATATAATAATCGTTTTAGGATAAATACATTGTTCTTTTTGGCAAAAAACTGATAGATAGCCTTTACCATAGAACATAAACTAGTCAAGTGTCGCTATAGTTTTGACCTTATATACATTAGGTATGGATTGATATGATTAAATATGATGTAGAAATATCGATAGAGAAAGAAATAGATCATTATTTGGTATCTACCAAGGTCGCTTTCCTAATGAATACGTCATTATCCAACATCGCCTGAAATCAAGCAATTGGTCTTAAAAAAGACCAAATCTAAGCAAAAAGTGTTGCAAAGACAAAGGAGCACGATCATTTAAACTTCAACATCAAAACTGTTTTTATTTGTCACCTATTTTGACTAGATGGTTGGTATAAAGCAGATTGTTCTTGATGAGTATGACGAGGATACATGTATGTATCTATGAATGATGGTCGATCTACAAGAATGTTAAGGAGAGAATCATAAACTCCTTGCTCTTGTAAGAAAAGAATCATTACCGTATCTGTTAACTTTGGTTGAGACTTGGAGACTGATTAAGATGATGATGATTCACCCGGATTTTTAAGCTGGTTTCCTTTTTCGGCTGGTTTCTCGCTACCTGTAGTACCGGGCTGCTGTCTTAACTGGAAAATACCAGTCAGTCCCCGTGCCTTAGCAAGTTGTTCAAGCTCTAACAGTTTGCTCTTGAGATCCGCGACTTGTTTTTCCAGTTCTTCATCTTTTGTTCTCAACTCCTGTAAATGCAAAGAGTTTAAAAAACTCAAACCATTCAATAACCAAACCTCAACATTGTTACTTCTGGTTATCATTCTATCTCATTTGAAGTTCTGAACAAACACACAAGTTTTCCCGGTTTCTTAACTGTCCAGTCCTGTTTTGTTTAGTTGTTTACAAGAACGTTCATATAAATCAATCCTATAGCAGCACACATTTATGGCATTGTCCAGTTATATATAGAATATTCTTCCTGAGCAGGTCGATGTATGCTAATTTGATGAACATATATGCATCCCAATCTCAGTTGAAGTACTAACAGTACGTAACAAAGATAAATCCTGAAGGGCACAAGAAAAGGTACACTTAGAAGGCAAAAATTATCTTCCAAAAAGTGTTCTTGTGTACCTCTAGTTCTTGCTTGCGCGCTTCCTCTTTTCTTGCTTCTGACCGCGAACTTCTTTGCACCTCAAAAACAACAACGCCTCCTCCAACCTGCTCATAGAATCTATAAGTTCTACGGAACAATTGAGAATTGCATAGAAGAATGGTTCTCAAGGCCAGCTAAATTTTTCAATTTATCCAACTTTGACACCACCAAATTGATATGGGACATGGAAGAAACTAACAATTTTTTAGTTAAGTTATAAGGGCAGGTCCATTCAAAGGGAAGCGCCTTATGGTATCAGACAAAACTTACTATGAAAACAAAAGCAAGAAAAGATGGTACCCAAAAAAACAGCATTGCAGACGATGATTGAGTAGAACCAAATAATTTCTCAGCCATCAGCCATTTTCATCAAAAACGGTCTTTTACACTATGCTTCTCTTAAACATCTTGACCAGGTAAAATGATCCAGTTTCTCAAGGCCAAAATAATCCCTTTTCAAATAGACCATTACCAATTCATGAAACGCAACTAACCATTCATGAGCTAAAACAGGTCCATGAAGGTAATTCAAGATTCAATGCTCATCAAAAGCATCACCATAAACTTGTCCGTTTGAAAGAGATAATATGAAAGAGGATAAACAAAATGCTGAGCAAAGAGATAATACCGCAAAGATAAAGAGCTCTCCGATTAGGTCTACAGCAGCTTGAACAGCCTTTTCCTCGTCCAAGGGACGAATCTCCACATCAGTGGCATGACCATATATCCTTCTTTGCATCTGCGTCGTTATTCTGTGGTTTCTCTGGTCACATTTATCAAACAACACATCAATCCCAGATCACAAACGAATGTTCCACTTTCAACTATCATTATTATCCAAAACCTAACCACGACTTATCTACAACAAATCCTAGATTATGGTCAGAAGCTCAGGAGACGTTATCAGAATCAAAACGAGAAATTTTAAGAAAATCAAGATCAAGGAACGCAAAGACTATAAAAGGGAATTAGAATCTCAAAGAAAACGAGGAGACAGAGAGATAAACGGGATTCAAAAATCACCTGAGCGAAGTTGATGATGAATTGACGAAACTTGGGATGAACCTTGGCTTGGTGCTTAAGCTGACTAGCTAAGGGCTTACTTATGGTTTTTACAGCTAGGGTGCCCAGTTTCATCAACGGCAACACCATTTTTGAGTTCCAAAAACCTCACAAAAAGAGGAATTTTCAGTTGATTCGAACAGAGAGGGAGAGAGAATGCGAGGGGTCTGGAACTAATCTGGGTGAGCAAAATGTATTATAAGAGAAGAGAAATCGCCATGGGATTATTGAAAACTCGTAGGAAGGTTAGATCAAGGGTTTTTCGAATTTTTTACAGATGGGATTTGACGAAGAAGAAGAAGAAAGAGAGGCTTAAGAGGCTGACTCGCTTGAATGGGGTCTGAAACGGGAAGGCATCTTCTTTCTTCTACCACCATATTAATATTATTGTATATTTGTCAAAATGGACCCTCTTGTCTTTCTTTTTCTTCTTTCGCAAGTTCGATTTGTTGAATACATTACATTTTTAGACCCTATTTCCACGGAATCGAAACTTGACTTTACTTTGTAAGTTTCTTTCTTTAATATTTTCAAGGATATTTGTTTATGTGACAATTCAGCTCATCTCGAAACATGCTGTATAACAGATTGGATTGCAGGGAGGTGTTCTTTCTACCCATTAGCTTATATATAGTGGCAAGTTTGATAATACAGTATTAGATTGTGTTGAGAGTCCAAAAAAAATTAGACTTCAATCTCAAAGAAGTACCAGAAGGAAAAAAAAGTAGAAGTAGGATCGGATAAGTAGAGAAAGATCAGAGAACTTTATGTAATACTATGTTCCTTTCTGTTTCAGCACAAACATAACAGAAGTAACACATCAAAATACCATCTCTAAGATTCGGCTGCTCGGTTTTAGGTCAAGAAGACGAGAACGAATAGGATGATGAACAAAACGAGCAAGAAACATATCATCATCATCTGCCCTTTCGCTCCAGCTTTCTTCATTACCATTCCCACTTTTTTCTGTCACAAAAACATATTTTTAATTCTTTCAACTTTCCCATTTTCTCATCACTTACGAAAAAATAAGACCTTTAGGGTTGGTTTTACCTGAACAAAGTCAAGCCGGTTCTTCGTACTGTCCATCTCTGTACCCAATTCATCTATGATTCTCTCCTGAAACACCCAAATAATAAAAAAAAACTTGATGTTTCTGATCTCTGCTGACACTAGTATTGTTATCTCTTTCCCATCATTACTAACCTGTGCAACGAGTTCATCGTGTATAGTAAGCCCCACTCCTCCGATTCTCTGTACACTTTTACTGAGCTCATCTAGTTCTTCGTCTTGTTGCCTGAAGTGACAAAAATGATGTCAAGTTATGGCATTTCTCAGAGAAGCTATGCAACAATCTTTATCGAGCATTTGCGGTCCAAAATCATGATTAACCTCATATAGCAAACAAGAGATTGCAAGAAGCAGTGAAAGAGCTATACTTTATCAACAGCATTTGCCTATCTGATTCTGACTGTACAAAACCGTCATCATCTCTCCCTCCGTACTGATCGTATCTATTTGCTTCAGTCGAGTTTGGCATTCTCATTAGTTCTCGGCGCACTTCACTTGCATTACCGGCTCCAGCATTACCCTTTCCAGCTAGAACACCAGTTTTCACATTCCGAACCTATTAAAAAAGTATTGTTTTTTTGGTCTTGCACAGGTCAACTAACAACAAATTTATGAGACACTCTCTAAAGCAGCAAAAGCAGTATTCATTACACACTTAAGAGACAATACCTGTGTCCTAGCATTACTAGTCCATCTTCTCCGTCTTTCAAGCTCAGCTTCATCAATGCCATACAATGCAGGATCTTTTGCTGCAACAGTGACCGCTTTTTCCAGCTCATCTACCTTCCTATCAATAAAGACAGCTTCAATACCCATGAAAGGACTCTTAATTTTAACGGATCACTTATTCTATTGTATCTTTTTGAGTATCTAGATAACCGAGATTGACATTACATTAGCAGAAAAACAAGGGCATATTCATTCTACGAAATGAGCTAGTGTTCAGCATCCATCATCCTATTCAACAACTAATACAAAATACAGATTCCATTGACGATATTAACAGGAGAGTTACTAAATACGAGTACCTGCCACTCAATGCTTCCACAATTAGCAAGAATCTCCTTGGTCACATGCACTTGATCCCCCATGCCGGGAGAGATACGCTCCCATTTGTGGAATGTAGATTGCAACTTATCAATCTATCAAAGCACCCATGACCAAAAATCCCAAACATTAATCAGTGTCCTTCAAATCTAAAAAAATAAAATCAACTCCCGCTGGCCAATTCCAAATAACTTACAGAGTCCTGGATCTCTTCCTTAACAATATAGAATGGATCTTGCGCTGAAGACATCTCGGAATCGTACAAATTTGTGCTACCCTGTACAGTATACATCAAAGAACAGAGCTGAATTAAGCAATAAAATCAAATTCCAATCCACAAAGGAAGAACACAAGTCAAAATGACAAAAAATTTCCCAAATTATATGATTGAACAAAGTCACAATGATCAACTCGGCACAACAATTAGATCCTAACAAATTCCGATTAAATCCTGGCTAATCAAGGTCAAAATTTCTACAGTATAACGGGAATAGCTTTATCAATCTCTGTACTTTAAGATCGATGCAAACCGTAGAAAAGAAAAAAAAAGCAGAAAAGTTGCGTTTAGAAACAGGGAAAAGTGCGAAAGCACAATTGGTGTAAGAGAAAAATTAAGAAGGTTTTTCTTTTACCTGAGAGGGATTAATCGAAAGGCGAGGCGATGCAGATCAATGAAGAAGAACAAACGGCGGTGAAGTAGAAGAATTCCGGCGTGAGATTCGTCTCTTACACAGCAAAACGCATCACCTGCGGTTGGCTTAGAAGATTCGCTGGAGAGGATCGCAGAAAACTCAACTTTGGGCTTATTGGAGAAGCTAACAAAGCCCATAACAGACCATAGAGCCTTTTTATTGTTTTTAGTAATCAAATAAAACACCTAATTGCGGCAAAAAAAAAAAGAATTTTCAAAAACTTTGATCTGTTACTATGCTCGTTTTATTCATCTATGGATTTGATGAAGTGACAACACTAGTGTTAGTATAAACTACTAAACAACAATTCTGTAGACTTGTGAAGTATGTGTATCGGCTGACAAAATCACAAAAGCCTATGAGTTAAGAAAATATTTGATAAGAATTAATCTCACCTATTGACAGGAGATCTTTAGATATAAGTTCAAAAAAAATTAAGTCAAACTACACATGCTAAGAATACTGAATGACTCTAGTCTCTTCCCATTGGATGAACGGTGATTTCTGTATGTGTAGAGGATAAACAATGATTTTAATGATGTGAGTCCATAACTCAGATATATACTTTTGCTTAAATGGATTTTTAGCAAATGCAACATTATTGGGAAAGAAATTTTTTTTTTATATTTTGCTTACATTCTCTAAAAAATATAGGCACCATATCTTGAACAATTCTTATAAACAAACACAAAAAAATACATTTAAAATAATCATAATGAAAAATATGAACAAATCAATCTTGGTCGTTTGTATCAGTTTAGTAGTGTTTCTATCCCCAACTCTCGGTGCTAAAATGATGAGTAACCAGAATGGCGATAGACACTGTGGAATGGCGCAAGGCAAGGTGATAAGTTCATGTTTGCATCGAGATAACGGACAATCGAGACAAGGTGATTGTTGTCAAGCTTTATACGAGCTAAACTTACAAGCAGAGACGCCAAACGCACGTCAAGATCTCTGCAGGTGTTTCCAAGAAATTGTATGGTTGTCTCCTTATAATAAACTTATCGGGTTGCCTGAACACTGTGGTATTTCTAAGGCGGTTCCATTTGACACTAAAACGGATTGTGGAAGGTACATTACTATATTCTTTTTTTTTTAAATTTTCTGTTTCTTTTAGGAAAAAATCATTATTTGCGTACTATCTGGATAGAACTTTTGAGATTTTCTTTCTAGAATGAAATTATGTGATGGGTATTAAATTACTGTTTATCTAAGTTTTATTAAAATACCATCCACCAATTTTTTAATTGTAGAAAAACAAAGTGGTTTTGAACTTGATTTTTCTAATTTGAATCATCGTTTTGCAGGATTAAGCTCTGAGAAATGTATACATTCGCAATGAATAAAACAAAAATGAACCAAGAACCAAAAAAAAAAAAACTGAACAAGAAAATTATATATGACAATTTACTTCCGTTTTTCTCACCGTAATGTGCTCTAATATTCCCGATTCAATAAAACTCACTACCTCACTTTTAATTCTCTCACAATTATTGCTATATTCACCATATTGACATTTTGAGATTAGTATGTATATAATATTTTGGAGAGAGCCTATTGAAAAATTAACGCAAGTTCTTCTCTTACTATCACATTTGTTGCTCCCCAATAACACCTAACTAATATCAGCTTTCTTACCATTCAAACCACTCTAATTATAAAGCAAACGATATTTTGGTAAATCATATGGTAAAGCACAATAATCAACAAGCACACTATGTTTTACCATATTTTGGGATTGAATATATACATTTTAGCATACATTTTGGTTAAACTCTTTAAAATTATAAATTATTGCTCTCTTTAAGATCCTTTTGCTGAAATTTTTTTATAATTATTTGCGGACATGCATGCATTTAAAATTCCACAAACTCTGTTTTAATGTTATAGGACGATGATGGAGGATAAGGTTACACTTCCATTTCAGGATTTGGTGGAACAAAACAATGGAAAGGCTTTGGGTCCTCAAGAACTTTAAAAGGCTAAATTAGTGACGTGAGTTTAATAACGACATACGACCAAATAAGAATCTCTTAAGGAAGAAATGCTTGACGTGAGTTTAAGCAGAAATGACGTCATTGTAAATACCATTGAAACAACTAAATAAATGCTAAGTTGATGACTCGGTGGCCGGTGCTAATGTATACCGACTTTTCCACCGTCCATATCGGACGAATTGAGATGGTTCATTGTGGAGATCTTCTTTTCTTTATCTTCTTGTGTGTATTAATAAGGTTCCACTATGGGGAAGATTCTGGAAACAAATAGATAATATGACAGTAAATTTGAATTTTCTTTTACTTTTTTGAAAGATTTCAATCAGAGACTCAAGACGATTATTTTTCACAAAATCACGCATCATAAATCATAATTCTGTTTTCGTGTAAACGTAATCAATTCAGAATTCTGATAGGATTGGTGCATTAGTGATAACATTATCAGATCGATCATATTTTTAACGAAATTGGTCGCAATACATTAATCTGACTATTATTATTTTTTTTAATTAAAATTTTGTCTATGTTTTCAGCCACTCGGAATGTTTTGGTCTTAGAGCATCTCTAATGGTTCTTCATTTTTCATTTTTTCCTTCATTTTGAAGATAAAAATGAAGAAATGTTCTCTAATGGTGCTTCAAATTCGTCTTCAAAATGAAGAAATGAACAGTGTTCTTCATTTCTTCATTTTTTTAAGATGAACTTTTTTATTTACAAAATGTATCTTTAACTTTCTAAATGCTTTATTTTATACCCAAACAAAATTTATATGTTTTTTATCCAATTAATTTTAAAACTGTTAGTTTTTTTTAGTTAAATTATAAAGTAAAAATACAATAAACACAATAAAAATATACAATAACATATATTATATAGAAAATACAAGAACATAGCTCACAACAAAATTAAAAATACATAATTAATACTGAATTATAAATAATAAACTTAATATAACATAAACTAACAACTTAATAATTTGGAAAATCACTTTCAGGTCCATTAAGATGATTAAAATACTGAAAAGTGAAAATTTATAAGTGAAAATTTGTAAAATTATAATTACTCTACATAAGTAAATAAGTGAAAAATTGTAAAACTGAAAAGTATAGGATCTTGTTAGCAATTAATAAAAAATTAAAAAAAATATGTTTGGAATATTCTTTTTGAAAAAAAAAATGAAGAAAATTTGTTCCAATTGTTTTTTCATTTTTCCTTTAAAAATGAAGTTTCTTCATTTTTTAATGAAAAAATGAAGAAACTATTGGAGATGCTCTTAGAGTGTCAATGTATCATGTATATTCCCTTTCCCTCCAAATTTGAAAGAAATATTACACTTGAGTTTCATGAATACAGCTAGTGGAGATAAACGGAAAATTTTCAAAGTTTTAAACTATTATATACAACTAATCCCGAAATATCATTTGTTTACACAATAATTTCAATTAATTAGATTATCAGAATTGTTATATATAGTCCGGTGATTCCGCTTTGTTTGGTCGGTATTTAAATAAGCATCCACTGTGTGAGGTCACATGCGAATTCAGTATTTCGAATTACATATATACAACTGTCTATCAAAGACAAAAGTAACTAGTGTCAATTGATATAAAACCAGTTAAGTATTATGTAATACAACACGTAGAAAGGACATAAATAAAAAACGTGCTAATTTTGATTAGAATAATAGAGTGGGATCAATAAGACAATAAGTCAGCGTGAATCATGTGGTGCATTAAAAAGACACGGTCCTATGACTAAGTCCACTCCCATCTGGTGATGACGCAAATCAGCATCATCCACCGTTTGCTGTGACGCACATCCTCACGTAACCATCGTTGACGCAAGACTTTCCTCTCTCTTCATATATATATGTAACATAAAACCTTCCCCTTCCTACTTAATTGGCATATCTTCAAAACATACTTGAAAATGCAAGGAACAATTTATTGTATAAGACATAATTTGATCCCATCCGCACAATCTCTGCGACCGCTACCGCTTGAGAAACAAGGAAACGGCGAGAGCGTTCGGACGGTGGTGGAGGAGAACGCGGTGATTGTGATTGGACGGAGAGGATGTTGCATGTGTCATGTTTTGAAGAAGCTGCTTCTTGGACTTGGAGTAAATCCGGCGGTTCATGAGATCGATGAGGAGAGTGAAGATGAAGTTATGAGTGAGCTAGAGAAGATTGGCGTTGAAGGCGGCAGTGAAACGGTGGAATTACCGGCGGTTTATATAGGAGGGAGGTTGTTTGGAGGGTTAGATAGGGTTATGGCCGCTCATATCTCCGGTGACTTGGTTCCAATTCTTAAGGAGGTTGGAGCTTTGTGGTTGTGATTTTTCTTCACATAATTTTTTTCACCATATGTATATTCGGTAATGGTTGTTAATTGTTAGGTTTTTATAATGGATCAATGTTTTTCTTTTCTATAATCAGAATAAAAACAAAGAATGGCTATAATCTAAAGTTGATGAGAGTGATGACCAAGAAGTCTAGAATGTGTATTCATTAAATTGTATAAAATTCATTAACTTGTATCTTAAACCCTTGTTACAAAAACAAAAGAAAAGCTAGCAACATCATTAGTTAAAACTTGTTCTTTTTTTTGGACAAATAGTTAAAACTTAAAACTTGTTCTTAAATACGGCTTATATGGCTGCGTCGTCTCTCGGTGTACTCTGTTAGGAGAGAGAACCTAGCCAATAATCTTCTTCCACATCATGATACTAGTCAGCTTTGGGCTTATTATCTCAAAATAAGGCCCATTTATATTGTTCGCTTGAGATAGAGTTGTTTTTTTTTTTTTTAATCTAATGTCAAATTATATTCAAAAAATAATAATAATTTTGTCTACAACTTTTTCATGAAAATAAATAAATAAAAGACCTCCAATTCTATTTGCTTCTATTACACGCTACTCAAACTCTTGTTGAGAACCAAATTTCCAACTCATCCTCGTATCTTCGATCACCCGCCATGCGCATCGAACATAACTGGTTCCTAATGTTTTTATCCAATAGCATCGCTAGAGTAGGTGCTTGAACTGGTTGCTCACCATGCCTGCGGCTGTTCCTTTCCCTCCAAATGGAATGAACTGCAGTTTGAAACGAGTACCTGATAAGAAATGTTGTGGTGCTGTTTCCAAACGGGTTTGCAATTAGGTGGATCAATTGTTCCCACTGTTCTGTGTGTCTGCTTCCTAGAATGCCTTGAGTTAGTTTCCTCCATATCTCCTTTGAATAAAAACAAGTGAAAAAGAGGTGATCCCTGGTTTCCATTTGATCGCCGCAGAAGACACAACTTGTGACAGCATTCTGGTTCCAGTTTTTTATTCTGTTTCCAGTTGCCAATCGATTCTTAACAGCTAGCCATGTTATAAACGAGTACTTGGGGGTCGATTGTGGAAACCATATCCCCTTGAACCAGTCCACCTTGGGCTTTGCTTGTCTTAATTGCTCCCCTGTATCCTTGGTTTCAAAATTCGGTTTGTATTGCCCATTTTTCCGTCGCCATCTTGCTTCATCCCTTTCATGAATATTCCGATGGAGTCTCAGAGTCTCTAAGACAGAGTTACTGCCGCTAGTATTTCTTAGATGATTTATTGGCTCTACATGCCAATCACCGTATAAGGAGATTCTCTCTGAAATGGCGTTCTGTGGATAATCTTGTCCGTGGCATAAGCTACAGAAGCGGCTTGATTAGGATACGTGGATTATGTGAACATCTTTTTCATGATATATTTGTATTTAATTTATTTAATTACTTTTTCTATGTTTGCTTATGTTATTGATATTTGGGTATGGTCTCCACTTCAGTTTCCATTTTCTGTTGTGCAGGATTAAGTAAAGGATGAAACTGCAACATTCCTCTCTTGGTGAAGCTTAAGTTTTGAGTCACTGTAACTGTAAGGTTTGCTGGAAAAAAAGACCAAATACTCGTTTAAGGCTTCAAATGGCTCCAGTCATTTTACCCCTTAAAAAAACAATGGCTCCGGTCATTGAATTTCAACATCTTGTGCATCATCATAGTTTTTACCATAAAAAAGCATGTCACCAACAGAACCATTGAGTCACATATCGCTGTCGTTGGGCATAATTGTTCCCATGAGTTATCGGTGGCTTTACTCTTTATCAGCTTCATCTTTTAGCTAGGTTCCAAGAAATTTTTCATTTCTGTGATACTCCTCGTGTCACGAATTAAAGCAAACAAAAAGACTTCAAAAGATATCTTGCCACCGAAACTTTGATGCTTTTGATCCATTTCTTTCAAAGTACTCACAACATGGAAGCTTTGCTATATATTACTCTATATCAAAATGTTTGCTTTAGACTCAAGTCACCTAAGAGTCACCATGAATAAGAACAACAAGCCAGCTATCTCATTCTTATTCCTCTCTTTGTTACTTCTAGTCTCGGCTGTTGCAGAAACAGCCGGGGCAGAAGTGGAATACGTCAAGGACACAAACGGACACCCAATTCAGAGACAAACCCAATATTTCATCGAACCAGCTTCACACAAAAAAGGAGGCGTTCTTGTCCCAGCTGCAAGCATTGACTTAGATCATTTGTGTCCACTAAGTATTGTCCGCACACTCCTTCTTCCTTATCAACCAGGGCTACCTATTACTTTCTCTACTCCATTCTTGGACAGAGGCAATAATGTATCGACAAACACCAACCTAACCATCGCTTTCGAGTCGCCGATCTGGCCATGTCCTTCCTCAAAGATATGGAAAGTCGATTCCTCCTCGTTGAGTTCCAATAATCTCTATGTAACCACTGGTGGTAACCCTAACAGGAAAGATAGCTTTTTTAGGATTCAGAAATATGGAAATGAACAAAACACTTACAAGCTCGTTCATTACCAGAGTTACTCGGTTATAAACGGTAATAAGAGTGTTGGTGCCACCACCAGCTTTTACGGTGCACCCATACTTGTTCTTAACGTTGATGATGATGATGATAACATTAATGTCCTTCCGGTTAAGTTCCGTAAGGTTGAGACATCCACGGAGAATGTGTTTCAGAAATCGAGTCTCATGAGACTGGTGTTTAGTAAGTTGTTTTATGGAAATTAATGGATTGAAACAACACCACTAAACCAAAAAGCTGTTGCTTTAATGTTATGAAAATTAGTCTTTAATTTTATGGACGTCCTTTTTCTTACGAAACCAAACTCTTGTTCAAGTTAAGCAAACAAATTATGTCCATCCGTCAAATCTGTACCGAACCTCTTCACAATCCAAGATAAGTCAAGCCCTTGCTTGTTCGATCATAAGCAATCTCTGTGTGTCATTTTATGATACGGTGAAATAAAGCTGTCGAAAAGAGTTTTTAGGTTAATACCAATGAAAAGAAAAGCAGTCCTGAACCGGTGAATATCGAGTTCTTCCGCTCACTTCAGGTGGAGAAAGAATGCTTGCATCTCAAGTTATCCCTATGTTTTAAATATTCTTGCATCCTCATGTTACTTGTTACACGAGTTCATCACCAAAATTGGTACTTCAGCGAAAAGTGGATCATCTATCTACATATATTTCAAAGAACCGAATCTATGTTTGTTTTCTTCACACATTTGATTTGGATCAGCGGTTTCACCTCAAGACCTCTTTATGAATTAGTTGTCTTATCATGAACACTATAGACTATTAATTTAGTTAGACCTGTTCCTCCAGAATTATCTATATATTTGGCATAACTATATCACATAAAATTTAATTTGATTGATTATTATTTGAATGGAACTTTAATCTAATTTTATTTTGTAAAAACTCTTTGAGTTATAAATTAGAAACTTTTTTTTTAGTTAAAAGCTATATATATAAACAATATTGGGATTAGATATCATCAAGCTTCCTTAGGGTTCACAGAAACCGTGACATCAAAGGGTTCTCATTGACTAGCATCCCTCCACGCAGTTAAACTACAAACTGATAAGGATTTTCCTAAACAAGGTTTTCTGCTATTAAACGATGAAAAAATCAGATTATGGGAATAACTCTACAAATTAATAATGAAAAATCATACTCTTCTTTTTCTTGTATACAGGATTACCCAACACCTAATTAATGGCAATAAGAATTCCTACTCTCCTTTTTTCTTGTATACAAGAAACTATACTCACGGTTTTCAAATTTCATATACAGCTTATTTTTTTAGTATTTGCATCTTACAATTAAAAAGAAGAGCTATTGCAGTATTTTTCGAACAGGTTTTATTTAGAAATAAAGAAATAAAAACAAAGATCAGTTTAATGTCTCGAGGTTAAAGTTGCTACCCCAATTTAATCCCCAAAAAAAATGTTAAAACCTAAAATCTCCCAAAAGCTTTGAGATAATTTACTATGATAGTTACCCAACACCTACACACAAAGAATCTGTGCTCTCTCACTCACATCATTCTTTTCCTCATCTTTACTCCACAAAGCACCTGCCTTTATTATTTATAATATGTTTTATTGATTCTTCATGAAGCTTTCTTTACCCTTACTTGCGTCAGAAGTAAAACTAAGGAACGAACATGACCCATCTCCTTCACGAACCACCAACTCTCGAATCACCTGCGCCGTCTCTTCACTTCTCCCTCCATGCTCGTACACGAACCCGGCCTTAAGCTTTTCATAACTAAACCGGTTTAGGTTTACGAGTTTCTTCGGTTTAGTTTCTGTCGAACCTCCACATTGCCTAGGCTGTGTTTGGTAGAACACTTTGGAGAGGACAGGTTCGCCGTCTTTTTCGTCCTCACTGTGTCCTAGATGATACTGATGCATCACCCAGTTCGTTTTCTCGGGCTTCTTTTGCCGACCATAGTTTGTGTAGAGCACTAGGATCTTCTTGAAACCGGCTTCTCCTGATTGAGATAAAACGGGTCGGGTCTTGCCCGTTTTGTGCCACCGTGTCTCGTGGCCTTCCTCATCTGTGCTCACTTTTCTACGTTTTCGTGTTCCGGTCGTGTAAGCCTTCGATGGACGGTGGAAGAAGTGCCGTACTTGGCCGTCTTTGCTTACTCCTACTTGGGATAACCGGATAAGACATACAAATAGTTAAAGACAATGTTTGATCATCAATTACTTAGGATTTGATTTTACTTTTATAATCAATATAATCATACAGAAAATTTGTAGAAGGAAAACTATTGTCACAAATTGCAAAATTTAGTAGATATGATCATTTGGTTTTGGTCTTTGGTTTTTGCGTTAGAACAACAAATAACATTTCTGCATAAAAATCATAGCAGTCAGCGCCAGTACAAAATATATACTAAGTACTAACTTAACCTAGCAATTTTTTTTATGAAAGGGTTTTAAACTAATTAGATCTTTTTACGATATGACTAAAATGCTTCTCTCTAAAACAAATTCAAATTTATTTAGCATTAAAAAAAAAGAGAAACCCAAAAATATACTTGTATTTTATTTTTTTTTGGTTAAACCAAAAAAATATACTTGTATATGTAAGCAAATGTTAGTTTTGATTACAAACAAAATTCAAAGTCAATTGATCGTAGTGTCATTTTCGGATATTTCATCCTTTTCAAGGTACTAATTTTATTACGTTAAGTTTTTGTTTATATGTAATTCCGTTAACTTTCATTCTTAAATAGAAGTATAATTTTCTCCTAATATTTCTATGAGGTCATGTATTGGCGTTACCAGGAAGTTTCTCAGGATGCGTATAACAAATTCCATTTTCTCCTTCAAGCGTCGGTATAAATTCATCGATCAACGGATGAAGTTTTCTCTTATCTGATGAAACCTTGGCTTCCAAATGCATAAGGATCTCTTTATCCGATGGATCGAATTTGACTCCTGCCGGTAAGCTTGGTAAGTCTTTGATGCTGCCAACCTTATATATATCATATTTCATTTATTCACATTAATATGTATGTCAAAATATAAAGTAAAAATGATGTATAAATTAGAGATCATTTAGGTGAATTAGTGGTTATATATATATATATATATACCTGGTCGTCTTGTTGATGAATCTTGTGTCCACAAGAAGGACAAGTCATGATAGGAGATTCAATAACGATAACCTTGGAATCGGGACAGCTCGTGATACATGATTGAGATTGGTCTTTGAGTTGAATCGATGGATGATCAATGTTGGAAGCTCTTTCAAGATTGAGGTCGTAGTTATCATCTGAAGCATCACACCAACTCATCTTTCTTCTTCTACTTATCCCTCTCTCTCTCTCTCTCTCTCTCTCTCTCTACAATGACCTACCAAAATCTAAATCAGAACTATCAAAAGATAAAATCATATGAGAGAGAGAGAGATAGGGGGGTAAGAGAGAGAGCGAGCTAAAGATGAGGAGGTGATATAGAAAGAGGGGCAAGTGAATGTTAAGTTTTGGAAGGAACAAAATATAATTATATAATTGATTTTTTGGTTCAAATATTAAATTAAAATGGTTTTCAAGTAATATATTTAGAGGGGTTGCTTGGACGTCACGTTTATTAATGGTGTATGTATATACGTTTGCAACAAATAATTATTAACTGCAGTTTTCTACATTTTGATTATGACTATTCTTGACCATTTTTCTTTTTCTTCACAGTTGAATTTTCGGATTATAGTTAGATTCGTGTGAAAATGATTAATTATGGAATCCAACTATAATTAGTAAAAAAATTTGAGCAAGAAAATTTTAAATTAAATGAGGATATAATTAAAGTTTATATATACACATGTATATATAATAGATGAATAAAAGGGAGAAAGTAATATCTTCACAAACAAGAAAGGTAACGAGATGGAGTGTCGTTATTGAAATTTGTTTTCTTTATCTAACTATTTTAGTTTTTGTCAGGTTTATTAATTTCATACTAGGTGAAAACCCGTGTATACACACGGGTTTGTATACTTTATAAATTATAATTTGTGTTGTATAATATGATAGATTTTTAATTTAAACTTTAAAAATATTTTACTTGTATGAAAAATATCTTAATAAATACAACCTAATTCGGTATAGAAGCGGTCATTTGATAAAATATATGAATTGATATACGTTGAAATTATTTGTTTGTATTTATTTTTATTATAATGTAAACACATTTTTAAATTTTTATGTAGTTTTTACTCTAAATTTCCAATTAGTCTCGGTTGTAATCGACCACATATTAAAAAATAAAAAGAAAATAATTAATGTTTTCTAGCTTAAGTTATATGATCACTTAATTGGAGGTTTTATATTATGCACATGAAATTTAGATGATCAGCTTAAACTGCAGGAGACTTTCTGACTTTTTTTATATGTTAACAGTTAGCACACAAAAAAAAAACATTTACATCCATGCAAAGTACACATCGCCATATCACATTTAAGAAAGTACAAATATCTTTTTATAACTTCTAAAATTACGTAAAGATCTAGTCTTACCTATTGTTCTTTCAGAAATCTTGCACCCCAAGAATCGAGCGTAGAAAGAATTATGGCCTTATGGGAACTACATTCTATTTCTATCTAAATATGAAATCTTTTAATAACACACTGCCTAAATTATGTTATAACAAAAAACTTAGATAATGAATACAAAAGGTGATCATATTGTGATCCTAACTCCTAATCCTTCATAAACCCCTAACTAATTTTTTGTGCGACTTTCCTTCTCCAATATTTTTTTTTTTTCAAATCTTCTCCAATATCTTAAGATAGCAATCACCACCTTTTGAAGCCAAAGCCATGATCACATTTACTTCCTTCACTTACAAACTCTTTATAATCTCAGTGAAATTTTAAAACTTGATTTTCGGTTTTGCCATTTAAATTCCGATTGAAATTCTGACTGATGAATCAAAGAGGAATTTGGTAGTAGTAAAGACATGAAATGAGTTCCAAAACTCATAAATGTCTTACGATTAATTGTAATATAATTAATTATTATTTAAATTTTAAAATATCAGATTTTTATTGTCAGAATCAGTTACATAGAAAAATGCTGATGTGTCAAGATTGTGAGACACAACCCAACTTTTATATAATAGATTCACAACAAAAAATCCAAGGACAAGGTCGGGTGAACTTGCAATGGCTAGACTATCAATTTTTGTTTTGGGAACATTTTAATTTAGACTATCAATATTATCACGTGTATATATAATTCAGCTATATAATGATAATTTACATAAAAATGTTGGATCCTAGAAAATCAAATATCAACAATTTAACCTATATATATATATATATACATGTTGGACCTACTTGGTGTAGCTAAAAATAAAGACCATATCTTCACGCACAGAACAAACTCTCGTGTATAGCAAGTAACTTATACCCAAAATTTTCTTTTTTGGCTCCTTGACAGCAGATTCCTCACCAAAAGGTATATATATAATCCTAATATTGAATTTCTTCTTCACATGAACTTGTAAGAAAATCTATAAATTTTTAGAATGGCCGTAATATATATATAATATCGATTAAAGATGTTTAATGGAGTCAAATAATGCTATGAGAATCCTCTTTAGGTTGTCTTATATAAACAGTCAGTCCGTACACATGATCCTCGATGGAGATGCGAAGCTTCTTCAAAACGAAACTCTATACCAACTAACTAGTAATCTCAGCCGGAACAAAAATAATGAAAGAAAACGAAACAAACAGAAGATCATTAATTAATAAGCTTACTGAGAAAGCTTTCAAATTATTATAGACTTCTTAGATATTGTTTTTTGTCAATTTAAAAACTTATATATTGAACAAACTGTTTGGTAAACTAAACCGAAATAATACAGTTTACAATATATGAGATATCAAATTCTATCTAAGTCTTATCAACTGATGGAAAAAGTTAAATTCATTCTCGGTTAAGTCCGGATAGGAAGTCGAAGGACTATCATTGATGCCGAGGCCATAGCTTATAGCTACCGGCGAGATCTTCGCGACTTACAAGTTCATTGTCACATGTGAAGGTATCATATCACTATGCGCCGATGAGAGATCCTATTCACTGACGAAGTCATTACAGAACGTAACTGGACATACTCAGAGCAAGAATTTTTTACCATCTATCGAACAAACAACTGACATTATTACAACGGTTACGAGCTAAAATTCGTTGATTATCTCTTCATTCTCCTTACATTTTTATAGAACTGTTTTTTTTTTCGACCAGCTAAGAACCGGTTAAAAAAATTGCTTAAACAACCATCACCAAATTTTTATCTCAGCCAAAAGGGAAAGCAAAAAAACACCAAACGAAAGTTCAATTGGGAGTAAAAGAGTATAAAAAATTAAAGGTTTATACTTCAGCAAGATGATGAAGAAATTATCCGGCAAAATCATCTTTTATAAATGAGATACACTTACTCTTCTCCAAATTCGTCTAATGGGCTTTTGACTAAATATAGTAGTTGATGTGTAAGATTTGTCAAAATGTGGTAAAATAACAATGTGGGTCCGATAGGCCCATTTAAAAGCAACATGGCCCAAGGTGTGAGTGTGTACCGTGTGCCTGTGGGTCATTATACTCAATTACTCATATGTTTGTGATCATTTCGCAATCCTGACCTTATCTATTGAACTCTGGTCCCCTACTATGCTTCCCATTTTATAAGTTTTTTCGTCTCTTATAAATTTTTTTAATATTCAAAACTGTATACTTCTTTTCTTATTCGGATTACTAACCATTTAGACAATACAAAAGTTATTAGAACGAGAGAAGTTGCTTCGTTTTGGTTTTAGAAGTTGCTTTATTGCATCGTTCGTATATTAACAACAAAGGAAAATTCACCAAAAATATCAAAATCAAATGGAAGAGTGAAAATTGTTTTCTAGAAGCAAAAAATCAACAACAAATAATGTAGAACCTCAAATAGATCTCATCATGCAACATGTTGACAAATAACAAAAAGGAAATGCAAAAGAGAGAGAGAAAGATAGAAAACAAAATTGAGAAATGATTTAGAAAGGGAAGTGAGTGAAAGAGACAGAGAGACAAGGCAAAGATGAGGGTGAGGTGTCAATGTCCCTTTAAATGAATGATACTTTCAATGTGGGCTTCAATGCTTATTGGGCCCACTTCTAGTTTCCTCACCCAACAGCTCATATTTAGATTCTTTTACCTATTGATATGTATCTTAAATTACCATATGTGGATTATCCACTAAGATAAAAGCATAGGTAAATGGTGAGATGTCAATGTTTTTTTTGTTTTTTTTGTACTCAACAATTGAAGTTATCTTTACTTTTGTAATATCATTATTAAGAGCATACTAATTGCAGTTAGGAAGCTCAACGTTCCCTAACGAACACCGGTTGGTTTAGATGACTTCACCACTTTTTTTTATTGGGGTATATATCATTCTTTTGTAAAATAGCTCTCGTACTCTAACGATTAATCTTTGTCTTAATTTTTTGGTCAAGGCCAAGGGTTTGCACTTCGCAATGATCATCATCTGTTTCAAATAAAGATATATCAAGATCAAGCATACGTTGTGTGTACTTATTTAATATGTAATCTATGATTTTTTGTTTCTTAATTATGATGACTTAATGGAAAAACAATAAAAAGCATACGTTGTGTGTACTTACTTAGTATGTAATATATGTTTTTTTGTATCTTAATTATGATTACTTAATGGAAAACCAATAAGATTTGAACAAGTAACCTTAGAAGAAACCTTTCTCGCAGGAAAGTTGATGTTTAGTCATCTCATGTGATTGTGCCAAGTCTTATTACATCTGAAGCCCTATTGTACGGAAAGTAAGTAAAGGAAATAATAACACAACCTGAAATAAAAATAAAATAAAAATTGTTAACATATTAGTTATTACTAGTACTTTGGAAAAGTTGAGAATTTAAGAGCCATGTGAATCTACAGTCACATACACGAGCCTCCAACAGTTCACTAAAAACGAGAGAGCCCACGCTTTAAAGATTCAGACATGTTCCTACAAGAACGCAGAATCTGTTTACCCAAATTTGGTAACTATTTAAATGCATGTTAGCGCCAGAAGTTGGCATTTTCATTTGCATTTACCAATAAATTAAACTCTTACGAAACCAGGGTTACTGATATAGCTTTACAGTGGAGACTGAAGCACCAATTCTTGATTTGGAAACCTTTTTTATATATATTATAGAAATTCAACATTCTCTGATTCTCACTTTTACACCAAAACCCTTGAGAAAAGGGGAGGAGGATCTTGATTCAATGCCCTAAATTCGCAGCTTCAAGCACCAAAAATTGAGAGCTTTTGGGGGCATGCAAAAACAAACTAGACTTGTTCCTTTTTTTCTCAGTTTCACTTGTGATCGATGTCTCACGCTACACTTCCCTGGTCTGAGGTTTCTTCGTTGTAGTAAGGTGTTAACTTGCCATCCTTATCGGCTCTCGTCTTGTTTTGGCTCTCTTCGTCTCCACCGGCAATTTCCTGCAACATCTTAACCACACGTCTCATGGAAGGTCGGTTAATAGGCAACGGACTCGTGCAGAGTAGCCCAATGTTGAGGATTTTGCTTATCTCTTCTTTGAAACAAGAGTCGAGTTTCGGGTCTATCACATGCTCTACGCCTTTCTGGTCCAACGTCGTGCAAACCCATTTCACCAAATCCTTCTCTCCCAATTCCGGAGCAACCGGGCGTTTCCTAGTCACTATCTCAAGGATCACTACCCCGAAACTGTAAATGTCGCTCTTCTCGTTCACACGAAGCGTGTATGCGTATTCTGCAAGTAGGGTTGAGATTAAGAGTTATGGAGGGAAACAAACAAAATAACTTTCAAATACATTAATGGAGCAGTGAGAAGTGTCTCAATAGATAGTGAATGCTCATTTAAGTCTCCCAACTAATAATTCTCAAATGGTGTTCATGTGAATCTTTTCCTTTAAGCAAATACTAATTATGTTAATCAACCACATTTAAGACTAACCTGGTGCGATATAGCCGCATGAGCCAGCGATCACAGACATTGACTTTGGAGCTTTTCCGGTCATGTCAACGACTTTAGCCACACCAAAATCAGCAACTCTTGCACCATAATCTCCATCGATCAAAATATTGTTAGACTTAACATCTCTGTGCACAATCGGAGGAACACAGTCATGGTGAAGATAAGAAAGCCCTTCAGCTGCATCTAAGATAATCTTAAATCTCGTTTCCCATCCCAACATTCCTCCTTTACTGCTATGAAGCAAATCTCCCAAGCTACCATTAGGCATGTACTCGTAAACCAAGAGCTTGCAGTCTCTTGTGGTGCAGCAACACCATAGCTTCACAATGTTCTTATGCCTAATCTTACCCAATGTTTCGACTTCAGCCTCAAAGGCCTCGTCTTTGACACCAGGTCTGCCACCTTTCTCTGGATCGCAATCTCCTGTTTCTTTCACAGATCCTGTCCATAAACGTTTCACCGCAACGGTTTCTCCATTTGTGAGTACAACCTTGTACACTTTACCAGAAGCTCCAGCTCCGATCACGTTGTCTTCATCCAAGCTCTCGAGGATCTCGTGCTCGCTGAATCCGAGTTTGTGGAACGACATTAGAGTCCACTTGGATCTCTCCATGGCTCTTGCTTTCTTGAAAGTCGTGTACTTGAAGTAGAACCATGCAATGCCGGCAACAAACACCATCGCAGCAAGTATGAAAATCGATCTGAGAAGCCATAAATAGCCTTTGTTCTTAGCTTCATTCTCGGAGCCACACAATCCTTTAATATCCCCGCACAAACCCGGGTTGCCTAGGAAGCT
Organism: Eutrema salsugineum; assembly: GCF_000478725.1. Taxonomy (NCBI): domain Eukaryota; kingdom Viridiplantae; phylum Streptophyta; class Magnoliopsida; order Brassicales; family Brassicaceae; genus Eutrema; species Eutrema salsugineum. The sequence continues at coordinate 5,296,045 of NW_006256612.1, forward strand.
GTTCTTGTACATCTCTTTAGCTAAAGAAGGCGGGAGGTCACCTGTTAACCGGTTAGTCGACAGATTCAGCTGGTTTAGCTTCAGACTCTGCAATGAAACCGGGATTTTGCCGGAGAAGAGATTACCGGAAAGATCAAGATAGTTCAAGACTGATAAACTCCCGATCTCATCTGGAATTCTACCGGAGAATTGGTTATCTGCCAAGTTTAACTCGTTTAGCTTCTTCCACGATTTGATTTTGGGAGATAACTCCCCTGAAAACCGGTTTCCGTGAAGATCAAGAGTACCTAATTCCCCGAGATTCATCAAGCTATCAGGCAAGGAGCCACTGAGCTTGTTTCCGCTTGCCGACAACTCATTAAGGTTGTTCAAAGATCCAATTTCCTCCGGCAAAGATCCGGTGAACTGATTGTTGGTGAGAATCAACAGCGAGAGGTTCGATGCGCCTCCTATGGAATTCGAAATTTCACCGGAGAACGAGTTGTTGATGAGCTCAAGCAAGTAAACGTGTGGCAATCCCCAGAAACCGGTAGGAACTTGACCGGAAAACCGGTTATACGCTAACCGGACACGTGTTAAGCTCCGGCAATCTCCAAGACTCTCCGGTATAGCGCCGGAGAAGGAGTTGTGTATGATCAGCAACTCCTCTAGCTCCCCTTTCCCGCACAGATCCGCCGGCAATTCGCCTGAGAATTCGTTTTCCGAAACATCCAGCCATTTCAGCGGCGAGTTTCGGCCGAGGTCTCTGGGCAATTCGCCGGTGAAGCGGTTTCCGAAGATCCTGAGCTCGTACAAGTTCGGAGATGAAGCTATGCTCGGAGGAATCTCGCCTTCGAGATTGTTCTCGTAGAGATTCAAACTCTCCAATGGGACACGGCAGAGCTCGTCCGGTATCGAACCGGTTAACTGATTCATCGACGCGTCGAGAAGTCTCAGGGATTTCAAATTCCCGAGCTCCGGCGGAATCTCTCCGGTCAACGAGTTGTTGTAGAGCTCAATCTGGACGACGCTGGTCAAGCCGCCGAGAGAACGAGGGATAGGACCAACCAGGTCGTTGAGCGCAAGGTCTAAATCAACGAGTCGGCTGAGTCGACCCAGCGAGTCAGGGATCTGTCCGATTAAGTGGCACTCGGTGAGCCACATAACCTCAAGATTCGTCAGGTTTCCGAGCTCCGGCGGGATCCGACTCGGAGTAAACGGATTGTAGGAAAGGTTCAGCATCTTCAGGGAGCTGATGTTTCCTAGAAACGGCGGAATCGTGCCGTCCAAGAGATTGTAGACGAGAGCAAGAACCTCGAGGTTTTCAAACCGGCCGAAACTCGCCGGAATGTCGCCGGAAAAGTTGTTTCCGGTCAAATCGAGTGACGTCAAGATGGGGAGATCCGCAAGGGTGTGTGGAATCTCACCGGTGAGGAGATTCTGGGAGAGATCGAGAGTCCGGAGACTCTTGCAAGCTCCGATGTCGAGAGGAAGCGTGGAGTTGATTGAGTTATTGTACAAGGAGAGATAGGAGAGATTAGAGAGACGGCAAATGGCGGAAGGGAAAGGTCCAGCGAGATTGAAGCCGGAGAGGTCGACGGAAGTGACAGACGAGAAATCTCCGGCGCAGGAGATACCGGACCACCGACAAGGAGAGAGATCACGGGAATTCCAGGAGGAGAGGGAAGAGTCTGGGTCGTCTAGAGAGAGCTTGACCTGCTGAAGAATAAAGCCTTCTTGGTTTAAGGAGAAAACGGCGGGAAAAAGGAGGAAGAGAAAGAGAAGAAACATCTTCTTTCTCATCTTCTCGGAGTTTGGCCGTGGCGGCGATGCTACGGTGGTTGTGTTGAGGAGAGAGAGAGAGAAAGAGAGAGAGAGTGAGATAAGACTTGAAGAGTGTGTTGAAGGGAGAATAATAAGAGAGTCTAAAAAGCGTTGACCGGAGACAGGTGAATTATCGTGACTCTGACTGTGAATGCCAAAATCATTGTTTCTAGTATCATTCAGTTTTTTTTTTTCTTTCTATATCCAATCTTTTTTATTCCATGTCTAGTTTTCAACACAGATGATAATTATTGCCTGTTTCTATGTTGTAGGATTAATGATCATACAAGAGAATGTGTTACAAAATAATGATCATAGACTATGGAAACATACATTCATTGTTTCCCTAATAGCATGTATATCAGTGAATTTTTCTTTCAGAAACTTAGAGCGTCATTAACGTAGAGATATGCTGCGTTTTTAACAGAAACCAATTAATAAAAAATTGTGAAACGTTTTTATTTCGCGACTTTGAAAAACGTTTCTTCCCACACGTGGCACGCTCTCATTTGCTAAAGGAATTGGGAGAAAATTTTTTCCCTTCTGTTTTCTTTTCGTTTCCCGTCTTTTCCTATCTTCCCATTCTCCTCTCTTCTTATCGAAAAACGATTGAAACTCCGTTCGTCTCCGCAGGACCGCAGCTTCTCCGATCGATTGTCCGTCTGTACGTGATTTATCTCCGCAACTTCTCTTATCCGATGGCTTCCACGGCTTCTCCGACCGTGCGCAGTTCTCCGACGACTCCTTTATGTGTCAATTTGTGTCTCCAGTTTTGATCTAGAGCTGATCGTTGAGTTAAATTTGATTCCCTTGTGATTCCTAATTCGGATTGTTATCTTGTTTTTTATGTACTTGCGAAGACGTAATTTCGTTGATTTAAGTTGTTCTATGAGTTGGGTTTATGTGGGTGAAAATCAGTGTGTGGACTATTAGATGTTCTGTGGTTTTAAGTTTAGCTGGTTCAGATAGAACATGCCCTAACAGCTGTTAGATCAGGCCAAACATCTTTGGAATTAAAGGTTTGTCAATGAACTGGCGAGGCTCTAAGAAGCAATCATTTTTTTTTTCTAATCATCAATGTGGTTTCTTTCTGAAATTTCCCTCTATTTTGGTTGATGAAGCGTTTGTAAGTTTGATTATCTCTCCCAGTCATCAACGTGCTTCTTGTAAGTATTTCTCTTCCATGAAACTCCTCTTTTGTCTCTAAGTTATATGCTAGTTTTGTAACATTGGCTGGCTTCGTTTTCTCCTCCTCATCAGATTGCACAAACGTGTAAGCCTCTGATCCAACAGCTTGGGATATGATCATCAGTTCGAACGCTAGCTAGCAGCTAAATTTCTTTTCATATGGATTGCATGATGTGATTTGGTTATCAATATGGGTTATTTGTCTCAAAAAACCAGTTCATCTTTGACACAATAACAATCGTTTTACTTCGTATATATCATATTCTGTCTTTATCCTTCTCCTCTAGTTTACTTAACAGTTGAGCATTGAGCATTTTTAATACAAATTTATTTTTTATTTTTGTAACAAATAATTTTTTTTATATAATAAACCTAATAGATTTTTAGTATTGAACTACCCCGAAATGAAGGCCTCTAAAAATAGTTTTTGATTCAACTTTATGCTCAAATAATATTAAACTAATGAATCAGAGACTCATATGGGTCTCTGCATTGAGGATGCTCTTAGTAGATATAATAATTTTTTTTGTTTTATTTTTTTTATTCAAAATTATTCTTTTTGATCAATAAAAACGTGACAGGTGTAGAAGATATTGTCTCTTTAGATTCGTCGAGAAGAGACTGAACCATGAATTTCTACTTTTTTATTATTTTTTAATATATTTTATCTTAAAAACTGGACCATAAACCCCTAATAGATATAATTTAATTATATTCTACTTTTTGTTTTTTTTTAACCTTTTTGTCAGATAATATGACCTAATATACGAATAATAGCCTGTGGAAACATTCAGTGAGAGTCGAGGGTCAACAATCAATTTTGCTAATCTTAGGGATAAAACAATGTTGAGAAAGGAATATCTATTAAACATACACATACGTTTACTGCCAAAAAAAAAACTTGTTAAAACTAGAGTTTTTAAGGAAAATACTAGGACTAAAAAACCAGCCAATACATGTGTTAATCCTGTAGGCTTTCCTCAATTCAAAAAATAACCAAATCATTGCTGCGTATTTAATATACCTACTAATTTAGATCTTGCAGTAAACTTTATGATAGACATTAAATGGTTCAATTTTTCCCAACAACGACTTGCATAAATAATAAATGTGGTATATATCAGATTTGTTATTTTGTAATTGTGTCTGTGTCCTATATAGTAATGAATACGACTCATTATTTCCTGATTTATGAACAAGCAAACATGAAATAAGTTCATTTGCATTAAACTAGAAGGAAACAAAGAGTTAGATCAAACTGATGATAAGCCGACAGTTAATAATATGTGGAGTAGTATTTAGTTGAGTAACTAATAAAAAACACAGTATGCCAATAGTGCCAATCTCAAAAGTCCCTCAAAACACACTCCAATTTCTCTTTTCATTTGTTGCAGTCCAAATTTATTTTGTCCTATATGCAACTCAAAACTATTATGTTTTCTAACGCAGGCCCTACATAAGATAACATTATCATATTTTTCATCCCACGTCCAAAGAAATTTGATGTTGAACCACCACCAAATAATCCATATTACTCTGGCATACTCAAATATGTCTTTATCATACCTTTTTTTTTGTCAATTACTATATGGGTAATTTTAACAAAACTCTTAACGTTTATGATGGATTATATGACCACCTTATAAAATACGAAAATCTGACATGTAATTTAAATTGTGTGTCTTCATAGTTTTTTATTTGAAAATTTTTGTGACAAGTTATGTCATCTTAAATCCAAAATCTATATTATTCTATATTAAAGAAAAGAAATTGCAACCTCTAAACCTTCACCTACATAAAATCTACTAGCTAGTACTACAGAAAATATTTATGCAAAGACTAAATAATTTCAGTTTTTAAAGTTTCGGTTACTACATAAATCGTAATTAACCTTACAGAAAACATAAGCCGAACATCGGGAGTGTGATACTCTTAGCGTGCGGTTGAAGTAATGGACGAAAAGAACAGCATCATTATTCATTATCATAGAATCGTGGACTTTTATTGGCATTTATTTTCTTTAATCTGTTAGCATTAATTATCACATTCATTTTTATTTAGTACTACTAGATTCTCAATCTTCTTCCTTTTTTTGTTGCATTTTCTTTAGACAAACCCATAAAAAATGTTTGTCAGCTCTTGCCAAAACTAAAGAAACCCATATTAAGACGGAAACTACATTTCAATCTAAGGCCAAGAAAGTGGTGCAAATTGAACCTAAAAGATATTAGACTGTTACGTAGAGACATAGTCTTTAACACTTCTTTAACCACTGGGTCAAAGACTTCAACAAAAAGCTTTCAGATTTTGTAACAAACAAAATACTATCAACATATATTCTCTACAAAAATTGATCATTACTACTTTAACAACCAAATAATTTAAGTCTGTCCAAAAAAAGAGAGGTGAATAAATCGATAAGATAAGGAAAACGAGAAAAATGAAAAGAAAAGAGAGAAAATCAGAAAAGAGTGTATTCCCGAGACAGAGCCAAAAGTTCGAAACATCGTGTCGGTGTCTTATCATTCATTCATAGGGACTGCTGAAACCAAAGAAACGGCATGCAATCTCGATGTCTGTTTTTACCAAAGCAAAACACGAGATTCAACTAATTAATAATGTACCTGTTTTTATCTTCTTCTTCTTTTTTTTTTCTCATTTTTATACACAGATCATATTTTTTTTGCAAGAAGGGGTAAATAATCCACAGATCATTACTCGTAAGATATTGTCTATTGTCCTAAAATACACGGTTTAAAATAGTGTATATACATATACATCATAAAGATTCAGTAGTATTCTATTTTTTTTCAGTACTATTTATACTTCTATACACTATATGTCTATATAGTGTCGTACAACTAATGTATAACGTACTTTAGAACATTAAGAGGTTGGCCATAATTCAATACTCTAACTTTATTTCGGTTTGGTATTATTTTATCAGAAAAGCTGAAAAGAAAAGACTGAGTAATTTAAAAAAAAAAAAAAATTGATGTGCGCGCAAGATTTGTGTGAGTGTAATTTGGCCTTTGTATGGAGTGTAGGGATCACATGAGAAGCATTGCAAATTTTGTAACCGTTAAGAGTAACGGTTATTAGGAGTAGTTGGACACCCTTCATCTTATGGACTCATTCTTCTATATACATTCAATCCCACGCTTCATGTATTTGCTCTGAACTGTCTCTTTTTTTTTTTTTTTGTGGTTCCAAAATCGAGTGACTTAAATAGCACAATTTATACAAAATCAACAAGGTTGCATTGCTAATATATGTTTTGAATTCTCCACACCAATATTTACACATTTTCGTATAAAGTAATCATAAAAGATAGGTTCATTTACTAATAGACATTTTGGTTTGAATAAATAGTTTCATGATACAGATGAAACCAATATTTTGGATTGGAAGATATATTTTTTTTTCTTCTCAAAGCTGGTGTTTTTCTTTTTTTTTTTGTTTATCATAGTACGGTTCTAATTGTGGTTGGTTAGCTTTGGTTAACCACAGTTACATGTATACCGTGAATTACATAAACTTGTCATTCCATTTTCTCAAATCAGTGAATTGCTTTAACCAAAAAAAAAAAAAAAACAGAATCACTGGATTGCTTTAACCAAAAAAAAAAGGAATCAATGAATGACTCAGTGTTTAGAAGACACCATGTAAGAGTAAGTGAATAACAAGGGAGTTGCAGCAATAGACATGAATCACATGATCTATAAAACATTATGTACAATATATATATATATATATGACTAACCATTTTCTATTTTTTCTGTTTCATGTATTGGATTAATTAAGGCACATTAATAGATTATAGATCCATGTTTATCTTCTTATCACATCATAAAATACAAATATTAATACTCCAAACGAAAACTTTCCTCTACTATATTTATTCTCAAATGTGTTTCTTTTTCCTTTCTTTTTCTCTTCTTTTTCTTCTTTTGCTTTTGGTGAAATCTTCAAATAAACTTTTGTGGTTGTACCCAAACTTTTTCGAAGTATCCACTTGCCATAAGATCTGCGGGACCTGATAAATATTATAACGTGGAACTTTTGCAAACTTTGAGGGAATATAAATCATACACCTTCTAATCATATATTTGTTGAAGATTTACATTTCACCTACTCTTGTGTCACCTCGTCGATCATTATTCAAATTGTATTTCGTAAAAATTGCAAGTGTGATAGCCAATTATATTAGAAGAGATGTACTACAAGAGGTTTTGAATTTTTTTATATTTTTCTATTAGCATTACCCTATTCTATTGCATATATCTTTAGTCTAGATCAATCAAGTCCGTAGGTAGACAAATTCCCGACTAATTTTTTAGCCTCCTCAATCGCAATTACTCGTGTATGAATTAACATATAGAAATGAAAAGAGAGGACTCGTTAGTCTTAATAATATATATCGTATTTTATTCTATTTTTAAATCCAAATTGTAGAACTCCCGCAAGATATTGAAATAGAGCTGATGAATCTTATGATTTCTCGTGATATATTTGTGTTTCGATGGGTCCAACTCCAACAACTATAGTAATCTATAAAAACAACAGTAGTTGTGGGTTCTACGTGGTTAAATACGTTTTATGTTTTTGTTTTTAGGTTAAAATATGGAGAAATCTTATATAGAAGAGCAAAAGAAGTTTAAAAAAGCATCTAGAAGGCTAGAAGCAGGAAGAAAAGTCAGCGGTCCAATTTATTCAGCCCAAGTTTTGGTGATATTCTTACATTGCAATCATAATTATTCCCTTAAGCTTTTTTTTGTAACGATAATGATTCCCTTAAGCTTAATCATTCACTTTAATTAATCTTTAAGAATATATTGAAGATTATTTCACATCCCACCTTCTCCCACTTTCCTATTCTCCTTTTGGTTGGCGGGGTAAAAAAAAAATAGCTTTCCTTTTAAGAACTTGTATTGTATTCTATTTATTAATTTCCATTTGAAGTTCTATATATGTTCTTGTCCAATCTAAAGTTCAACTTTCTCTTCTTTTGATGCACGTCCTATGCTTGCATTATATATATCAGCACGGTATATGTGTCTTGTACAATTTAGCAAATGTGTAGAACCGTAGCTCATGGGATATAACATTTTAGTAGAGATAGGGATTATACGATTAGGAATAAATTCATGACAGACTTTCCATCTTACAAAGATATATTTGGATATGTAGATATGGATAAAAATATATCAAATTTAACAGTTGTTGATTGGTGATGGAAGTTCAAGTGGTACGGTAAATAGTTTGTTGGCTTGTAACATTAGGAGACAAGCCTTGCCCATAAGAGTTTGGAAGATATATTGGTTCAATAATGATTTTGTACTTGTGACATTTTGAATAGTATATTAGAAAATCTTAAAACATTAAAAAAATCAGAAAAAGAGTTTTGTCATCTCAAATTTTATTTTGTACGGCAGAGTGTTGTCATCTCAAACTTCCGTCTGAAATTTGGAACGACAAAGAATCAGCATCACAAATAGTTTTGTTATCACCATATTGTCAATTTTGTAATGCCAAATTTGTACCAATTGGTTCAGCTATTTTTTTTTTTACCATCTTTTTGTTTGTGATATATTATCGCAGCGAGAAATATCCATATTCTAAATTTAAATGTTTTATAGATTAGAAAACTCTTTAGAAAACAGCATAATCTTTAGTGTACGGAATGCTTAAATGGAAAATTCTTGTTTTGTGTGGAATGGAAGATTCAGAGAAGTGAAAAAACAAATCTTTTTTCTTTTTTTTTCCTATTCAAACAGTAAAAAAAAAAACCTATATAAAAAAGACGAATTAATGAAAAGATCACTAATTGGTCTACCTCGGAGGCTAGCTTGGACCATCTACAAAAGTAGTAACCTATACTTTAGAATACTCTAACTAATATACAAAACAAACACAGAAACTAACAAAATGTAATTTTCTTCAAAAGTATTTCAAAAGAAAAGTTTCAAGACATCGAAGCAAAATATATTTATGCGATTGCGAATGCTCGTGACAATAATTTGAGAAAAACAAACAATTTCTTACAAAATGACTCTTTGGCATATACCCTTTGACATTTAATGGTCAGATTCTGCCTGAATCCTAGGACGAATGCCTAATTCCTAGGACGAATGATTCATTTTTCTTTCATCCTTTAAGAGGACGACTTGTGAAATTACAATTTATACCCTTGTAATCGAACTATAAAATTCTCTTATGTTTTTGACTTCTCTTGTGATCTATGTTTATTTGATACTTCTCTTAAACCTTGGAGATTGACACAAGAATCATTTACCTTATACTCAAGAAAATAATGAAATTATTATTATGATAACAAAAAGGCATTGCTAAATATATGCCTTTGGCTTGGCTTTGACTTCACCAAACTAATCAGAAATGTTCTGTTACTTCTCACAGGTGAAAACCTATTCTGATACTATCTTTCCTTTTTGGCCTATATATATATTATATATAAATGATATGTCTTCAAGAATGTAATCTTCCCTCTCCACAAGCTAGATCTCCATTCATGAATCGCTGCTGCTGTAATCTTCTGATTCTCTGTTGTAATTGTTTTCTGCATTATTAGCAGGTACATCATCATCATCCTCTGAGCTCTCACTCATTTCTGCGACATCTTCTCCTTCCACCCGCTCAACCCCACCCACTTCTTCTTCCTCCTCTTCCATTGCTTCATTTGGGTTACTATTCCAATCTAATCCCCACTTGTTTCTCTGGCTGTAATCCACAAACTGACCATCACCATCATCATCCTCATCCTCTGATTCAACTCCTACACTGTTATCACTTTCATCATCCACTTGCATTGGCGTCATCATTCTGTTAGGTGTTCCACTGGCCCAGTCCTCGTCCATCTCTCTTGGAGTTTCGCCTGCCCAATCTTCATCAATGTCTCTGAATGTTTGCTCTTCTTCTTCTTCTTCCTCATCTTCCTCTTCAACTTCTTCGCTTTTGGGCCTAACAATGTCAGCCATTCTGCTGACTAAGCGGTAATTGTCCTCATCGTTCCTCTCTGGTCTTTTTCTAACCGTTCTCTTTCCTCTTCCAGGGACTTGATGGTTCAACTCAACGCTCGTTAAGTTTCTATCGACTGCAACATTGCTCCTACCAGCAACAAGTCTGTTAAGACCACCTTGCGCTTTCTTCCTCTTCACCTTTCTGTTTGATCCAGATCCAAAGGTTACTCGTCCACGTTTATTACTTCTTTTACCCGAATTTGGAACAACCTCTTCTTGGTCTTCTTGCTCCTTGGGTCCTTTGCCTTTGAAAAGAGAGATTCCAGGGAGAAGGCTCTACACAAAGCGAGTAACATGAGATTCCAAAACCATAAAAATAACTTCCAAATGAGAAACAATTTTCACGAAACTCAATAGAATCAAAATGGTCTGAAAAACTTACAATCTGCTCGTTCTCATCTTCTGGGATTAGCTCAGGTTTCTCTGGCTTCACATAAAAAATAGATGCATCAAGTTCCGAAATCCTTAAAGCGACCGCTGATACTGTCTTTGGTATCCATGGAAAAATGCCCACTGATGCTGGATCATCAGCATCAGCAGCTCCCAAGAGCTCCTTTGCCGACAAGAAATTGGATGACAAAGACTCTTTCTTAATTGCACTCTCTAAGGAAGTCAAAACCTGTCAAAGACAGAAAGGAAGATAGCGGGTTTTAAAACAAGAAACGCCATCTCCAAATAGTTTTAATTTATGGAAAGAAAAGCAAGAAGATAGAACCTGCAAAAGCTCTTCAGGTGATGATGAAGCATTCAACCTAAAACCCCACATTTTTCTTTTGTCTTCTGTCCAAAATGATTCAAGAGCTTCATCTGGAATAGATGCCTATCAACAAATAAAGTTGTGGAGTAGTCAGAAGTTGGTATCAAAGACCTGGCGCCTAACTGACTGGAAACTAAAGTCGAAAAAGTTCATCGATGCTTTACCTCAAGAAAAACAAGTAGTGCTTTAAGCAACCTGACTCCAAAAGGAAGAGGAGACGCAGTCAAACCTGAATCTAATATCTTTCTCTCTGAACTATCAACCATGTCCAATCTCTGGTGACAAGAAGTGCAGTGTGTATACTCAGACAAATAAGAAGCAACACAGACTTCACATGTTGCTAAGAGTTCACATCTCTTCTTCCCGTGTTTCCTAGCACAAGAAGGTAGTGAACTGTACGTCTCGCTCCACATCCATCTCTGGAAATCATGAAAGCGTTTTGATAATTTCTCCTTCTCCGTGTCGTTTCTCCCTAGCTCAACTCTAATAGATGTTGAAGTTGCCATTGAATCAGAGTTTGACCCCGATATAGCACTGGATGGGCTCACAGAATCCCTAGGAGAACGATTCACAACACTTTTTTCCTCCAAGAGAGGGTTTCTAGATAGCTTTAAATTCTTACAAGTATTTTCTTTGAACGATCCCTCAATCTTCTGCAACATTATGCGTAAATGGGATTCTCTGATCCCACGCATATCCAGTGAAGCAACGAGTGTGTCAAAAGCCTACGCAGAACAAATTGATACGGCATGGTTAAAATCTCTATATAAGCAGAGCTAAGGGGCAATCAAAAACCTTATTTATAGCTACAAATTGTTTAAACTACTAAGGTTGTTTTACCTCTTCTGAATCAATGAGGCGCCACTTGCCATCATGGAGCTCAACAAATAAAAGCCCCGAGCAAGGATCACTTTTAGATGCTGATGCAGCAAAATGCCAGTAACGATTGTGGCGCCGATCTTGTCCAAGCGGCAAAGATCGGTATGGATACACCTCTTCTGCTTTGTGGCCAATATATGATTTTAATTGAGAGCGAGATCTCTTTGAAGCATATCCATGTTGAGAAGAACAATTTTCTTGGCTTATATTGGCCTCTTGGTTAACAAAGGCCCTCTCAGTAGATGATTTATGAAGATCATTCGAAACAACTTCCAGGGGCTTTGTTTCATCAATATGTTGAGACGGGTTCCTGTCGAAACAATCCCTCTCACGTGTAGAGCTTTGGATGATTTGTAGACCCATCGTTGATTCGGTTTTGCTACTTGATAAGTTTTGAAGTACATCTCTCATAGAGCTGTTATCTAATTGTGCTTCGGCCCACATTTGCTTTTTAAGAGAATTTGCAGCTTCCATACGATCCTGTGGATAAATTTCAATCAGAACACAAATACCAGACTCAAAAAGTCAAGTTCTTTTCAGTCCACGGGGAAAGCTGATAAAATAAGAACAGGGTTTTACCTCAAGACCACTTCTGATGGAATTTCCTTCATTGGCAATGCCGACTAAAGCAACAAGGGCATCAAGGCGCTCTTCAACACTAAGATGACAGTAATCCCCTTCTGTAAGACCTTGAATCCATGATTGGCCCTGGTTGCTATCTTCAACCACAGCATTCTTATTATCCACGCAGCAAATCGCTGTATCTTTACGCTGCTCACTATGGCATTGTGGAACAGTGCTCTTCACACTGCTTGGAGGAAGAGAAGAAAACCTCTTTTCAACCTCACTCTTTATGTCTGGTGTAACATCACAGAACATAGTATCTCCTCCCTTTCCAGACAAACTACTCGCTTCACCTAGATCGGCACTTTTCGAGGCACTTGCCAGAATGGCTAAATCATCAACCTCGGGATCCTCATCAATATCACATTCAAAGTCTTCATCCCTTTCAAGATCGTTCACATCTTCTGCACCTGTAAATCCATTTTCAAATGCCCTTATCTTCTTTCTAGCATCTGCGAGTATTGCCTCTCCATCCGCAGGATCTTTCACATACGGAGCTCGTACACAATAAGTCGAAGGAGCTATTCTTTCGAAGAGCTTCACATCTCTTGTCAATGCAACAGAGATAGAAGCCTCTGGCGTCTTGCTTGTTGTCAAGTCCCGAAGTCCGGATTTCTACCAGAAACCATAAAAACTAGGTAAATGAGATATTTCAATTACAATGAACTCTGCAGAACAAATATAGATTATAGATATACCTGAATCTTATCGGCAAGTTCTAATACTGTCAGTCCCTTACTTCCCTCAAGAGAGAGAACATGAAAGGCTGCAAATTTGACAGTTCCAGGTGTCAACCGATGCCTCGACTTGCGCGGAGCCAGCAACCCTTTCTCCCGCATTAATGCAAAAGCACTTTCAGCTGCTGAACCACTGCGAATAGTAGAAATGATATCTTCACAACCTTTAGCCTGCGTACACAATCAGACAAAAACAGCGTGTACGAAAAAGTTAAAACCTCTGGAAACTTCATGTGAAAAGCCTAGCCTAGCCTCCATGATTTCAAAACATTGTTTCCATGTATAGTACTAATATTACATCCTAAGCAAACAATCGTTAGGATTCAGAGGACACACAAACACGAATAAGTACCTCTTCCTTGTCACTAGTATGGGTCAATCGGGAATTTTTTTTCTTCAGCCTAGGCCCCAAACCAGCAGAGAGAGCCAATTGTCGCAGTACTTCAGGCCACGTTAGTGGATTCAAATGCTTTTTCCAGCTACGAATGTCAAAGCCCCATGCATAAGCCTGAAGAAGGAAGCATTAAAAAAAGATGAAGCCCCGCTGAACCAATCAAAAAGAGATAAGGAAATTAGCATACAGAGACAGAGAAAGTTACCCCTTCAACTATCTGCGGATGTCCACCCTCAGGATTAGCGGTAGTATATTGGTTATTTCCAATTCCACTGAAAGGTGTTCTAGCAACATCTTCAACATCTCGTATTATTGATCTCAGAAGAGTAACATGTATCTCCCCCAGCAACCTTGAGTCCTACAATAGGATATACATATATCTCAAATACAGAGCAAGAACAATGGAATGAAAGAAACACATATGAAAGGAGAGAAAACCAGGAAATCTCAGAATGAGTACTAAAGAGAGACTTACATAGTCATGAAAAGCCTGAATGAACTCATCCAGGGTAAAAGGCCATAGGTCAAGAACATCAGAAAATGATATTAGGAATCTCCAAACCTGAAAAGCAACCACAACATTAGAAATGTGAAACGCACAAAAGGGTGCATAAAACGTGAAAAAACAAACCCAACTGATTCCAAACTGGTCTAAGTGTTCAGATACAGAGTTTTTCTGGTGGTACAAATTTCAAATGAGAGGCAGCATACGCAGAGTGTAAAAATCAATAGAGCATACCATTAGAAGGTTTCCAACATTTTCCTCAGAATCCTTCCATGGAGAAATGGTAAACGGCATTTTCAGTTGCAAAGCCTTTGGTGGAAATGTGCTCAGAGAATCTGAAAAAGTAGAATAGCTATAGTAAATTGCAAGGCTAGAAAGAAATAACAACACTATAAAAAAAGCTAAGCCAATCAAGTACGGTATAAAAGAAAATTACTTTGTCTATCTTGATTTTGACTAGTATATGGAGAAAGATCGATTGTACGAGAAAGCAAAGTAGAATAGCTACTACCAATATAGAAAGCTATCATTTTACAACAAAATAGTCAATTTAATAAGAAAATGAGCTCCAGCAATTTTTCTTGGCAGTGTTTCTAACATGCTACAATCAATTTGGAATTTTCCAAAGAAGACCATAGCATGTACCAAACCAAAGTAAACATCAAAATTAACCTTAACATTTAATGAGGAAAGAGGCTTGAATAAATTACTAATATAATTGAGAAGCTACAAATTGTTCATTTATTGTAAATCCTACAATCTAAGTAGACCATTAGGATTGTGAGTACTAAATCCAAGACTAGCTAAATCAATTTCATGGTTTGGAAGAGCGACCATACCTTTATACAGTTCAAGGTTTTGCAATGTGTCATGATCAAGCTGTAATACCGACGGTAATCCTTTGCTAGCAGCAGCCAATTCCATTAGTTCTAACTGCTCATCTTCAATTAGATCCATAGACTCCTTAGCAATTCTACGTGCAGTTGCCTTCTCAATGGCAATCTTGCGTCTTATAGCGTCTTTCTCCCGACGAATCTCTTCTTTTTGCTTCTTTTTCTCCGCCTTTAACATTCCAAACAGAAAGATAAGTCTTATTTTCCGTACTCTTACAAAAAAAGTTGCTCAATCTCAGCAGGGTTCCTAAAATACTAAAAAAATAAAAACTGAGTATAGTTTTCAAAACTTACTCGTTCAAATTCTCTTTGTAAGAACTTTTCTCTTCTTTCCATTTCACGTCGCTGTTCACGCTGTGACCTCTCCTCTTCCTTTATTCTTTCACGCATCAACCTCTCTTCTTCTTTACGCCTCTCACGCTCATGCCTTTCCATCTCTTTTTTCATGCGTTCTTCATTCTGAGGACACAAGTCTCAACTTATCAGTATATGTTACAGGGATACTAATAATAGACAATAAGTTCTTTCTAATAAGCAGTAAGAAGGATGAGAAATATAGAGAATACCTTTTTCCTCTGAATTTCTAGTTTCTCAAGATCTTTTTGTCCACGATTCTCTCGGGTTTCACTCCCTCTTCCAATTCTACCATCGTTAATCTGCGATAGTAAACAGAGAACAATAACATTACAATCAAAACACATCTTGTCAACAAAAAAGGATGAAATTTAGGTTGGCACAGGAAGCTACCTTTCCCTTCCTATGCACATCATTACTCTTACGCACCCCGTCAGATAGCAAATATGGATCTTCAGTCCGGACGACTGAGTCTCTCTCCATCAGGAAACTATCACCATGAGGTGATGGAACAATGGGGCTAGACATGTCTTGTTGAGATGTAGAACAATTACGAGATGCATTTCCATGGCTACCATAGGACCTTGGTAAAGGCCCATTCCCGTGCATAAATGAACTCTTAGAGCGTGCAACTTCATAGTCCACACCACGTGCATGACTTTCAGAGTATCGTCCATACATCTCAGGTGTAAAGGAAGACGGATCATCCAAAGATTGTTGCTCATGGAAAGCACGGGCAGCAGCTTGAGACTATAATCAACAAAAGCAAATAGGTTCAACAAGGTAGTAAAAAGAAAATATCATGAAAATGTGATTACATCAGCGCCCGAGAAGGAGAATACAAACAACAAAGCAAAATTCATCCTTTAAACATTGATCAGAGAGCAATAACCACCATAAGTCTGATACGTCAGCCTTAATACAATAAAAACTCTTAAAAATACTCCTACCATAAAAATCATATATCAGTTTATATAACCTCTTCAGCTGGTCTATATGAGATGGTGCTACTCTAATTTATCATGTAAAATATTTCAACTGCTAGAAACGACAGGAGACCCCCGAGCTAAGAAAACAATGTTTAAGTAACTCTCAAAGCAGCATGAAGCAATTGCATATAAAATGTAAGATTTCGTTGTGGCAGCATTTTTATTCTCTGGTATAATTTTCAGGCTCTGCCACCATCAACAGAGATACATATCTAGGTGGCACATTATAACTCAGAACAGAGAAATTAGATAGAGCCTATCTGTTAAGTCAGAAAACTAACTCTTCGAGGTCGGGCATCATGTGGCTCATACATTTTGCTCTCATATGGATGAACTTGGTGCTTCTGCATTGCTACAATAGTTTGTCCAAACACCAAAAAGGAAAAAAGTTAGAGCATGAAAACAAAAAGACAGAAACTTTGCAATACTAACACTGACACAAAGCATGACAAGTGATAAGACAGAGGCAAGCATCATCGAAAGTAATGTATATACCTATAGGTGTTCCAAATGCACCAGGAGGCAAAGGATCAAACTCCATGCCAAGAATCGGTCCATCATCTCTCAATGGCTCCCCTAACTGAGCCTCAATGCAGACAATAGCTCTACGAACCATCATAGACAACCGTGGCTCATAGCTTGCATTTCCCATTTTCTCGTATTCATCCAACTCAGCTCGAGAACTACTACTCCCACTCGCAAAATTCCTCCTTGACTCCGAATAAGGGCTGCAGCCTGACCCAGAACCCGAACCAGATCTGGAATCCGGTTCAGGAACCGATCCAGCAGCCGGTAACTCGTTAACCGACGACAAAGCAGCAGCAGCAGCAGCAGCCGGTTGCACTGGTTTGGCCGGTTTCTTAGTCTGGCCATCCTTCTTGTCCTTTAGCCGCCTGTGGCAGAACCACATCTGTAACTGTCGATCTGACAAATCCAATTTCTCAGACAACTCAGCCCTCGTCGCCTCCGATGGATACGTTTCCTCTGATCAAAAATCAGAAACCAAATTCAACAACACAGAAAACAATTCACATCAACGAGGATGAATCAAAATTGGATTGATGTTAAAACCTGCATAAACTTTCTCGAGGGTTTCGAGCTGGAAGGGAGTTTTCATCTGGCGCTTAGGCTTAGCGAGAGCGTCCTTGGAATTGGAATTGGAATTGGAATTATCAATCTTCTTCTTCTTCTTGTTACTAGCATCAGGAACGATCCTGATCTGATCTTCACCATCAGAACCCATATCCATGGAAGATTGATGATGAACAACAGAGAAGGAGACGACGATGAGGAAACCCAGAAACGGCCGCAACAAGGAGAATCAAGGATAGAACAACAACAACAACACAAACCCAAAATACAAAGAACGAAAAAACTAGGGCTTTCTACATAACAAATAACCCTGATCCCTTTTTCCCCTTTCGATTACTACTACTCACCCCAAATTATTGTAGAAAAACGTAAAAATAAAAGTAGAATATATGACAAGAACAATAATAATAGTAAAATCGATAAAAACCAAAAAGGAAAAACAACAGGGCTCGTACCACTCATCTCAATTTCAACCTCCATCATATTATTTTTTCTTTCTTTTCCCTTGTTCTAATTTAAATCTTGTTTCTTATAAAACCAACAAAAAAAACGTTTTTTTTTTAAGAAAATAAAAGACCAAAAGAAAAGAAAAAAATCGAAACTTGAGGGATTCTACACCGAATCGCGTGCGTATGTGTGTTTCTGCCGTTGATGTGTTTATGAAGCTTTTTAATATGATGCAATCTTCCCTCTCACTTTCGTCCTTTTCCTTGTTTTTGTTCCTTTTTATTAATTTATTTTAATTAAAACTTAACTAATTAATACAAGGCAAATCTTCAAGGCTTTACCTTTACGAGCCTCTCTGGTCTTGTCTTTCAGATCCGCAGGTTGCAAGATTTTCATTTCCAGTTCCATAAAGGACCAAACAGCCTGCCGTTTATTAGTTTGGAGTTTACAATCCCTGTCGTCTTGAAATTAAATGTTGTTTTTAATCAACCGGTTCAATTCAGAAATTCTCAAACCCGGTTCACTCCTCGAAGCACAGAGAAAATCGAAAAGCTTAAGAATTGGAGATTCACTAATCCGTATTTGAAATACTTTTGTTACGATTTTGATTCGAACTAGGAGCTCTCGCTGAAGAAGAAGAGACACAACTGTTGTCAGAGCTGCCGGCGCCGGAAAAACGGCCGGTGTGCCTGAAACAATCTGAGGATGCATTTGGCTGTTCTGTTTCTAACCATTTTAGTCTCACCACTCTTCGTTTTCTCCTCTGAAATCCAGCAGATCGGTTCTAATCAGCACTTGGTCAATGATCTGGACGCAGCTAAGCTTAGAATATCAAAATTGGGTATAAATTTTTTCTCTTTTCTTGTTCTTGATAGTCTCTCTCTTCCGATTGTTTTTCTTTTCTCTTTTCCGTTTTTGCTAATTGTAATCTTTTGTTTGCTGCGAATCGACTGGCTCTGATCATGTAGAAGCTGTTCTTGATTCTACCATACATAATCTGGATGCTAAGACCATTTACTTGAAAGAGCGTGAGAAGTTGATCCAAGATGCTGAAGCTCAGATCCATGATTTGCAGTCTGCTTCATACACTTTCGAGGTTGGTTTGATTCTATAACCAACACCTTAAAAACCTTAGACGCTTATCAAAGTTTTTAACATGTTTCTGCTCTTGAATTTAAGGTCTTTGTTTCTGTTTTGAAGTGTATACTGTGCTAATACTTTATCATGATAGTCGCATTGCTGACACTTACTCCTTGATCGCAGACCAGCTTACCTTTGGTCCAAAAAAGGATAAGCGAGTTGGAGGAAGAGGTCTGGTTTTTTTTTTCTTTAACATATATTTGGTTAATTTCCCAAATGTGTTCTGCCAAAGATGGAGCTATTTTTGCTCCCTCTTCACTAATCTAAAGAACAGGTCTGGCATTGCTAGGTTAAACTCCTATGGGCTGCCTTGAGAACAAGCAACTTCGAGCTTCATGTTTTAGAGGATAAGGCAAGAGAAGCTGAGGATAAAGTTAAAGCTACCACTTTGGAAGTTGAACAGGTGTTTACTGGCTTGTGTTTGACTTTTACTCATTCCTTTATTTTACTATACAAAGCATAAGCTGTATAGCATTTCTACAGAAATTGTAGAAAATTATTCTTTCATACCTCCACCTTATCAACTGCCTAAGTATGTGTGGATCCTCGGCGGATTAAGCAGATATTGGCATATAACTTGGTGTTGTTAGGTTAAGGCATCAAAATAGTCTCACTTAACTTGTTGTGTATATGTGTAGTACCAAGTTACCCACTTTTTTCTGGCTTTGCGCTTATCTTGATTTGAGTTTATGGGCTTAATTCCCTTTGCCGTGGTAGCAAATGGAATCTCTCTGATTCTAATAAGGTTTGTATGTAATGAGTTTTCATTTTGTTGCGGTGACCAAATGCTACATGAGCTTATGGTTTTGACCTACTTTTCTTATCACTTTTAGATGACCGAAGTTGTTACAGAACAATGGATTCAGGTTCAGCATCTTGAGCAGGTCTTCATCTTTGCTTTCAACTTTCTCATTTGTTGAATCTTTTGAGTTGTGAGTTTTGATCAAGTATAGTATAGACCCACCTTATCGATGTTTTTTTTTTTGGTTTCTATTGGATCTTGAAGATGAAAGAATTCAATAACCGAAGGCATCACACACCTAGCAGATGCACTCTCTTAAAGGTATTATACTAAACGTAGTGGTCAGGCTTACAGTGATATGAAAAGTGAGGAGTAAAACTATTAAAAGCTTAAATCGTCGTTTAATCATCTCATTTCTCCTTTGTGTATCTGTATTTAGCTCATGAGCGACATCAGAGTAAAACATCTGCCCAAAGTTCATGAAGCATTTGACAGTCATTGGGAGGGAAAGAAGATTTCTCTCTTTATGCAATCTTATCTCACACAACCCCTGTCACGGTTCAAGAATCTCTGGGCAGCTGTTACCAAATATCACCACCAGGTTTAGTTTCAAATTGTTACATTAGTCCTCTCCACAATTTAGATCGAGTGATTCTGTGTAACCACAGTTTTGCTTTGGTTCTTTATAGCTGCAAGGCTTCATCAAGCATGAGATGGAAAGAAACGTGATCACAGCATCTCTTGCGAACAGAGAAGTGGTGTTTTTTATGGTATGTCGGTTGGTTTTTTCCATATTTAGTAAAGAAGTGTTAATTAAGTCGATATGTTTGATTTTGTCTGATCCTTCATCAACAAATCTGTAAAATGAAATCGCCAGGCATCTGCACTGATTACCTTCCCGGTGTTTGGAGCATGGATCTTACTCTCTTCCTAGTTTGGTTTTTTAAAAGACATGATCAACTGATGCGTCAAGTATGTTCAGATTGGTTTTGCTTCTTCTTTTTGGACCAAAACATTGTCTAGTTTTAAGCTTTTGAGATCCCTCACAGTTGTGTCAAAAATGCAATTTTTTGGAGAAGGAAAAGAAAGAGCATTGTGTTTCGTTATCGAGAAGGATACACAACCAAAGAGATGCAAACAAAGTCATTCCTTATTCGTTGTTAGTTAGTTGTAACTTGTAAGTAGCGATAAACTTTTCAGGTTTCAATCGTGAGATGATTTTGTTAAACCGCTAGTAGGTGTTTCGTTTTGTTTGTTTCAGTTTAGTTGAGTAAAGGACAAATCACATGGAGACAATTGCGGGAATTAGCAGTGGAATATTTTGTTCGTACGTATTTTTTTTTACGGCTTTTGTTTGTACGTATAAAAAAAAGATTTAATGAAAAATGAATTCCTTTGTACATTCTCTGATCAACCTTTTTCCACTAAAAGACTACCCAAACAACATAAAACACCGCAGATCACTCCATTCTTCCAATCCGGTGTTACTCAGACCATTTATTTACTTTATATCAATATGTTTCGTTATCTTTTTTGAGTTAAACTGTTCAAAATTAGCCAAATAAGAAAAATAATGAATTGGTGTAACATTGGTCTGACACTGTTAAAATTAAAAGTGTTATTACCCTTTACTTTTTTCTTCTTTTGTTACGATTATTTTTTTTAATAAAATTTCTCTCATCATTCTTCTTTACTTAACATATAAGTTATATAATTACATAACTTTTTATCAAACTATATATTTTGTTAACATGATAAGTTTCTGCATTCTTAAAATTAAATAAAAAGAATTTTTGCATTATTTGACACCTCTAAATTGCTATATTTAGTTCGATAACTGATTATATCAGAACCGTTAACATGTATGTTATACAGCTACATTAAACTTTAGCAGTCCAAATAATTCTTTAGCATGCTGCTTTTAATCTCATACACGTTAACATATATGTTATACAATTACATAACATATTATAAAACTATATAATTCGTTAGAGTGCTTAATTTCAGTTGATATATTTGGCTTATCGAGTATTAATTTAAATCTATTTTATTTAATAATACAGTTAATTTAAAGTAAAATATTAGAGATATATCAAAACATTTATATGGTATAGTAAATAAATTTTAATCCTCTATAAAATATATTAGCAATCTAACACTCAATTTAAAAACTTAATTCAAAATTCAAAGATAATTTGGAGTGAGTGCAGCTTTTGGATTCAAAGATAACCATCATATATTATCTAGCTATATATTATTTGGATATGGTAAAATATTTGTTGGATGGTATTAACATTTAAATATATCTCTAATATTTTACTTAACGGAGTAATGAAATTGTTGATTGTTAACTTTTAAATTAATATTTTTCCAACGTAACTCATCGAGATCTCCGTCTTCAACAATCTCTCTTTCAGTCTCAGATCCATAATTTAAAGAAGAAAAATAATTTCTAATTTACATAAGCAGATACATAATTCAAAAGAAGAGACGAAACTAAAATAATTTTGATTTAGATAACATCAATAATTTTGTAGTTCTCTCGGAAAATTTGATATTAAACTAGAGAAAACTCATATTGCAGAAGCTAAAAAAATCAGTCTTTTACACCATTAGAGCACATAAAACAATAGTTGAGCAGATACACATTGACATATTTGAGTAAAGGAAAGAAAAAGATAGATGAGAGAGTGAGAGAAACTGTTGTTTCTGTCGTTATTAATTAGACTTCAAACTGTAGTAAAGGAAAGACAGAGAAAGACGAGAGAGATTAAGAGAGAGAAAGAGTAAGAGAGAAAGAGCTATATATATATGAGTGTATAAAGGTTAAAATGTATTAAAGAAAATTCTACATAGTAATTTTTTCTATATAGCAAATTATGAATACTAACGTGGTTATCTACCACAAATTCTTATTTTTTTTCTTTTCAGGCTTCTCCGTTGATTTTCTTACAGACTTAGCGTCAAAGAATTCTTGAAATTAATAATATCAAATTCTTTTTGAAAAGCACTTTTCAATCTACAGCATATTAGTACGGAATTACAAAAAATATATATATATTTCGACAAAATATACTTATATAAGATATTTAATATTTTGTCAAAAGATATATGCACTATAAAGATATTTTTAGGTATTCCATTATAGCAAGATTGCATGAAATTTAATCATATATATGGTGTTACATTTTTCTAGTCATTGGATATATATTTTCGTTTAGTTCAAAAATATAAAGGGTAATCTAAAGGGAAGAAGGAATTAGCTAGGGTTTTTATTAACATTTAGGATTGCTGAGCAATCAATCGGACATGGATGAAGAAGATCAGAAAGAGAAGATCCAGAGGGCAACACATGATGATGATGATGATGATAGATCTCAAACCGACCATATTCCTCTTGATCTAACCTTGGAAATACTCTCAAGACTTCCTGCGAAATCGATCTTGAAATCTCGGTGTGTGTCCAAGCTCTGGTCTTCTTTCACCAAACTTCCGAGTTTTATCAGCAATTTCGCGTCTCGCTCCTCTTCACGGCCACCAAGACTTCTAGTCACATTATCAACAGAATCAAATGATTTCGTTTTCTCGTTTCCACAACACCAAAATCCCGACGGGTCTTATCCTCAAGTCTACAGTTATCACTATCAAATATTGTAGCCCTTATCATGAAACGCGAGGTGAGAGCGTCCAGGGCTTGTTCTTATTACAAGGATTCAAGATTAGGAACCCAAGCTTGAGACGGCTTTGGACCTTACCACATCCCACACCAAACATCCCGAGTCATGATAACTGGATGTCTTATTTAGGGTTCGATCCATTGGAGGGTAAACACAAAGTACTATGCGTATCGCATAAAGAGTCCCAACAGCCTCGTGTTATTACATTGGGAGCTCAAGATCAATCTTGGAGAATAATAACCAAAGGTGTCCCTAGGCATTGCCCCATTAGTGGAGACCATGGGCGATGCTTCAATGGTATTCTGTATTATATAGCTCGTCTCGTTGGTGTCAACGATCATCCTATAATAATGAGTTTCGATGTCAAATCTGAAAAGTTTTTCAAACCGATAAAGTATCCCACGACTTATACTCGTTTGAGCTTGGTTCCCTGTGTGATGCCTTATGAGGGACGGCTTGCCTTAGTTGAATATAGCATTAATATTGATCTCTATGTTTCGAAAGATGCAAATGGAGACGAATGGACATGTAAACGGTTTATTCGTTTACCTCCTAGTAGAGAACGGGGAGTATATCTATATTTCAAGGGCATTACTGATGCTGGTGAGCTTGTTTTTGCACCGTGTCGTGTGTTTGAATCGTTTTATGTTCTATATTTCAATCCTAGGAGAAACAGTATCAGAGAAGCCTTGTTTGAAAGAATTGTGGGCAAGGAGTTTAGACAACGTTACGGGCTTTCTAAGAAATATACATTCAAGACGACTGTTTTCCCAAATCACATCGAGAGTCTTGTGTCTTTATAAAGCAGCGCCTTCATTCGCTCAGTGTTCTTCTTTCAGTAGTTTTCTCTTTGTTTTCCCTTTCAATGACAACTAAGTTTTTGTTGTATGGAACTATAGTATTCGCTTATGTCTTTGGCTCTTCCTGTGATCTTTGTTTGACCATTCCTTCATTTTGGTATGCCTCTACTATTGCATATATATTCTTTTCTTTTCCTTTTTTTTGTTGTTGTTAAAACTATTGCATATGTATAATAAGATTTTAGCGACTATAATCTCTTAGAAAAAATGGCATACTAAATTGTTAATATACATCACACGTTTTAACTCAGTATAACTCCAACATCCTTCGTGCGCCGCTGCTAAGTTTTTCGTGAAACAATAGGATTCGCTTATGTTTTTGGATCTTTATTTGAACATTCCTTCATTTGGTGGTATGACTTGTTAGTTGATTATATGGAGAAGAGAATATTAACAAGGTAGCTAAGGATTGTACAAGAATAACTAAGCATGTAATCTAATTTGACCTTATTTTTTTAATTTTTGTTTAATCATTTTTGCAATTTAATTGAGGTTGGTTGTGATCACTAAGTACTCGAAAAGAAAAACTCTCCTCTTCACAATTTATTGAAATTTGTTTTGAGAGTCATTCCAAATATCGCTCGGCTATTAGCTTTGATATTTGACATATCAATAATGGGACGTGACATTCTTCAGTAAATTCCTCATTGCATTCTCAATCAGCTATAGTTAGTCATGGTTGATATAGGTTTTGGTTTGGTTTTGAACATATGTGAATTGGTTGATCAAAACACATTTTTATTGAAAGATAAAATAAATTAAAATATTATTTTAATATAAGGAGCTACAAGAGAGAAAAACACTAGAATTAGGGTGTCAAAAAAAAAAAAACATTGACGCTTAATGGATAAGGTTATTTTTGTTGTTGCATGGAGAACTACATTTTAGTATAACTTAAGTAATATGTAAGAAAAAAAAGGGTTGCTTGCTGGCTGCTGCATGGTCCTACACGGGTCGACTACTCCCACCACACGACCTCTTTT
Organism: Eutrema salsugineum; assembly: GCF_000478725.1. Classification (NCBI taxonomy): domain Eukaryota; kingdom Viridiplantae; phylum Streptophyta; class Magnoliopsida; order Brassicales; family Brassicaceae; genus Eutrema; species Eutrema salsugineum. The sequence goes on from NW_006256612.1 coordinate 5,321,146, forward strand.
GTCGGTCCCATTCCGCTAGTCACGCCACATAATCTCCCCCAACATTTTTTAGTATTAACAAGAGAAAGTCTTTTTCTCCCTGGCCCGGTTTCTAATGCAAAACCGGTGGTTTCCGAATGGTCCCGCTTCCGCCCTGAATCCATCGCCGTCCACTGCTGGTGGATCTTCCCGCCCCCCACCTTTTCCCCCTGACCCCCCTGACCCGTCCTCCCCTTTAGCCGTTCAAGATTTCCCCCCTCTGACCTCTGTCTCTTCTTTTCCAGCCAAGACCATCTTGCAAACTGCTTCCTCTCCGAAGCCTGCAACCCCCTTGGTCGAGTCTTCTTCCACTGCTCCTTTGGTTAGCTTGCACCCTACTGACTCTGATGTTGAAATGCTGCAATCAGATTCTGTTTCCCCCAAAATTTGTTCCACTGCTACTGTAAACCCTATCCTGGAAACTAAGTTTCCAGAAAACACTACTGCCCCAACCTTCACTGTCCTCAACCCAAAATCATCCTCTCCTCTTCTCACCAACCCTGCTTCGTCTCCCAAGCCACCCTCCCTCCGATTGACTACTCCCAACACCTCAACCCAAAACAGTCAAAACCCTGCTGCTGTTTCCTTAATGCAGTTCCTTTCAAAATTCCACAACTCAAATTCTGAGGAATCCTGCCCCTCAATTCCTGCCAATATGAATGGCTCGAATCCTCCAGACTCTGGACAAGCTGATGCCCCATCACTAGCTGCAAGGATAAAGATGAGAGAGGACAGAACTCTCAAGAGGATGTCGCCTGTAGCCCTCTCCGACACGGGAAGACCCCGTGTGATTATACCCGATGAAGTCTTCCTCCATGGAGCTGAACTGCACAAAGACTTCATCATCTGCTACTTTAACGGGCGTCCCCCGCCCTATAGTCAGATTCAGAGTGTGCTCAACCATGTGTGGGGTAAAGGAAAAAAGATTGAAATTCACCTCAACACCCTTGCGCGCAACATGATAGTCCGAATCCCAAATGACTTCATTCGTCAAAAAGCTCTTGAGAAATGTATTTGGTATGTCGGTGATTCTATGTTTCACACAGCGCCATGGACTACTAACCACTCTTCCAAATCTCCTGCTCTCGACTCAATCCCCATTTGGACTCATCTGAGAGGTGTCCCGCTGGATCTTCGTACCCAATGGGGGCTCAGCCTTATTTCGGGCTTGGTGGGCGATCCTATCGAAACTGATGACTTCACAAAGAATCTGGTGAGCCTGACTCTTGCTCATGTAAAAGTAAAAGTAGATCTCACCAAACCCTTACCTGGCGTAGTGGAGTACGAGAGGCAGAGTGGAGAGGTAGTCGAAGTTTCTGTTGAATACCCATGGCTCCCTCCCACTTGTTCGCACTGCAAGGAGTTGGGACATATTGCGAAGAACTGTCTCAGCCTTCCTCCTCCTGCCCCTGCAACAAAAAAGACTGACCCTTCTAAAGTGTCTGATGTCAAAGGAAAGAATAAGAAAGGCAAGAAAGAGAATGAAACCCAAACCACCTCTGTTCTGACCCCGGTTAAGGATACTCCCTCTACTTCGATCTCTGATTCGACTAAAGAGATAGCTATCACCCCTATTGTGCTGAATCCTAATGCTATTCAACCGCTACGTCGTACTGATAATGCGCTCTCTCTGAGGGGCCGTCCTCTCCCTGAAACCCTCTCTCCACCCTCACCTCTTCCCCAACCCTCTCTTAAAAGATCAAGATCTAGCCCCACAAACCTAAATCGCCTTTCCTTTTTTAAAGATTCAGTCCTCGTCCTTCAGGCTGAATCACACCATCCAAATATCTCCCTTGAAATCTCAAATAAATCTATAACTCCTGTGCTAAACACAAAACCATTACTCACTGAAAATCAGTTTTTGCTTCTTGATGGCTCTCCCCTTCTTTTGGGAGATGCTCCACCCACCTCTCTATGAATATCAAACAATTTTTTTGGAATATCCGGGGTTTAAATGACCCGGATAAGCACCAGCCTTTTGCTAATTGGATAAGAGTAAACCAACCACTTTTTGGAGCCATTTTAGAATCTCACATCACTAATCTCAATCTGAACCACATCATGAACAAGACTTGTCAAGGATGGAACTTTACATCCAACCATCTCTCGGATGCTGATGGTCGTATCATCCTCATCTGGAAATCACCAGCTTCCTTGCGTGTGATGCACCAATCCAGTCAGTCTCTCACTTGTGAAGTCCTTCTCCCCAATGCAACCCAGTATGTCTTCACTGCTGTCTATGCCTCAAATCAAGGGAGTGATAGAACGGATCTATGGGTTGAGCTTCTGAATTTGCAACAAACCTACTCTCTTCACACTTGCCCTTGGGTTGTTGGTGGTGATTTTAACCAAATCGTTGACCACTCTGAGCATTCCCTCCCGTCTGTCAATGCAAACGATTCTAGTATGCATCAATTCAGAGACTGCCTGAATCAAATGGGGCTCTTTGATCTAAGATCCCAAGGGCCGACTTTCACCTGGAGCAACCGCCAACCCCTGAATCCTATTGCAAAAAAGCTTGACAGGCTGTTAGTAAACAACCACTGGATCAACCTGTTTCCCGATAGCATTGCCACCTTTTACCCTCCCCTTATCTCTGACCACTCTCCTTGCCTCCTCGACCTTTTCCATCTCCTTCCCAAAGCTGGAACCCGTCCCTTCAAATTCTTCAACTACCTAACCAAACACCCAAAGTTTCATCAAACAGTTGTTGAGGCATGGATTCAGGCCGGAAGCATTGCAAATAACCTATCAGCGTTATGCTATAAGCAAAGGATCATTAAGAGAAATCTAAAACTTTTAAACAGAGAGAACTTTTCACAAATTCAGGTCAGGGTGAGTGAAACTAACCTTTTATTGTTGGATGCGCAGGTACAGTCTCTTCAAGCTCCGTCTGCGATCTCTTTCCAACATGAACGAGACATTAGCACTCGCTTGAACTTCCTAAAAGGGATAGAAGAAAGCTACTTTCGCCAAAAATCACGGATTAATTGGCTTCGAGATGGTGATCAGAATACATCCTACTTCCACAACATCCTCAAAGTCCGCACAAATGCAAACTCTATCAAATCTTTCCTACTGGACAACGACGTCCTCCCACCAATCCACAAGAAATGACCACCCATGCCGTGTCCCACTTCAGAAACATCCTCGCTCCAAGCCAGTTCCCGCCCTACTCACTCTACTCTGAACCCTCCTGGTTTCAAACTCTGACCCCCTTCCGTTGTTCTCCACCTACCTCTCAAAAAATGCTCTCTACCCCCTCTCCTGAAGAGATTACCAAGATCATGTTTAAAGTCAACCCCAACAAAGCTCCAGGCCCCGATGGTCTTACCTCAGGGTTCTACAAGGCGGTGTGGGATGTGTTAGGTTCTGAAGTCTCAACTGCCATAACC
>NW_006256612.1:5324693-5596877 GCF_000478725.1 Eutrema salsugineum
GACCCATCTCTTGCTGCAACACGTTGTATAAGGTGATTTCAAGGCTAATGGTGGGAAAACTTAAGCCGATTCTCCCCTCTTTGATCCTGCATAATCAAACGGCATTTGTCAAAGGGAGGCTTCTTGTTGAAAATACGGTCCTAGCGGGTGAAATAGTGAGTGGTTACCACAAAGAAACGGGTCCCAAACGCATAACCATTAAGGTCGACATTGCCAAGGCTTTCGACACTCTATCGTGGGACTTCCTCTTCAATTGTTTGCAGGGGATTCTACTTCCCGATCACTATATTCGATGTCTAAAAGCATGCGTCTGCACAACTAACTTCACCCTAGGCTACAATGGTGCAGTTCACGGTTATTTCAAAGGTAAAAGAGGGCTCAGACAGGGTGACCCACTCTCCCCCTACCTCTTCGTAATAGCTATGAACTGCCTATCCCTTATGCTTAACCAGGCTGCTTTGGATGGAAAATTTCAATATCACCACCAGTGTGAAGGAACCAAATTGACTCACCTATGCTTTGCTGATGACCTGTTAATATTCATTGATGGCTCACTCTCCTCTGTCCAGAATGTTCTTCAAGTCCTCCGTGAGTTTGAACTTCGATCTGGTTTAGCAGTAAGCATACACAAATCTTGCTTCTTCTCGGCAGGACTATCTCCGGAGGAGGTTCAAAATATTACGGAGACCACTGGTCTAAGCCCCGGAACACTTCCAATGCGTTACTTAGGAGTTCCGCTGTGTACTAAGAAACTGAGCATTGCAAATTGTGAGCCGTTACTGCAACAAATTAAAGGAAAAATAAGCAGCTGGTCAGTGAAAACGCTCTCTTTTGCAGGAAGACTCCAACTACTAAACACAGTGATCGCCGGCATTACTAATTTTTGGTGCTCTAACTTTGTCCTTCCCAAGCTCTGCATCCGGAAAATCAACTCACTCTGTAGCGCCTTCTTGTGGAAAGGAACAGTTGAGGGACATCACACTGCTAGAATATCTTGGGATCAGGTCACTATGCAAAAATCGGAAGGAGGACTTAGTATTAGAAACCTATATGTCTGGAACAAAGCTTGCATCATCAAACTGCTATGGCTACTTTTCTTTCAATCAGGGTCAGTTTGGGTCGCCTGGTTCAAGGAACGTGTCCTCAAGGGTAATGTCAACAATCTGTGGTCAGCAAAACTAAAGCAAACCAACTCTTGGTTTGCAAATAAGATAATTAAATCGAGAGAGGAAGCTTACGATTGGATCAAACTCAGAGTGGGGAATGGCAGAAGTTGCCTCTTCTGGACAGATAACTGGTCTCCATTTGGGAATCTCCAAAAATTTCTACAATCTGTGGGAGACAGGCGACTTGGAATTGCAGCGAATACTACTTTGGCAAATCTATACTGCAATGGCGGTTGGATGCTCCCATCTCCCCGATCTGAAAGGCAGCTCTCCCTACACATTCATATGACAACGCTTCAACTTACAAGAGAAGAGGATAACTATGAATGGGAAATAGATGGAAAAGTCTCCACAAAATACTCAACGGGTCAGGTCTACCACCTACTTCGGAATACAGTACCAAAAGTACCTTGGAGGTCCATTGTATGGAACCAGGGGGGAACGCCAAGGCACAGCTTCTTTACTTGGATGTTGATCTTGAACAGGTGTCCCACTCGGGATCGGATCGCTAACTGGGGCCTCACCACAGACACTCGATGTCTTCTCTGTGACGCTCTGCCTGAATCTCGTGACCACATTTACTTCGATTGCTCTTTCAGTTGGAGTGTCTGGGAGCCAATTGCAAGGAGATGTAACTACTCACCTATCAGATCTTGGGGGCACAGCATTGCGGACCTTCAATCGCTAACGGCTCCAAAGGACAAGAAGTGGCTCATCATCCTCGCTTGGCAAAACACATTATATCTGTTATGGACGGAGAGAAATCACCGTCTCCACCGTCAACTCTTCCGATCGCCTGACGCTCTGATCCTTCTCAATGACTCCTATATCAGGAATAAAGCCTCCAGCTATCGCGACTCCAACAACGACCGGGCCTCATCGCTTCTTCAACTATGGCTCTCCACGGCGCCCTCTCCGAGTGTATAGCACTGTCAAAACCCCCTCAACAATTGCTTCTTCACCTTCGATGATAACGACCATAAAACTTCCCCTTCAATTTAAGTCATTGGGCCTATGGGCTATGTGGTTCAAAATGAGATTAGTGTGTTCTTTCTATTGGGCTCTTGCTCTAACTACTATAGTCGGGCTGGGCTTGTAATCATTTTGTTTCTCATGCATTAAATATGAAAATCCTTTTCGCAAAAAAAAAAAAAAAAAAAAACATTTTTTAGTATTTGATTGATTTATTGCATTAATCTTGTTTTTTCTTTTCAATGTTTTTTTTTTTTCGCACCCGATTGTTTTCTATATAATCACAGATCTTCTTTCTCTTTTGCTTTACCTTTTCCATTGAAATTTTCACTTGTATTGGCTGCACAAAAAAAAAAAAAAACACTTGTATTTGTTAATGTATCATTTTTATTTTAATTTAAAAGATTAAAGATGCCGTGCACTTTGTTCTGCTGATTTATATTCCTTTAAGCTTTTTTGAATGGTTAATATGTTTCTCAAAATATGTCTGAAAACGAAAAACACGTACTCTCTCAGAAATCTTTCATACTCATCCCACCATTTAGTCAAAGTTGCTTGACAATTTATCTCTTTGACTTTATAAATCCTAGTGTTTCTTTCCATCTATCTAATTTTGATATTAGATTACAGATAATGATGGATTATCTACTACAGACTAACCTAACTATCCAGATATAAATTTTGGAATCTATACCTTTTTTGTGAGTGCATGTCGTAGAAGTGTATCTTTCAATATGATGAAACAAAGGAAATAGAAAATGGAAACAACTGTAGAGCCACGAAATTTAGTCGCACACACAATGTAGAAACTAGAGAGGATAGTGGCTTAGGGTAACATGATGTGTGTATTGGTGTCTCCATAGTGATCAGTGGGACGCCCCAATCCCACTAACACTCCCTCAATCCTCGCATTATTACTCGGCCTCTCCATTTCTCCCTCTTTGCTTTTTTCTTCTTAAAATTTTCTATTCTTTTTTTTCTTGTATAAAGTGAAATCACCACTAAATAAGAAAAGTTTTCTTTTGCTTGATATAAAAAAAATGTTTGCAGAGTAATACAATATAGTTTATTATTTTCACTGGGATAATAATATAATTTATTCACTGGCTAAAAGTATTTAAAGCAGTAAAAAAACTTGGACCTTTAGAATGTGTTATAGAAATAAAAAATCATTATCTATACAATATATATTTTTTTGTTAATATAATATATTACAACAAAGCTATTATTTTAAGATGAATTGTTTTCTACATATTGTCCATACTATTGATCTTGAGCGGTCATATCATATCTACAAAAGGATATTATGGTAAATACTATAGAAATATAAATTAAAATTTAATATCAAAATCAAAGGCAATTAGGCATCTACATGTAGAATTGCAAACTAATATTTGTTTTCTAACTAAAAGTATCATATTCGCAGATCGTCCCGCTGCCAAGCGAGTCTACACCATTTGAAACCTTCATTAGATTTGCAGATCACAATCACAAAGGTAACGATAGAAATGCTTAATCTAAAGATTGGAGTATTGTTTTTTCTTCACCACCTATCAATAGCATATTCATATAGTAACTTCAGATGTAAATGTAATCATGTAAATTTTAATCGGACCAAACAATTCATTATTCTTGTTTTCTCATAGTACAAAGGAAGAATGATTATGACTACGTGATGATAAAATTACTGGTGCATTTCAAGTCAGCTTTATACAAATGTGGTTTTTATTTGTCTGACCATCTGAAATAATAATCATATATAATTTTGGGTTTGCTTGAAGATCGGGAAAGTTGAGACCTTTAGAAGACATAACTATAAAGTGATTTTACATAAGGAAGCATCTCGAGGCTATTCAATTATCAACTTGATACTATTATGTCGATTATTTTAGGAGGGCTATATCAGAAAGAAAATGTTTATAAACATCACAAAACTATCTGCCTTTTCAATGTTTATTCGAAATACTGACAAAATGTTTTCTTTCTATCGTATACGACTATACTTCAGAAACTAAAAAAAAAATGAAGTAGTAATAACCATGTGGATTGCTCTAGTGCATACAGAATATGAATATAAGATAATAGTATAGAGAGTTTCGAGTTAATAATTTAGACAAGTTTTTTTTTAAAATGTTCTAACGATTAACATTTTCGCAGTTTGAATGGTAAAATAAATAATATTGGAGTACTGTTTTTTTAAAAAAGATATTGTAACTTCCAACAAATGCTACCAATTCAAAACTAATGAGAGGATTTTGGTTCTACCTCCTCGATGAGTCTTCTCCAAAGCTTCTTAAGCGTTTTGCAGCTCAAGCAACGATCTACTCTTTTGGCGAGAAAGGAACACTCGGTTACACGAGGGAACCTCTTCAACTCCGGAATCTGTTTTCAAAATGATTGATCGCACTACTATCAGAGACATCCTGTTGGCTCGGAATCGAAGGAAACCTTCCAACTTGTTGTCCACTTGGTTCACATATGATTGATAATTTTATGTAATAATTTTAGTCACCACTTCTGTTTCTTTTAACTTTTTTTTTCAATTTTTTCGTCCAAAATAAGCTAGTTGCTACGCCAAGCATTATAAGTTTATATATATATATATATATAACTATATAAGTTCAGATTTTATAAATTAAAAAAGACAATAACATTGATGAAGGAAGAAAATCACCCACTGATTTGAATAAATCATCCCTATCTACTCCTACCCCATATATAACTGTTTTCAACAAAACTACGAAAATACGATCCATGTTTTCATCTTAGCGAAATTAATTAATCGACAACAGTTTTTGGTCGAATTTAAACAAACGAAAGTGGTTAATTACCTTTTGCTGATAAACTAGTCTTATAGGCAAAAAAGCTGAGCTACCTCTTTGAAAATCATCTCATCCTAATGGACCCACAATCAACCATTATCACCTATCCAGTCCCCATTTGCACCTAACGACTTCAAATTAATAAACACACAAAAAAAAAGTCCACAATGTCTAAAGAAAAAGAAAAAAGAAAAAGAAGAAAGAAAAAATCACTCAAAGAGCTTCTTTCTATATAAGCACACACTAGCTCTCATTAAGTCCACAATATCACATTTTTTCTTCTCTTTTCTCTGTTACACTACACAACACATCATGGCGTTCTCCACTAGAAGTTCCCTCTTCTTCATCTTCACAACACTGGTTCTTCTCTCCACTCAAACCAATGCAAGAGACAGCTACTTCTTTGGCAAATTCCACCGAGAATCCCCCAAAGCCCAAAACCCTAACAATGTCCTCCCTCTCGAGACCAGCGAGAAAACCTCAGTAGAAGAATCCATGCCCAACAAGAATGAGCAAGAACAAGATCCTACCTTTGTCCCCGAGTCCGAAAACGGATATGGCTTATATGGTCACGAGACCACCTACAATAACAACAAAGAAGAGTTCAACAACAACAACAAGTACGATGAAAAATTCAACGGTGAGACTTTCTCAACTCCAAGCTTGAGCGAGACCGAAGAGTCTTACGACAGCTACGACGAGAAGTACCCGAAGAAGACAGAGAGCTACGACAGTAACGGTTACAACAACGAAGAGGTCAACAACAAGTACAATGAAAATGTCAAAGAAGAGTCTTTCCCCGAGAACAATGAAGACAAGAGAAGCTTCTACAACTCCAATGCTTACGGGACAGAGTTAGAACGTGAAACACCGTACAAAGGTTACAGCCACAATTTGGAGAGACAAGGCATGAGTGACACAAGATACATGGCGAAAGGTAACTACTATTACGACCTTTACAACGACAGAAACCACGGCCATTTCTACCGGAAACCTCACCGTAAAAGCCCCGCCGGTTATTATTCTTCTCCGGCGACTGAGAATAACTACGACCAGACGTATTCGTACAACAACGAGGAGGAGAAGAGCTTCAAGGATCCGTACAACTCCAAGTGGGAGAATAACATGATGAACAAACAGCCTGAGGAGTTTGTTGAGGAGCAAGGAGATCAGTTCAAGCCTTGATGATGATTTGTTATTTGAATTTCTCTCAAGATCATTACACTCTCTTAAAAGTATTTTCTTTTTATTTCCACTAAGTTATATTACTTCTGGTTGATTAGTCAAAGTAAAATCGTTGTTATCATTACAACAGATTTATATATAAGTGAAAAACAAAAACAAAAAAGGGAAATGGGTTTTTGTGTTTTTTTTAGTTGAAATGGGTATTGCTTTTTTATGGGTTTTTGAACTTTGATGTTTGCGTTTGCATATAATATTCAGATGAAAGAAAATTACTAGTATAATATAGAAATGGTGCTACTTTATGTTGTTTTCTTATGTTAATATATAATCACCTTATATTTTGTTAAAAGTAATTTTAGTTAAGCACTATGGATATGGGACCAAACGTGACTGCTTTTAATGATTTATGATGGGGGACATGAAGATGCCCATTCTCCCCTTGCGGAAGTGCAAAAGAGACACTAATAATTACTTGCACACCCAATCCAATTATTTAATTTATGGATCTAGAAAACATAGATCGGATTAAAATCGAAATATTGTAGTAGATGCGACAAAAATCGATCGATTATGCCGGATTGTTAGCTGAGATGGGTTCATCAACAGTTACCAAACTTGTATTAATTACTGGTCCTAAGGGTGAAATCACAAACCACATACTGTTTGCGTCCTTTCCTTAATTTTAATGCATAACTCAGCTTTGATCGGATACTTTGGTAGAAAATCTTGGCATATATGGAAAATAGAAGTGAAAAGGTATTCGTTAATATAATTAAAATCGTTAGTAATACTTACATATACTGATAGACAACACGATTTAGTAATACATATGACCGGAAAAGACCAACGGAAACGCCGTGACAACTAAAAGACAAAGGACACTCTTTAAAGGCACTTAGCAATTAGAATCAATTAAAAGACTCTTTGACGAGGAAAAGAAGAGTCCTCATTCCGTTAATCACGGCCAATATAAAGGACAAATTGAAACCACTTTTTTCCTTTTCTGGGTCTATTTATTAATTCGAAACTTTATATTTTTTTTAATTTGTTTCCTTTTCAGGATATGGTTTATTGATTAATTATATATGTATTAATTTGTGATGAAATATATACTCCTTCCGACCTTACCTATGATTTTAATTAAAAACATTACATACTGTATTAATTTTTTTCCCGACGATACATTACATACTTATTTAGTTATACGTTGTATTTACATGTATTACTTTATTGTTATTTTTTACTTTTCCTTGTTAATTTATTGTGTTCTAAATTTATAATTAACTTATGTAAATTTTTGGGCCCAAAGTACACAAATTCGGATTTGACGCGTGTCACTTATCCGCAAGCAAAACCCTACCCTAAAGCCCTGAACTCTGTCGAATTGAAGAAAAAAAAAATTCCTAATCGAAAGATCGTAAACGCCAATGTCCGCCGCCAGATCCGTCTTCCGCTCCGCCGCAAGCCGGGCATCCGCCGCCGCGTTTAGATTTTCCGCCGGACCCAAGCCCATGCCGGCATCGCCACGGTCCGCTTTTCGGATGCCTAAACAGAGCCCTCTTTCGAACCGCATTTTCAGGTAAAACCTTTCTCCAGAACATTCTGAAACACTGATTTTGCCGATTTGATCCATCCTGAAATTTTCCGTAAACTTCTTTGGAATGAAAGATCTCCGGTAGAATTGAGCTGTTGCGTGGAGACGATGCTCCCTTACCACACGGCTACTGCTTCCGCTTTGCTCAATTCGATGCTCTCGGCTTCACGCCGTGGTTGGATCGTTGAAGGTACCCTCTCTCTGTTCTTATCTCGATTCTTCATTGTCAATTTCTTGATGGTATAGTATACATGCTTAGTTGCCTGATATCTGAAATGCACGAACTAAGCTCTAGACAAAAAAAAAAAGTGAAAGACAATTGTGGGATAGGCTAAAAAATTCTCGAAATTGATTTGATTGTTTAGTCTAGTTCTCAAATTGAATGTTTTAGTGGATTGATGATAAGAAACATGTTGTTGAAGATGTAAATCAGAGTGATGAATTATTGATTACACAATTGACTGCGTTCTTCGATTTGATGCTCAATAGTGGTAAATGTAGTGTCACGTATCTATCATTCACATGCTTCTGGATCATCATAGATAGATTAAACAAGGTCCTGATGGGTATTGTGGGCTAAGTTTAGAGTTGATATGTTTTACATATAAGGTTGATGATCATAATTTACTTAGTGTAGTGAATTTGGGTATTTATATGTTCATGGACTTTGTTAATTCTAAAATTCTCTAGAACCTCTGATTTTTCTCTTTGTGTTGGGTTTGCTCATGCGATTATGTAATTTTACTTACCTTTAAGCCTTCTTAGGTCCATGCCCTTAAGATCTTTTTTTTTGATAAATGCCCTTAAGATCTTGATGTGTATATGATTGAAAATTGAAAGTCAGGTTTTTTTTCTATTTCTTCTACACATCTAATGTTTTAATAGAGTACACTCCACTTGTGAATAGATGGATAGTCGACGATAACATACTGCTCAGATATGAAAAACCCTTTAGCAGAGTCTGTCCTGTGGTTTTATTTTACTTATCGTTACTCAATTATCCAGTGTCTTGCATTCATTGAGCATAAATCAACTTTTTTCCTTTGTAGGTCTAGACGAGACTAGATGAAGATCAATCAACAAGAGTGATGTGAGTCAATTTATCCTCTAGTCTTGGAGTTAGGTCTTTTACTTGATTTGACATCATGGTTATAGTTTTTTCTTTCTAAAACGGAGCCTTAGGAAGTATTTTTCCTAGAAAAATGGGTAATTTCTGGTTGATTCTGTGTGGTAGTGTTCGTTGTTAATGCGATTGAATATGCTTGAAATGCTGTTATATTTTCTCTGAAACCCTGGGACTAGAACACTTTGTAATCAGCATAAGAATCAACACTGATACAAAATTGTATTCACTCAGATTGCAATGATGATGTATGATGAATTACTGGGGAGAGGTCAACGATGCACGCAGCCTAAGACAAGGTGGTGCTGAAATGAAGCTTTTTTTTTTGTGGTTTCTTGAACTTGATCTTAGGACAGTTTATAGAAAGAAACCTTAAGAAGTGATAATAACCGAGTCGTGTCTCTTAGGTCGCAAGATTTTTACATTTTTTTTTTTTTTTCTTTTTTACCTTTGATACATTTTGTAGAAATTTCTGATGTAGTGTTTGTTTCTTCTGTTGTTGTAGATGGATGATGTTCTCACCATTGCAGTAATCCGGAAGGTTTTGTTTAAGAGTTAAAAAGACCACTTGTGTTGATTCTTAAACCATAAGAGGTGTTAGTGCAAATGTTTTTGCTATTTTTACATTATAAAATATCCAAGCGAATCGTTGAATCAAAAATTTCCTTACATCCAATCGCCCTTCTTTGTAGATTGTTGGCATCTGAAGTTATTTTAATCTTTTGATTAATAATTCGACGTCTGATCATATAAATATATTGGCTTCAATCGCAGAATTCAGTTTCCAACAATTCTTATAAACATTTACTAGATAATAATTATTAACTAGCATTGCGCTTTGGAAGCTCATAATGTTTCTGTTCGAAATAATTTATACAGCTAGTTTGCTGTTTAGGCGAATCTAGTTTGGTACCAAGTAGAACTTGAATGTCTTTAATAACATAGTTAAAAACAAAAAAAATGAAGATTGGACAGTGTTAAAAAATAGAACTAAAGTTTCATATTATCTTACCACAAACTACATTATCGACAATTTAAGGTTATCATTTGACTTTAACATTTTACCAAAAAAAAAAAAGGTTATCATTTGACGAAAAAGAAGCCACCGAAAGGCAGGTGAGCAGCAAACATAACCGGGATCGGTCTCGGTGGCGGTACCGGTACATAGCATCTCAGTCGCAATACCGGTATCAATCTAGGTGGCGGTACGGGGACGGGTACATAACATCTTGAATAGGGGCATTTTTTTAATTAAACAAATAGAAACTTGGGTGTCGTTAAAAATCTTAAAATCAAAGATAATGTGTTCCTTTTTTGGTGAGAAAAAAAAATATAATGTTACAAAATGAAATAAAAACAAGCATACCTAGATTTTTCATATTATCTAAACCGTAAACCAGATTGTCGATGACCATCTAAGTGTTTTTTTCTTCCGACAAAATCTATTTATTAGAAAATTTTAGAGTTAGCATAATCTTGATACAAGAATGGTGTTAACCATCTAGGAGGAAAATAACAACTTGAGAAGAAATTCAAATTAATGCATCCTTTTTTTGCCAATATGTGAGCTGCTTCACTTGAGGTACGATTGACATGAGAGAAAAGGAAAAGAGCAAACAGAGATTTTCCTTAATATCATAACCGTGAGCCACAAGTCACAAATCCCAAACATCACACGTGGCCGAGAGCATTGAGTCCACAAGGCATTGCAATTGCTGAATTAGAATACCCAATTTATATCCTTGATTTCAGTGATTCGGGAATGAACGAGACTTAAATTTGGTTTAAGAAAAAACAGCAAAACAAAAATTGTTCTCATGAGTCAATGTCCATAATAATGATCTACGTACATTAAATTGCCATAGTCGCCTTTTTATGTGTACAGAAAAGTTTATGGATGAAAAAAATATATTTTTTGTTGTTTGTTCCGATTAAAAAACTTTGAACGCCCATTCTCATATTAATTCCCGCTTGGTCTCATTCACAAAGGGGCTCTACAGTCTACAGTGTACACCGACTACAGTTTCGTATGAGACAAAATTCCGATTATGGAACCATACCAATACCATATATCGAATTTATTTATTACATATTTGCTTTCAATTATCCACCAATACATCCAGCGTATCATCATAATGGTGCATGCAAAATCTTTACTTCTAAAAGTGTATCATTATAACGTTAGGTAATTATATCGAATGCGGAAATAATTTTGGAAATCATCAACTTATTAAGGAAATTAATAATTACACACACTCATGCACAGATACACATACGTTAAATGCAAATTAAAAAAATCATTAAAAATAAAATAATTGAGCAACTTTTAAAATAAAGAGAGAAAAAAAGGAAGAAGAAAGTAGAGTCAATAAAAACATTTTTGATTGTTTTCACACTATCTTTCTCTTGCTTTCTTGCATCAAAGCTGTTCAACAGTAATCTCACTCCTATCTTCTTCTTCTTCAAATATCAGTCATGCTCCTCTCTCACTCTTCTCCTCCTCTCTCTCTCTCCATCTCTCCTCATGGGCTATCTCTCCTGCAATGGCGAATCCGCCGTCTCAATCTGCGATCCTTATAACTGGAACCCTAAACGTCGATCATCAAAATCTCCTCACAAGAAGGAGAAGCGTCTTTATTCTAAGCTCAGGATTTTCAACTACGACGAACTCGCCGCCGCTACTAACGGCTTCTCCGCCACTAATTTCCTCGGGAAAGGTAGCCACGGCAGAGTTTACAAGGCGGTTCTCGACGGCGGTAAGCTCCTCGCCGCCGTCAAACGAACCACGATCGTCGCAGCCGGTGATAGCGTAAACCAGGTGGACAACGAGATCGAGATTCTCTCACGAATTCGTCACCGGTGGATGGTCAACTTAATCGGTTACTGCGTTGACCACCGGAGAAAAACAAAGCTGCTCGTCGTCGATTACATGCCTAACGGAACGCTACACGATCACCTGCATTCGTTAAATCCGCCGCTTATTATAAGCAGCTGGAACCGGAGAATCAAACACGCGCTTCAGATCGCGATTGTCGTCCACGCGCTTCACTCTGCCGAGACTCCGGTTATCCACCGTGACATCAAGTCGTCGAACATTTTAATCGACGGCGAAGGAAACGCGAGGCTGGCGGATTTCGGATTGGCGTTGATCGGAAACGTGGAGGACGAGCGTCTTAAATCAACTCCGCCGGCGGGAACGCTGGGATATTTAGATCCGTCGTACTTAGCGCCGGCGGATCTAACCGCGAAGAGCGACGTGTTCAGCTTCGGGATATTGCTGCTGGAGATTATTAGCGGCAGAGACGCCATCGATTTGAGTTTTAGTCCGCCGTGTATCGTAGATTGGGCGGTGCCTTTGATAAAACGAGGCGAATCCGCCGCGATTTGTGATTTCCGGATCAGGAACCGTCCTAAATCCGCCGTGATACGGAGATTAGCGGTTATGGCGGCGAGGTGCGTGAGATCGACGGCGGAGAAACGTCCAGATATGTCGGAGGTTGTGGAGTGTTTGAGCTCGGTGAGGAAGATGTCTCAGGCGTGTCCTGTGTGGAATCGGCTGCGGAGGAGGAGGAGCGGAGACAGATCGGAAAACGTTTTCGTGGTTGAAGAAAAACAGAGCAAGGTTTCTAGCGTGACGAAGGAGGAAGATGATGTGTTCGAGAGAAGAGTCATGGAGCCGCTGGTTTCTCCGGTACCGGTTCGTCGCCGGAATCGTGTGTTGAGATCGAGATCAGTGGGTGCGATGGGGAGATCGAAAGTGGGACCGGATCCAAACGACGCCGTTGGAGATGATACGGTGGTTACGATCAGAATTCTTGTCGAGAGAGAGAGACCGGTGACGACGACGATGAAGCTTAGCAAGTCGAGGTCGGTGGGGATTTTACGTTGTCATAAAACGACGTCGCGTAAGAGAGATTGAGTTGTTCGCAAAAGTCATCAAATTTGCCTGGCAAATATGTTTGAAGTTTGAAACCGTTGCCAGATTTTTTTTTCTTCTTCTACTTTTTTTTTTTGACAGCACTTTTTGTTTTCTATTTTTCTTTTTCTCCTGTCTCGTTTGTTTTATTTATTATATACAAGAATTAAAAGTGTATGTGTTTGCTTTCGAAATTTCAAGAGATTACTGAACATACAGTGAAAAAAAGTCAGAAAGGAAAATGGAATAGACTTCAACGTTTTTAGAGTTGAATACGAAAAAAAGAGTTGAATGTTGAACATTTCACATTGGAGTATTCATTCATTCATATTGCTTTATGTTTTAATGTTTTATACATCTTATACACAATACTAACATTTTCAGAAAAGACAGTAATTGGCAATTAGAAAGGTGTTCTACTTAAGTTGAGTCCTCTTTTGAAGAAAAGAGAGTTTAACTACTACTTTCAACCCTACAAGTTGGTGCATGTTTCTTGGTACCATGTGTTAGGAAAATAGAATCATTGCCAAAAAAAAAACTTTCTTTGAACAGAGAGAATAACGTTTTTCACATAATGCATACAACTACTGGTACACAAGGTGATCGATCCACAATTGTAACTTGCAAGAGATTGTTCCTGCCTACAACTTCATTAGAATGTAAAACACAAAACTGTTGCATTTCATCAAGCTATGTTCCGCTCTACACAAACATATATTCTATATGTAAATAGTAAATTCAACATTATCAAATATACAATGAAACATTTACATCAAACATATAAATAAAATTTTCACAAACCCCAAAACACCTGATGAGATTACCTCAAAGCTAAGCACAAACTGAAAAACCTGCAAAAATCCAACAGACACACCACTTTTGCTCCCCACTTACACACCCTTCTATGTCCACTGAATGAATCTCTCAGACCAACGAATCTTCCGACACAACAGTGAGCAGAGAATATTTAGCTTTGATTGAGATTTTGCCTGCATTAACACAAAGCTTAGCCCCAGTCACAACCCAATATCCAGGTGGTACTTCCGGACCTCTCACCACCTCCTTCATGTCTACAAGACTAAGCAGCTTCGGTTTCACAGGCGGAGATGGCCCTCCAGGATAAACCGCTGAGTTTATATCGATCTTAGACTGTGGCTTCATTGCTGTCGGGTTTGGACTTAAACCTGCGCTTAGTCTTGTACTAATCATCGAGAAAACACCTGATTTGCGTGAGATTGATGAGAGATTATCCCAGCCAGACCTACGTGTAACAGCTGATGCAACCCGTGAGAAACCGAGCCTCAAAAACAGAACTTTCCTCATCCCGATTCCTTTGACTTCTAACCAGGCTTTGGTCACAATAGATGCTGCATCATCAGACCGTGCTCCGTTGTATTGAACCGGGAAGGTGCATACGTGTGAGAAGATCCCCCATTTCACAGCTTCATAATATCCTTTATCGGTTGGTTCATCGATGGGTTCATAGGTGTCGTCGTGTGAGAGGTGGAGACTTGGAGGGCATGTAGAGAGGTGTTGCAAGTGGATTGCTAGATGATCTCCTTTCTTCCCTTCCAGGAATAAGCGTAGTCCAGTTACTGGTCGCTCACCAGAATCAACCTAAGAAAAAACAGTTTTTGAGATTGACATTTTTAACATGAGTAAAGATTTATGTATTACTTTACAGCAATGTGAAGAGCACATGTATGTACCTTTGATGTATTGACATATAGTTTTGGACCCAACAAAGAGAACTGAAGGGACGGAGAACTTTGTTTTCTGCGGCGTAGTCCAAGAGGGAGATCTCCATACACCGGAGCCCATTGGCGTGGAAGTTGAAATTCAAGAAACTGATGCAACTCCTCTATCGGTGGCTTATCTACAGCATTTTATATAAACTTTATCACCTGAATGAACCGTTGAGTAACTAAGAAGCAAAAGAAGAAAGAAAGAACCAAAATGCTCACATCGGAGGTATAAGTTCACTGCATGACTAAGAAACCCTGTTCCTGGGAGACCGCTCAACAGCGAAGTTATGGGAACAAAGCACATGGATATGGCGTTTGGTGATTGTGATATTGTTGAGAGCCAACGATCATGACTTTGACCCATATCAACACCTCCTCTTCTGATACAAATGCTCACCAAATCCTGGAGATGCAAAAGTACACGTCTTTTATTCAATTTACAGGTTTAAGTTAAAACAAGAAACCCATGTGATTCACTGCATTAGTGATGAGAAAGAAGCAAACCTCGTTCTTGGAGCGCATGATAACAGGACGACTAACCGAGGAACCAAACTGCCCATGAATTCCCCATTGGATAGGATTCTCCTCCTGCAGAACCATTAAAACATCTCAGGTTTTTGCATTGCGAGAATGACTGAGAGCTTCTCAAGACTCTTTCTTTACCTTTGGCTTTCCAGAATAAACACCAGCAGGAGAGACACTTTGGACTGGATCAACCGAAAATCTTTTATCACCCAATTGTTTCAACAGCTTCTGGACCTCATCAGGCTCGTGATTCGACTTACGCAGCTGCTTCATGTGAACCACGTCTTTGCCTCCCATAGTCACTCCAACAACTATGTGAGTACCATATTTTTCAATGAACCTATCAAAACATAATAACACCCAAAATCAATCTCACCCGTCAACAAAAGATCCGAAATTGCAGTTTCAAAACTCCAAAAGTTTCATCCTTTCATCATACCCAGCAAGAGCAACAGAGTCCCAAGAAGAAGGCACCTCACGCTTCACTTCATCACGCAGAGTAACTTGTGACCTAACGAGCTCTACACTGTACAAGCTAATAAACCAACCATCATAAGCTAGCGTCTTCACTGAGCTAGCATCTTTTTGCCAACCTTCTCTCAATTCAAACATGGTATTGAACATCCCCGATGGGATTTTCCCGGAAAGTGACATATCCTGATTGAATTTCTCCGACATCTACACAACGCAAAGAACCCAAAAACATATTAAAACAACTCACTCAACGAATCAGGGGAAATCAAAGCTAAGGCTAATGAAAGTAAACCTGGTTAAAAGAGAGTATATCGGAGCGAAAACGAGTGCGTTCTCCTTTATCGCACTTAATCGAGCTCGAGACGTTGTTGACGACGACCCCTCCGGGGAAAACTAGGTCTCGATTCCGGGTCGGGTCGATTTCGACCAGCCTCGACCCGTCGGGTGTGGCTTTACAAGACGAGAGACGAACGTCGGAGCAGAGATCGTAACCTAACCCGATCACCGATACGGCTTTCTCGGCGGCGGATTGAGCATCGAAGCGTGAGAAATTAAAAGCCATCGACTTGGTTGTGGAGGAGGAGGAGGAGAGAGACGAAACAAGGGAAGAAGAAGAAAGTTCAAAAGATTTTGGCGAGTGATGATGAAGAAGAAGAAGAAGAAGAGGAGCGAAGCCATTGAAGTGGTCAACGGTTTTAAGGCTATTTGTAAATTAGTTAGTAGAAAATATTAGGAAAGAAACATTATAACATTTTAGTCAACACGCCATTACTTTGACTTTACGGCTAATAAGGTTTGAAATTTTTTAGTATAGTAATCAAAGTGTGAATACGATTAGTTTTATCATTTGTTGACAGAAAAAAATGATTTTTACTTGATTTTTTTGCCGTTTTTTAGTAGCAACTACACCGGTTTTGTTTTTTTTTTGTTTTGGTAGATGATATTTGACCTGGACAAAGATAAATCAGCAGATCTGTTTTGTAGCTTTAACCAATTTTTCTAATCCAACGAAATTGATGGTCATTACCAGGATATTGTCATCATATCATGAATGTGTCTGTTGATGATTTAATTTATCATGGAACTCCAATTTAGATTAACTTTTAATAACAGAAAGATTTACGCCAGAATATTGACTAATTTTCGAATTGGTTATTCCTTCCTTTTTTTAGAGAATGTAAAAATTTATTCAGTCTAAAAAAACAACTTTTTACAAGCAAAACAGAGTGTTGAGTTTTTGAATTTTTACAAACAAAACAGAGTAGAGCCTAAGAGCATCTCCAATGGTGCTCTCTATCTTGCTATAAACTCTATTTTTAGAGTTAAATGAACTGCAATGATGCTCTATATCTTGCTCTATAAATAGAGAAATGAACAGTGTTGCTCTATATTTGAAGTAACACTGTTCATGGCTCTATTTTTAGAACAGAACTTTTTTATTTACAAAACAGTCCTCTAGTTTTAAGATATTTTTATTTTATACCTAAACAATAATATAACTAACAATATTACTTTTAATTCAAATTATACTACTAATTATTTATTATAAAATTATTGTAACTTAAAAATAAATAACAATATATATTAAACAAAGAAATACAATAATATAATAAATAATAAAATTAGAAATACATAATTAATACTAAAAATTAAAGATAAAAACTAATTTATTAGATTAGTAGTCTAATATTCTGCTAAGTCGTTTCCACCTCCATGAAAATCACCAAAATATTGCCGGAATGAAATGAAGTAGATGTAGAAGGAGCTTGTTGATCAACCCTTTTCTTTAAAATTCGTCTTTGTTCAGTTTGAACATATTCACAGATATTTGGATCTTGTATGGAATTTAAGTCTTGAAGTAAAACTTTATTTTCTTCCTTGAGTTTTTTTAATGCATAATTCTTACTTTGAATCTCCAAGTGGTGTTGTCTTTGTGCACTTGTCTTCTTTAACTCTTCCACAAGTTGTCTATTTCCTTCTTCTAAAATTTGGATAACAGCCGATGTTTGATCATCAACTTTTCTTTTCAATTTGGATTTTTTCACTCCAATTGGTCGTTGAGATGGAGATCCGCCACTAAAGTCGTCTTCATCAGCTAAGTTTATAGAAAATGTAGAAAAACTTGCAGATGCTTTTGTAGCAGAATCTGGTGTAGGATTTTCAGACTCATAAGATATATACCTGAAACCACATGGATTTGATATCTTTTTAGCGGAAGTGACACCATCTTTAAACTTTTCAAAATTCTTAATAATACTCCATACATGATCATATTTCCAACCGGTTTTGAAGTTTGGATCTTCCATTAGCATTTCTTTAGCTTGATTGAACTGCATATAAGTATTAAACATAATAAATAAAACTTCAATTAACAACAAAAAAATTAAAAAGTTATATATTAATAATTACAATATCATCATTTGAAGCACCACTTGGACGTCTATTTTCACATTGTTTGATGCATGCATGTAGCTTCCTTGTTGCTCTCTCAATTGTTTGAAATCTACATCGAATAGATTTTTTGGTACGCTCACTCCAAGTTGAAGCTTTCTCTTTTTCGAAAGCTTCCACCACATGATCCCAAAACTTGTCGGATGTTTCATAAACACCTGTTATCGGGTCTTGAGAAATTTCCATATACACTTGACATAAAAGCTTATCTTCTTCTTTAGAGTACCCAGCAGAACGAGAACCACGTTCAAACATTTTTAGTTAAAAAGGAAAGAAAATGTGTCAAGAATTTATGGAATTGTTTAATGTTGTGAATGGATTAAAAAGCCAAGATGTTATAGTATTTATAGAGGTTGATATAGTGACTTCTATATTCTCACGTTTTGGACTAGTGAAAATCTACAATAAATTCTCTCATTCATGAGTCCAACTACATATAAAGCTTTAAATTAAATTCTCACATTTATCACTCCAACTACACATACAGCTTTAACTTAATTTATTACATATTTTAAATAGATTTGAGAATCCAACTACACAAGAGACTTTACATTAAATTGTCACATTTATTTCTATTCAACTACACATATTGAAAACAACTACACGTAACTTTCTCTTCTTTAACTAAATTTTTCTTTATATCTCTCCAACTACTCATACTAAATGTAAACCTACATTTACACATTTTCACTCATCATATTTCTATAAATATCACTAAATCTACATTCTAATCATCACAATATTACAAACACATTTTACTTTGCTCATTCAAAATCTTCTCTCTCAAAATGAATTTTAATTTCCAAAATCTTCCAAATTTCCTTGATTCATCATCATCTTCAGATGATGATGATAATATGGAAATGATCAAAAGTCTTGACCATGAAGAACAAGCAATACAAATTGTTATTGCTAATAACAACTTGATCATTCAATACCTTCTCAATCAACAAAGCAACAATGAGACCCACGACAACTCGGTTCGAAGACGTGCCTTCATCCACCGTGATTGAGAAAGTGCACATGAGAGATTGTTCAATGACTACTTCTCTGAAACTCCACTGTATAATGATGCTATGTTTCGCAGAAGGTATCGTATGTCTCGTTCTCTATTTCTTCGTATTATTAACGCAGTTGAAAGTCATGACAACTACTTCACTCAAAGGAGGGATACAACTGGTCGACTTGGACTGTCACCCCTTCAAAAAGGAACAGCTGTATTCCGGATGCTAGCGTATGGGCTTCCAGCAGATGCCACAGATGAGTACGTTAAAATAGGCGAATCAACAGCAATCGAAAGCATGAAACGTTTTTGTCGAGCTATAGTGGATATTTTTTTGGAGCAATACTTACGCTCACCAACAGCCAATGATGTTGCAAGACTTCTTTACATTGGTGAAAAACGAGGTTTTCCAGGAATGCTTGGTAGCCTAGATTGCATGCACTGGAAAAGGAAAAATTGTCCTACCGCATGGGCTGGGAAATATGCGGGACATAGTGGATTGCCAACAATAATTCTTGAAGCTGTAGCAGATTATGATCTTTGGATATGGCATGCGTATTTTGGAATGCCAGGCACCAATAATGACATCAATGTGTTGGAGAATTCCCATCTTTTCTCCAATCTCGCTCAAGGTATTGCTCCTCCTTGTCATTATGTCATTCAAGGAAAAGAGTTTAATATGGGTTATTATTTAGCGGATGATATATATCCAAAATGGTTCACCATTGTGCAAACTATTCACGAGCCAATGGGTCTTAAGAAAAAATATTTTGCTACACAACAAGAAGCATGTCGGAAAGATGTAGAACGTGCATTCGGAGTTCTCCAATCGCGTTTTGCAATTGTGAAAGGACCAACTCGTTTTTGGGGAAAAAATGTGATACATGACATAATGACACATGTATAATTTTACATAATATGATAATCGAAGATGAGCGTGATCTCAATGCACCAATTGAAGTTGGAAGAGAAGCTCCACCACCAGAGGTGGAAATAGCAGAAGATGAAACTACCCGATTTCAAGAATTTCTTGGGCGATATAGAAAAATCAGAGACAAAGAGGTTCATTTTTCACTTCGAAGCTGATTGATCATTTGTGAGAAAAGTATACTAATTCTGATGCTTAAAAAAATGTATTAGTTGCTAATCTTTTTATTATGTGATGTAATAAATTTTTATAATAATTAATGTTAAAAATATGTTTATGTTGAATTATTGTTAAAAATAAAATAGATAGAACAATTTTAAAATTTTAAAAGTAAAGGGTCTGATAAGCAATTAATATTAAGGAATAAAATATAATATATATTTTTAGAGTCAGATATAGAGATGACCATTGGAGTAAACTCCTTCTCTCTATTTTTAGAGAACTCTATATTTATAGCCAAAAATAGAACCAACCATTAGAAATGCTCTAAGTCACTGCATTTGGGCGAGAAGTAAACCAGTGTACTAATCCGTCCTTGAAACAAGGGTTGTGTCTCTGGATAGTACTTAGGCGGTTCCTCATTGTCTTGTCCAGGGTCTTGATGATTCGCTGAGCCGTGGACGGTTGTTCACCATGCCTGCGTTGATTTCTCTCTTGCCATATTGCGTGGATGGCAGCTTAAAAAAGATAGTGAATGAGGAATTGCTGAACGCGGTCCGAGTTTGGGGAAGAGATAAGCTGAAGGATAGGAGACCAATCTGTGGTATAGCGGTGAGTGAGGATCCCTCTGGTGAGGTTCGACCATATCTCCGCCGAAAACGTACACCCGAAGAAAAGGTGGTCTCTGCTCTCCATTGGATCTTATCATTATATGTATAATGACCTTCAACATGTTTATAGTTGCAATTCGAAACTCGATGTTTTCTATCAATATATCTTGTCATACGAGTAAGTACTCTCATATTATATTTACATATTACAACTATCCGAGATAGAAAATATTTATAGATCCGCCACGCACTAACGTATATATAAATAGATATCTAAACTTCTGACGGGTTTAATGGAAACTTGATAACATGCCTGCAAGTTAATATGCATGACACATTCTTTGGAAAAGACTTTTCTATATAGAGCAAGGCCGTGAGGTAGATAGGCGTTACATCAACGATTTTATATTTTAATTCTGTGTAAGATCTTTGTCATACAGACATTAATTTTGTTTGTATAATTAGGTGTCAACCACACTATAGTTGGACGGTATATGAATAGCCAAATTACGGCTATAAAAGAAAGAAAATAAAAAAATAAAAAAAAGCACGCAAGATCTTTACTTGAGCTCGATTCCTGAATCTTGATCATAGTTTTTAGTATTGACATGTTCTTAAAATTATAAAACACTTTACACGGGTTATCTGGAACAAGATGTGTATATAAAACTATTTGGATGTATTACAAAACAAAAATGAAGACATGATGCATTATGCAGTAACTACACTAGCCTTGAGCACTACCTTATCTAGAGAACACCCACATAGGTAGTAGAAAAGTTGAAGAACATAACCAACATATCTTCCGGTTTCATTTCGGCTTCTTATGTCTCTGTTTCAAATCTAGACTGGCATGAGGAACAGGCCCAGGGTAAGGGAAACCTCCTCCGTAAACCGGGCTAGGGTTCCAAAACCCATAATCACCATACAACTTTGGCAAAAAGCTCTTGGATTTCACCTTAAAGGAAGAATCTAAATCTTGAGATGATGGCGACATTTTAGTAGAGATAGAGGGTTTTGCCATGACGGTCGAGATGATGATGACAATAGCGAGGGTAGTTAAGAGAAACATAGACATGTTTGAAACATGAGGAACCATCATCAAGACTCTTAGGATGTGCATGATATTCCTACCTTTTCTAAGCTATTTAAAACCAGATTAGATAGAGGATTACAGCGCATAACTTGTTTTATTGTTTATTTATTTTGTGTAATCATGAAATTAACTTGTTTTATATCAAAGGTTATAATGTACCTAAGAGATGGCTTTTGAGGACTCAATAGCTGTTTTGGTTATCACGTCATATGAATGAAAAGGATCATGAGGTTTGCATGTACTTTGTTGTTTATACACTTGGAAACGAAATCACGTTGGTTTATTATATTCAATTCTTCCAATCGAGATTCAACTCTTTGTATGAAATCTTTTGAACGTAAGAAAATAGAACAAGGCCCAGTAGTATGATAAGGCCCACATTTTGTGCTCACTTATGCTTGATTCGTTTCACGTTTTGTTTTCTTTCGCCTGAAAAATAGAACTTGGTCATGTTTTTTACCTCTCTGATGATAATTTTTGTCAACACCTTTCTGATGATATCATCGTTGCTATATTGTGTTGGCACACAAACAGGGATACATTCGAATTCTCTTAACTATTTGTCAACCTTTAATCTCTTAAAATTTTCTAAACTCTTCTGATAAATCTTTTGGTTATGCAATCACAACCGACTTTAAGAACACTTCATGGAAGCATATCACGGTTCAGAATCAGCTGAAGCACCTTATGTGCTGGGCGTATGCGACCGTGGCTTCAGGATTCTCTGCAAGTGGGAGCACGACTATTTTAACATCGATTTAATGAAACGTTATTAAAAATAGTTTAATGCATATTTATTTATCCATGGACAATACATGAACCATGGAAGAAAAGATAGAAAATTAGTAATCAAATCAGGAGAGAAAGAATTGGAGAATTGAATGTATCCAAACCAAGTCAGGAATGAATCACCGGGTCCGGATTGTAGGATCACACTTTTTTCCTATAAAAAGAAATTGACATCAGCCATAACTTTATCGTATTACTAGATTGAGTTATATATGTTTCAAATACTACCTTGATATTTGGATAACCAAAAATGTTGTGTAGTATTTTGTAAATCTAAGAAAGCGAATATTGTTTTTTCCTTTTTTTGTCAATATGATTCATGGTCTTTAATTTCTCTAATATTTTATGGAAAATTAAAGTCGAATTCTAGATGTTTAAAGATTTTGTATAGAAAGTAAAGTATTTTTTTTTTATCTCTGAATGTGTAGCCGTCAAGTAGTCCACTCACCAGTTTTTTAGTGGATTTAAAGCATAACATTATTTCAACTAGCCAACTGGATTAGCAAACAACATCTACTTATTTATATAGAGCAAAGCGTCTTTACGTATTAAAGCTTCAACATCCATTTTCTATACAAAAAAAAAAAGAAGAAGAAGATACAGTATGTTTTGAAAGAGAAAAAATAGTCTTAAATTAGTTTTAAAATTCATAATATTTTTAGCATGTGTTTAGAATGATTTTAGCTTACCATATGATATGATACGCGCCAAATTAATGAGAATTAGTCAACATGGGACACGCTTTGATCCAAATGTCTACACTGTCCCCATCTTGACCACCAAAATATCCAAAGTCTCCTCTCCTTTGTTGTTTTTCCCGGCACGTTCCAATTATTAGTTAACGTTTAATTTTGATTTGTAAGATACTTTCTTATCACACATGTGATGCGAGATTCATTCATGCATCAAACCACTTTTGTCTACTCTGAAGTCTGAACCATTATTCGTATTATATTCCACTGTTCAATTCCACCGTTAGACATGTAAACTCATCCAAAAAAAATATCCGTATAAGTTTTGATTAAAAAATATTCAAACTGTCAGACGTCATTACATATAAATCCAAATGGATATCATATTCGAAGAGTAATATATTGTAGAATTAAGCATTCATAAATACATTTCTATATTAAATTATATGAAGAAAATTGAATGGAAGGATTTTATTTCATATACCATCTATCTTTATTCCATCAATTTCATTTTAGTTACTAATATATACTTCAGAATATTAATATTTTCATATCAAAAATTTGTAATGGATGTTTATTATTAAAAAATCTATATTGGATATAATAATATTAAAAAGGAAAAAGACAGTTATGTGAAAATGTGAAGACCGAGTACTTATGGTCCGTTTGCCTGAAAGTCCAAATGCAATTACAAACTTGAAATTGTGATAAGAAGAATCTATCAAACTTTGAAAGCAAAGTTGGTGTAAATGCATTGCATCGGAACAGTGGGAAAGCCGGGAAAGCGGTAACACAACAAAGTCCCAACACTGTGTTATAATTATTTATTATCTTTTAATTAAAAATTGGTAGTATTATGTAATACGATGACTATATAAAATATTCTTCTCAGCAGTGTCTGTCCTCCGACATTTTTGTAGCCCTGTGTCGTCTTTGGTTTTAACCCGATCTTTATGTTCTCTGGTCTATATAATGTGTCCATTATTTATTTTGTTTTGTCAAAATGTGTCATTATTTAAGCAGCACATAAATAAATAATCATGTTTTAAAAAGAAAAACTATGTTTGTTTTTAGATACGGTTTAATTATTCTACCAATTATTAGGCGAAATGGATGTGTACTCAAGCCATCCGCAACCGCATGTGAGACTAGTTTAAGTATTTGCAATATTGGTTCGATTTGTTTTAACATATTACCTTGATTATAAAAAAAACAAATTTTGGTCATCAATGCAAGCACAAGTTTTTAAGTTTGGATGAAGTTAGGTAAGCACCAAACCATCATTCCATCATATGAAAGATGGCAACTATGAATATGGCTTTGCTTTGTTGTTTTAGACCATCTCCAATGATCTCTCATTTTGAGGGAAAACATAAAAAAATGAGGGAAATATAATTTTGAGAGAAAAAATAAGTTTATGAACAGTATTACATCAAATTTGAGGGAATACTATTCATCCCTTCATTTCATTTTTTAGCTTTGTTTATTTGCAAAATGATCCTTATAGTTTTACATATATTTCATATACATATCTAAACAAATATTTAAACTTTTATTTACTATACAAATAAAATATTACTATTTTTAAAGCATAATAATAAATAAATATTAATTAACTTTATAAATAAAAACGTGAAATATAATTTTTTTCTTTGTCATGTTATGTAATTTTCTTTATGTAATAAATGTTTTAATATAAACTAAGAATTTTGTTTGTTTAAATTTTATATTTTTAAAATAGTTAGGTATAATTTGTAAATTTAGAAATAATGGGTGTTGTTTGCAACTAATAATAAAATAAAAAAAGAATATACTTAGAATATTCCTTTTTAAGAGAAAAAATGAAGGAAACTATTGGAGTAAAACTCTACCTCATTTTGAGTTTACTTCATTTTGAGAAAAAAATGAGGGAAACCATTAAAGATGCTATTAAAAATAATATAAATTATATTTATTCCTTAACTTTCATATATATCATGTTTTTTAAAACGGATTCCTCTATTTCATATATTGCTTCGGATTGTCTATTTTGAAAAATTCTATAATATGTGAAACTCATAGCCAAAGACAACCTCAGCCTAATTTTATGAAGTTGGGGTTGTACGTGCATACAGATTATATATCCAATAAACTCATTATTAATTTTTGTCATAAAATCGCGTATGTTAGCTTTTTTATAGAGATTTTTGGTTCGGAAATATGTACACCAGCATAACCATAATGTTTTCTAGAACTATCCTTTCAATCTGGCCCCATTATATACATAAGCGAAACGTTGTACGTCCTGAGGGATATTTATTCAAATATTTTAAATTTCTTAAAACTGATGTTATATACAGTATTAGACCATCTCCAATGATCCTTCAAATTTCACTTTTTCCTTTATTTTGAAGATAAAAATGAATAAATCTTCTCTAATGGTGCTTCAATTTCACCTTCAAAATGAAGAAATGAACAGTGTTTCTTCAAATATGAAGGAACAATGTTCATTTCTTTATTTTTTGAAAGTAAATTTTTTTATTTACAAAATATATCCTTAACTTTTTTTATATGTTTTGATTTATACCCAAACACAACTTATATGTTTTTTTAACGTAATTAATTTTAAAACAATAAATTTAACTAATCAAATTATAAAGTAAAACTGCAATAAACATAATAAAAATACAATAACACTTATTAATTAAGAAATACAATAACATAACCAAAAAAAAACTTAAAAATACATAATTAATACTAAATTATAAAACTTAACATAACATAAACCAACAACTTAATAATCTGGGAAACTACTTCCAGATCCATTAAAATTATTAAAATATTGTCCAAATAAAGTTGATGCTGAAGGAGGAGCTTGTTGATTTTGTTGTTGTTCAACTCATTTTTTAAAGATGAATTTTTTTATTTACAAAATGTATCCTTAACTTTTTTATATGTTTTGATTTAAACCCAAACACAATGTTTTTTTAACCCAATTAATTTTAAAACAATAAATTTAACTAATCAAATTATAAAGTAAAACTGCAATAAACACAATAAAAATACAATAACACTTATTAATTAAGAAATACGATAACATAACCAACAACAAAATTAAAAATACATAATTAATACTAATTTATAAATAAATAAAATTAACATAACATAAACCAACAACTTAATAATCTGGGAAACTACTTCCAGATCCATTAAAATTATTAAAATATTGTCCAAATGAAGTTGATGCTGAAGGAGGAGCTTGTTGATTTTGTTGTTGTTCAACTCTTTTTTGTAAAATCCGTGCTTGTTCAGCTTGAACATATGAACGGATATTCAAATCTTCTATGGAATTTAAGTCTTGCAACAGAATTTTGTTTTCTTCTTTAAGTTTTTTTAAAGCATAATTCTTACTTTAAATATCTAAATGGTGTTGCTTTTGAGAACTTGTCTTCTTTAGTTGCTCCACAAATTGTCTATTTCCTTCTTCCAAGTGTTGATCTCAATGCACTAATTGAAGTAAGAAGAGAAGTTTCACCTCCGGATGTTGAAATAGAAGCGAATGAAAGTATCCAGTTCCAAGAATTTCTGGCTCGATATAGAAAAATCAAGGATAAAGAAGCTCATTTCTCTCTTCGAAATGCATTAATTGATCGTTTATGGGAAAAATATTTGTCCTCTAGTACATGATAAGATTATGATATGGTTTGTTCTTATTTATATTATGTATTTTTTTCTTTTTATGTATGGTTTGTTTGTATGTATGGTTTGTTCTTATTACATTATGTAATGTAATTTTCTTTATATAATAAAATTTTAAATTATATAAAATCATAATTTGGTTAACAATTATTCTAAATAAAATAAATAGGTGAAAGTTTATAAAACTGAAAAGTAGAGAACTTTATTAGCAATTAATAATAAAATAGAGATTTAAAATGCTTGGAATATTTTTTTTGAAAGAAAAAATAAAGAAACCATGGTCTTATGAATTTATTAACTTATTAAATGATTATCATTTTTATTGAAAATTAATTGACAAATGTCTAAATTTTCTGAGTTTAGAGACTTCAGAGAAATTTTGACAAATTGCTATGCTGCGCAACTATCCCTATCTTTACTATGCACTAAATAATAGATTAGGATATTTGTAAGTACGCAAGGAAGGTTCTTACTTTTTAGCTAATAAGCTAGTATTTTCATATAAACTAAATCATATACTTGAAAAAAAAAAATCTGCTAGCTAGATCATTATGTCATTCATGAACCATCGATAGTAGGAGTCATTATTAGAAAACAAATCATTCATAAATCGTTGATTTGTTTGTATAATTTCGGGTTATAGTAACAAATTACATTAGCTTTAGTTTAATACTAGTATAATACTATAATTAATCTCGCACTTTCTCAAAGGATAAATTTTTAATCATATAGCACGTCGTGTCTGTATGCAGTTTGCTTACCAATAGAGGAAGAAAATATATTAGTGATGCTAAAAAGTTGGGTGTTTCGCAGAAATACGACACGTACCGAAATAAGCGCGTGGACTTCTCTCTGATTTTCAGATCACCACACGCAATTATTGGAAAATCCATTATATTATCCCCTAATTAAAACAATACTCATATTAGCTACAAATCTTAAAATATGAACTAGTAGATAAAACACATTAAACTCATTCAAGAAAAATACCCACAAAAAAGCCAAAAAAAAAAAAGTCATAAACTCACTTTCCCCGTTCGTGTCGTGGAGACAAAAACAAGAAGCCACGTAACTAGCAATAATTACGGATACTGCCACTTAGCCGCCCTTTAGTCAAAACCGCGGTTTGACTGATTTTATGTCTCTTCATCTCTCTCTCTGTCTTTTTATAAATAAATCCAACACAAATCTCTTTTTTTTCTCACCACAACACAACACAAAGCTCTCTCTAATTTCCTCTTTTAATACATCAAAATTAGTTTTTTTCCTCTCTCTCTCTCTGTCTAAATGGCGCCGACAGTTAAAACGGCGGCCGTTAAAACTAACGGCGGAGACGGCGGAATCAAAGAAAACCGTTACAGAGGAGTAAGAAAGAGGCCATGGGGTCGTTACGCCGCCGAGATCAGAGATCCGACGAAGAAGACTCGAGTCTGGCTCGGCACTTTCGACACTCCAGAAGCGGCGGCTCGTGCCTACGACAAAGCCGCTCTTCGGTTCCGTGGCGCTAAAGCCAAAACCAATTTCACTCATCCTTTCCCCGACGGCGAGAGCCCGAGCCAAAGCAGCACCGTCGAATCATCGTCGTCGTCGATTCCCGATCTCAATCTCGGATCCGTCAATTCCAGATTCCCTTTCCCGAAGATTCAGGTCAAGTCTGGGATGATCGTGTTCGACCACGACGAATCGGCGAGGAGTGAATCGGATTCGTCGTCTGTGGTGATGGATCAAAGTCCTGAGAGACGACGTGTGTGTTTGGATTTGGATCTCAATTTCCCTCCCAAGCCTGAGAACTAATTTTTATGATTTTTAGATGAATTAAAAAAAGTTCTGAAATTTGAAATCAAGTATCTGATAAAACTTAGATTGAGCTTGTCGTCGTGTCTTACTAAGTTGGTGCCAAATTTTTTTTTTTTTTTGGGTCAGCAGAAAATTTAAAATGAATTATTAGTGCTCTCATCTGCTGTTGTTTATCATTTAATTGTAACTCTCTTTTTTTCTGATCAACAGAAAATAATACTTTGTTTTGGCATCAATCTTTTGAATAACACATGCTTATTTTTGTTTAAAAAAAAGTCTTAAATCGTATCCAATTGTTGATTTGAGGGAAAAGCATGATTTAGGACAATGGGGTTATTGTGAAAAAAAGGATTTTTCTGCCGGATTATTGGTCAAAAACAAAATTTTGCTGCCTCAAATAATCCGACTGGTTAATTCGACGGCAAGGTTGGACTTGTTTTGCAATGGGATTATGGGACTATGGGAGACCATAACTAAATGTCTTAAACAGACAAGAGAAGTTCCAATTTCCTCCTACCTACTGAAACTTGGGTCAATTTTCAGTAACTTAAACAGCAAAACAAGGAAATTAACACAAACTGAAATTGAACATGGATCTTTATAGCCCATCTGATCTTTTGGCCCATATAACCACATCCAATTTTGAAATTATAGTTTGAATTCAAAAAGGAAAAGTAATGTGTTTTTTTTTTTAATTTTCTGTAAGTTATGCTTGTTGGGATTTACTCCATTCCAAAAACCAACAATTTCCTGTCAAATGTCAACTATTTGATGTCCTTTGTTTTTCATGTAACATAACGAGATGAAATATTGATATTTCCATTCTAAAAAGTGTTTGAGCTAAATGAATGATTTTTGAAGAGATCCGGCTTTTATCTAATTCTATAAATAAATAGGCACAATATTCACTGAAGAAAACAAAAATTAAAACCAGAAACCAAAATTCCCCAATACCACGGATTGATTTTTGTTGGGATTCCTTTTGGACTATCTTCGAACCATTTTAGACACGCAAAAGACATCATAAAAAAACATCTCAAAATGATGGTCGGCCACTGCCGCCACACTTTTAAGTAAAACATTTTTTGTGGTCAATTAATAAGTAACGTAAACAGCTCTAAACTGTAATTTAATAGACTTTGGTTAAATAATACTTAGGTTATGAATACAACAAAAAAACTAGGAGGTAGTGGAGAGACAACAAGAAGAGACTTGCAAAGAAGAACCAAAATAAACAGCTATTATAGTAAACAACTAAAGAAAAATAACCCAAAATTAAAATTGTTTTGTAAAACACAAGCGAAGTCAGGCGACGATGCGTGGGGTCCTCAGAAGAGCCCAAACGGAAATTAGGTTACTTCAATGTCATTGCAGAAACACATGCAGAGAGTTCGTCAATTCCAAATATACAACCGATTTCTTAGATCCAAAAATCTATTCATAAAATATAACTATAATTAGGGTCCCTTATAATTATTATAATTTAATATAAAGATTAGATTACTAATTTAAAGAATTCCTCTAAACCTATTTTTTTTTTTTTAAATGAATGAACTTTGGTTAGTTATTACATACGACTTACACATGTAATCCGTGACACAATGTTTTTTAGTCTCGTACTTTTGTGTAAGTTTATAGCTACACGAATTGGCTTACAATTGACATATAGAAAACATAAGCAAATATCTAAAAAGAACTTTTGAATTGTTCTATTTGTGGTTCTACTATATTTAAGTAATTTTCGGGATCAATAAGGTTGCTTATCGTAAATAACGGATATATATATTATATGTGTGATTCATTAAAAAAGCAAACTAATTTTAATATCATTCTCGTAAAGTGAAAAGAAACTATTTACAACCGATAATAATACATACATATCTTGTCCGTAAGTGAAAATGGCAGTCCAAACTCACACGCTTGCTCTGTCTTTACATCTCTCATTAGTCTCTATCTCTTTTGTCTGTTTCTTTCTTTCTCAGTCTTTTGTCGTGTTAGGAGAGGCGCGTGAGTCAAAACAAGACGCAAAGTAAAGATCTACACAAGTCAGTCCGTACTTGACGACACGCCATAGAATACGATAAGGTTAAAAATCCCCTCGAAACCGACATAAGCGACGGTCGTAACAATCCACAACATCGAATGATAACTTTCTTTAGATCCATTTTCAAATCATTCGAAACATACTAATAAGAAAATATATACAATGCTAACTAATAATAATGAAGAAGTGTTAATTAAGAAGTTTCTTGTTTAGCCGCAATAAGGATCATAACAATCGATATCCGTCTCTTACATAACAAAACAAAAAAGGGGACAAATTGAAAAGATTAAACTACTCATACTACTCTAAAATAAAAGATATTTGCTAAAAAAGAAACTAAAAGTTAAACAATAGTTCCGCCGAAAGTGTTCAAAACGGCGCCGTGTAGGAAAGTCAGCACAAATGCCGCCGTTACATCAGCCATCTTCTTGGTCGTTTGCTTCACAGCCAAAGCGGAGGCGGCTCGTTGAGGTCAATGGCTAAACCACGTCGCACCGTAGCAGAGGAAGGAGAAGAACTCATCATCGGAAACTCAACCACTCGAGGCGATGACGTGGCAGCAGCGGCAGGCAAGGCAGTATAGTAAAGCGGCGCTTCTGCAGAAGGAAAATCGGAAGTTTTGTCGTTGAGCACTCCGGTTCGGAGAAAGATTCGGTGGTGTTGGTGTTGGTCGGGAATCGGAGGAGGAGGGGCAGGGAACCAGATGTGTTGGTGTTGGTGTTGAAGGTGGTGGTTTTGGTTATCTGGAGCGGCGGAGGCGGTGGCGGAGGAGGGAGCGGAAGGGATGTGGTTGAGATCGAGGGAGAGAGGAGAAGGGAAGTTAGTCTTGGCTTTGATTCCACGGAGGAAACGGGCGGCGCCGTCGTAAGCGAGAGCGGCTTCTTCGGGAGTGTCGAAAGTGCCTAACCAAACCCTAGTTTTCTTCCATGGATCTCTAATCTCCGCCGCGTAACGACCCCATGGTCTCTTTCTTACTCCTCTGTAATGCACCTCCCTCGCGCAAGTCGTCGACGCCATTCTTTAAGAATCTCTGCAGAGGAAACGCGAGAATCTAGAGAGAGAGAGTAGAGAAGAAAGAGTTTTTGCTTTGTTGACTCGTTTGACCCAAATGAGAGAGAGATAGAGAGAGAGTTTAAAAAGAAGAGGTGTTTATGGGCCCACTTTGAGACACCCGTAATCCTCGGCTTCTTTGACGATTTAGAACACCAATGGTGAACCTCCTCTTGGGATTCATAGCTATTTTTTAATAATTTATATTTGATTAAGGAATGGTTTAGAACTCTACAGTTTTTTATTCCTCCAATGGTAAACTTCATTAGAAATTCTCAAAATGGGTTTGATGAAATCTAAAATTTTTTTGTTTAATTTTCCTTCACAAACTATGAAGCAAAAGAAGAACAGTGATCTCAAGTATGATGTTCTCGGTTTTGATTTTATATAATGAATGAATTGGTTTGGCAGTTTAACCAGAAAGGAATTGTTCCTCTCAGAATTGAGTCTCCGGCATTACCGTCGGTTCGATTTGTAACAATAATCGAGGAAAGAGTGATGCTTTGATTCCAATGAAAATCCCAGCTCTTTTTCAAGTGGATTCATGCAAAGCTTTCATTTTTTTAGCCCATGATCTGAAATCACCAGAGAAAAATCGTGGCTAGAAGAGGAGAAATAAACGTCGACACAAACGAAGAACCTTAGAAAGTGGAAGAGGAGAGAGAGCATCAAAAAAATGTTCTTGTTGAACGAATGAGAAGCACACACGTCACTTATGAACCCTTTTAAATACAGTCTCCAAAAACTCTAAAACAAGAACCGGTTCACAAGATATTGGGCTTTTTTCATTTTTTTTAAATCCAAAAAACTTACAAACCCCACCTTAAAACCTGTGTAAAACTGCCGTTACAGATGTTCTTATAAGTAAGTTTATAAACTATCTATCCATTTTTTTCATATTTATTTTATTAATAAGATATAGGTTTTAATTGGTAACTTTGCGGAATGGCGGAATTGCGGAAAAAATCTTGCAGAAAAGATTAAGCGACTTATAAGTCGCTTTTCTGCGGAATGACTTTTCCTTTGTATTTTTGTTAAGTAAAAACGCAGTCTGCATTTCTGTGCGTATTTTTTTATTACGCGGATTTTTGTTGATTGGCAAAAAACCTGCGGAATTGTGTTTAAAAACGCAATTCTGTCATTCCGCAAATTACCAATCAAAGCCATACTCAATATTTATTTTGGCCAAACAGAAAACAAAACTGGATATTTGATGTCTAGGTTCGATGTTTTCAAGAATCAAGCACCGTTCGATCATTTGCTTGTTAGGTGATGTGACTGTGGTATGTTCAGAGGTTTTTTACAAGTGGGTGCTCTTGCAACATTTTTTTTAATAACTGAATGTATTAAAATTGTAATATCGTTTTTACAGTAAGATATTTTATAAAGTGATTGATTTTAACGGCGTACAAATCGCTTTCGATCTATTGTTTATAACTTATAACTTATGTTGAACGTAAATGTTAGAACCAAAGTTCCGCTCTTCAGCTGGTCGCATTTAAGTTTTGACGGATGACGAATTTTCAAGATAAGAAAAATGGTTTTAGCAGTCTAGTTGCCTAGCTTAGTGATAACTTAACAACTTTTAAAGCAAACGAAAGACTATTGCTTCTTTACTGCCACTAGATGAATATCCACGCATATGCGTGGATTTTCTTTTTAATATTTTGATAATGTTTAAAACTGAAGTTTAGTTTTATACTTAAATTTTAGTTTACAATTCCTTCACTATATCACATATCTCACGCCTGAAAAATTCGAAAGCAAACATTCTAGCAAGAAGCACTTGTGTCCACCTACAAATTATTATTTACATAAACTTGATATCTTCGCTTTGGGTAATAGAACCTTTTTAGGTATCTAGACTGTCGATCAAAAACAAAAAAAAACTGAAATTTAATTTAGATTTTTGGTGATGTTAAAAAAAATCGAAATTTTTGGTTTTTTTGGACTGACCATATATATGTTTAGAGAGATTAGTTGTTAACTTATTTTTTTAAAAGTGATTTTGTTTTAATTAGTTTTTTTCTCGACTTTTGCTTTGGTTTTATGAAATCTTATCAGAAAATTTCTCTACTAAAAAACGTTGTCTTCAATTAAACGTGGAAAATTATCTTGAACATCATAAACAAAGATATGAGAATCCAGCAAATACTAATTATTATGATTAGGAACCTAAGAGGTATATTCTCAAAATAAATGGATAACTTTATTCCATAAAATTTTCTTATTCTCATTGGCAAAATCCATCACAATCTCCACTAAAATTAGAAAAGTTAGGAAATGAATATAGCATGAAAATCTGTGATACTTCATACTATATATTATCTTTTGCATCACAGGTAGAGTTTGGAACTTTAGATAAGCATGACCAGCTATCGTAAAAGCTTACCAAATACGTCTTTCTCCATTTTCACCATCGGATTTGGCTTTTGCCGGTCCAGTGGTTTTTTATTGCAGTACTTGGGAGAACCAATACTCCAACTCCAAGATCTGATGGAGATAAAACAAACTACATTTCATGCACATAAAATGATATAAATGATATTTATTTTTTCTCCACAAAGATTTCTTTAATTATAATTCATTGAGACGAGATTTTTATCATTTCTTGTAAAAACATAGATATTAAAAAATTTACTAATGGATGTAATAGGTATTTCAGAGTATTATTTTTCTCCCTTAAAATTTTCTCTAACAAAAATAAATAGAATAGATAACTTACACCAGCTTAACTTAAAACAAAATTTTTAGAAATTATTATTATAGGTTCATCGCCGAATTATTATTATTTTAAAAATTATTATTATAGCTTTGTCTTGCTATTTACTCTTCACAGAATTCTCGAAACCATCATACAAAATCAAACGATGGTATTAAATGTAGATGTCTCTACCCATGACCAAGAAATAAATTTTAGACCGTGGATTTGTGAACAACATTCAGTTTCGTAAGCTTCTATATAGAAATTTGCATAAGTTACAACGTGGAAGCTGTAGATTAGAGATTTATTAGAAAATCTTAGGTAATATTTACTTCTTTCCATGTCTTCTCTTCTATATTTGCTGATTATTTTTTATGCGTTGAAACATGAGTGACTAATATTTAAAACAACGTTTGAAGCATCATTAAGAATATGAAGCATCTAAAATGGGAGTCAAAAAGCCATGAGGTTTATGATGGTAAATAAATTAGTGCACAGAAAAATGAACATAAAAGTAATTAGCTTAAATTAATTAGAGTTTCATTATAGTTTTTAAATAACAAATAAATGAACTGATGTGTCATTCAAATGAGTATTGATGTGTTAAGTTTGTGAGACTCAACTGAGTCTTTATATAATAGATACTTAGAAAACATTGCTAATGAGTATAGCGCCGTACTGTATAACTTATGCTACCATTATAAAGATATAAAAAAGTAGCTTATTTTCAAGGTTCGTTTGAAACTGTAATTAACACAACTAATCATATTTTTTATAGGCGGATTATACCAAAAAGGTATATCATACTTAGTTTCAGTATTTTTTTTAATTATTTTTTAACTTTTCCTTTTATTCCCGTTTTCATACTTAGTTTCAGTATTGAGAAAAAAAATATTGAGATTTTTCGATATTATAAGCGAGTTTGTGGATTCGATAGAACAAAAAAAAGAAGTGTTCGAACATGTTCGGTAGCATGAGTACATAAAAAAAAAAGACGTGTTAGTCACTGTTATTTTAACCAAACTGGTCACTGACACTTCCAAAAACAAAAACAAAATAGTCACTGTTGAATCAAGGGTTGTCTTGTTGTCGAGTTAATATGAAGTGGATATGTAAGGATTATTCAAAATATTTATAGTAAAATGTTTTAAGGTTTGGAGCATTCGATTCTTGTGAAATCTGTCAATCCCAGAAAGACTAGGGTTCAGATCAAAATTTCGTAAATAATGTAATAGACCAAACGTAATCATTTTAATATTTGATGAAAACACTAATATATTGTAGTTGAAGAAACAACATAATAACTAAATTTATTTGGACAAAAAAACTACTAAACTTATATAAACTCAAATTCAAGTTCTAAATTGATCGTAGGCTTGGTAGCAACGTGGATGCTTTTTTCAGAGCAATGAGAGCCAAAACTTTATTAAAGAAAATAAAATAAAATGTTGTAGTTAACGAAGAAGAAAGAAAATGGGCCGCCTCTTTGACTGGACTTGTGCATAGGGATGCTGACGTAATTCCCTAGTGTTTTAGCCCTCTCTCTATTTCGACTTCCTTTTATAATAATCTTTCTTTACTCGTTTTGATTTTATATCTATAAATATTTTTTAATATTTATGAGGTTATTATGATGCACGAGGGCGAGGCTACAAGGAGATCATTAAATAAAGGAGCTTGACACAACCACTCTATCTATAGCTGCTCTGACTGATTTTGTTTTTCTTTTTGTCCAAAAATAATTAGCCATTTGATGTAACTGCTGACCAAAGAGATAACATCACATAGGTTCTTTTTCTTTGCAAGTAGATGCACTTATAGTCTAGCCTTTATGTATATATTTCCTCACACAATATATATAAATAAAGGATGCTTAAATTTATCCAAAAAATTAAAACAAAAACGAATTCTTTTTGAAAAAATTCAAGTTTAGTATTAATCATAAGTTCATAACTTCTTAAGTATAAACTTTGACACAGTTGAAGTCAAATATAATGAAAATAACTTTATCAATAAAACAATGCTTTACAAAAAAAAGTAAACTATGAACGGCCTAAACCCTTAACTTTAGCTCTAAACCCTTAACTTTAGCCGGAAAGAAAATCGATATTTGGGCTGCTTATTTTTTTGTCGTCATATTTGGGTTGTTAAGCATAGATTAGTTGTCTGAATTTTTTTTTTTTTAAAAAATACCAACGAGAAAAATATCAAATACTGCAGAAGAAGAGGGGAGGAATATTGTAAGATGAGAAGAGAGGGTCGTGAAAAGCACGCGCCAAGTGTGTTTCCTTTCACGTGACAAGGCTTAGCCTCTGTCGTTTTGAGTGAACAAATGCTTTGGTCCATATCTAACAAAATTTCTACACGTGCGTACTCTGATGTCTGACTTCTGACAAACTAGTAGTAGTATTATTATTACTTTATTAAATTAACCCTATACGTTAAAAAAAAAATTAAAGAATCTATCCCAAAGCTAAAAGAAAACGATCATTTTCAAGAAATTGTTTTATAGATAAATTGTTTTTGGCTTTCGTGTTCACGTGACCCTGTGGTTACTTAGAGACTTATGACGTGTCCTTTTTTGTTGTTGTTCTTGCAGCTTACCTCTTTCTCTCTCTCTAGCTCTAGAGAAGAAAGAGATTGAAAGAGAGAGAAGACAAAGGACCATCAAGTGCTGACTGCCTACAGAAACAGAGTTGCTTTTTTTTTTATTATAACACATTACACACGAAATCATGAATACGATGGCCTTTTGATGCTGATGTGTCTTTCTCTCATTCCATGAATCCCTTCTTCACCTGATCTGACTTTCGCGCCTCTTTTTTGACTATTTTGTTGCGTTGTGTTTAGAGAGACTCTTAACGTTTTTTACCATTAGCTCTTTACTATTCGCCACGTCACTTGTGCTTACTTTTTTTTTTTTTATAAATTCACTGTGATCACTTTATCATCAATTAGAGCCAATTTAACTTAGCCAAACCTAACCACTCTCCATTCTTCACGCTTCGCGTCATACCACAAGCAACTTTGTCTACCACAATAATACGATACATTCTCTATCACACACACAGTTGTGCTTGCTTTCTCTGCAACGTCCCATTTACCTTGTTTCCTATCATAAACATAGTCGTGGTTCTTCTCGTTGCACAAAACAAGCAGCTTTAAATTGAAGAGAAGCGAAGCTCAGTACCAACAATGTTTGTATTTCTGAGAGATCTTTTCTGATGGAAGAAATTGGGAAATTTTGGATTTTCTTCTCTTTAAAAAAGCTGTTTACAGGATTTTTGGTTGTTGTATATCTTAATGTGTGACTGGATTTATTATCTAATGAAGAAAGTTTAATGATATAATAAATAACTCTGGTACTTGTAAAGTCTATAATTCTTGTCTGCTGAGACAATAAAATCACAAAATTTGGTTTCTTAATCCCTAATCTCTGAGGCTCGCTTCTATTAAACTTTACTAAAATTGCAAGCTTTCTTAGTAGCCAAAACTCCATAAGAACGCTTGCAACGACGAACATGTAGTTTACTTCTTTGCTTTTTAACTATGTTCTTAGTTTCCTCTAAACTCCCATCAGACAAAAGAAACAAAGGGACTAATCCCACAAAATAAACGAGAAAAATCGAATCCTATATCTATGAGAACTGATTCTGCATATTGCGAGAATTAAGAAGAATCCCAAGATGATTTACAAATGTATTTCCTCTTTGCATTGAGCCAGTCTAGAGTTATAAGAAGGGTCTTTCTCTTGCTATGTCTCGCTCTTTTTCCTTGTGAGGACCAATGTGGTAGACACCGTATGAACATTCCGATACCTTGCAGGTTTGTGATTCGTGTTGATGAAAAAAACCAGATAAGAATGAAACTCCCAGAGAAGTGAATCAAGACAACAAGCTCGGTCCATTTTCGACAGCAGTACGAGCTTGGCCGTGGTTATTGTGCCCATGCCGTGACATTTGGATATCATGAGATACATGTGTTCTCTTTTTTGCATAAGGAGCTCCTCTTGCTGCAAGATTTTTACAGTGCAGCTCATAAAAGTTCTCTCAAAGATTAATAAGCAGTAAACTTCCATCAAAAGACGAAATGATTTTACCTGCAATCTGCTGTGCCCGAAGAATGTTTTGTCGCCTTTTCCACCATATCATTGCACATGCCACGATCAAAAGGAATGCTAGACTAACACCGAATGCAATCCCTATCTTGGCTCCGGAAGAAAGGTGAGGCCCACAAGCTGGAAGCCCCGGGATTCCGCAAAGACCTGCATTATCTGTGAAGCTGCAGAAATAGAGAAACATTCAATGGTGCTTTGAGTGTGTGGTTTTTGCCAAATCCAAAACACTTCTTAAAAGTCTTCAATATTCTTACTTGAAGCTTGCTCTGTGCAACAGCCTTCCACCTACAGCTGCTGGTACTTTTCCTGACAAAGAGTTCCCGTTGAGATTCCTGTGACAATTAGATGGTTTTAATATTTGCTGACCACACTAGCTCCACTGGCCATTAAAAATTGACATGGGCCTGAACTTACAGAATCCGCAAGGATGTTAACTCTCCTAATGTTTCAGGGATAGATCCATTGAAAGAGTTGTATGAGAGGTCCCTGCAGAAGAAGCATAAGGTTTCGGTTTCAGAGTTCAGAATCGAAAGGTTGAGCACAGAAAGTAGTCAATTACTTACAATACTTGCAAGCTCGTAATGCTTCCAAGCGATGCAGGTATTCCTCCATGAATGCTGTTTTCACTCAAGTTTCTGAAACATGGACAGAATATAAATATGGAATCCCTAAAACGTTTTGATCAAGAAGCTTTTGCTGCAAGGGAGCTTCCACATATGCGGGAAGAAAAGTTGACTTCTTTCTTCATTAGATGAGCCATTTTAGTAAGAGATGATAACAAAATTGTTCGTTTACATACAAATACAATATTCGTAGAGACTTCAACTAACATTGCATATTATGAGAATAATTCAATGGCTTACATGCTCTGAAGATGTTTTAGCTTTGATATGTCGTTTGGCAGGTAACCCTTCAGACCTTGGTTATCAAGATCACTACACACAGAAAAAAAGTTTGTCAATTAAAAAATATAAAAAATCTGATCAAGACCAGAGACTCAAAGAAAGATCCTTTAACTAACAAGATGCCTAAACATAATAAGAATATGTAAATGCACAAAAGAAGAGAAACGAGCTATACAGTCCGTCAATGAACCATCTGCTGGTGTTCTTGTCCAGCTGACAATCAGCTCCGCTCCATGGATGTTGTGGGGGAACACATGGATCACCATTCCATCCAAACCTTGAAGGAAGTCCTAAAGCTTTTCTCATTTTCTGTAACGCATTGACTGAAACAGAAAATGGCGAGCAAGATACAAGATGTTAAATACAATTATGATTCCATGATATAAAAAGCAAACAACCAGCTCGAAGAATAAGCCATGAGTGACTGGGAAGTTTTCTCCAACATCATACTTGTTACACATAAGAATATACTTGAATCATATTACATTTAAAACCAAATTCCATTCTGTCAACAGTAGAAAAACAGTGAAGCACACATGTTTTGTTTTCAAGTAACCAAAGGGAACTATGAGAATATCGGAAAGAAACAGCAATGAAAGAACAACCTTAAAGAGTTAAAAATGTCCATGAAAGAATATGTACCTTCATCGCGTAACGTTTTAAACTCAGCAGTTATGATTTCAAAGACCTCGATGGCATTAATAAGAGCATGACCTCCTGCCTTGGGTTGTAGAACGACTGTCAATGTTCTTCCACTCACAGTCACTGTAGCATTGAGAACAAGTGCTGTGTATCGGCCACCACTCCTCTTGATGATATCAACATCTTCGAAAAAAGTATCACCATTTATCACAACATCAAACACTCTTTTCCCTTCAGCAGTGACTGTAGCATCAATCTCTGCAAAGTGCAACCACACTGAATAGTTTCTGTTGGGTTCCACATCCAAACTGTAAGTTAAATCAGGCTGGTCGTCAGTACTGACTAAAGCTGACTGATACAGTGCTTCAGGATAAAAATTCGGCGAGACAGAAGCCTGCTTGATGGTATTCTCAGTAGATCTTGGAGAATCAGCACTCTTACCAAAAGATCTCATGGGATTCCAAAACCTATCACCACCCCAATGATCCCCACTATAATCTTCATCAAACCTTGGCTTCCCAGTACCACAAGTCAACCTTGTGGCTGTTCTTAGAATCACTCCTTGGCCCCAGCCTTCACCAAAGTTGTAAGCTTTATCATCAACCTGGAGAATCTCAATTGAAAGTATGGCAGGATCTCCATGACCAGTACTGTGGAAACAGATTGTAGCCGTCCCACCAAAAAGAAAAATGAGAGCTTCAGCGAATACTTGGTCATCATGGCTACTCCAACCAGATTTCAGAGAAGAAATCTGAGTCCCTTCTATAGAGATGTCAAAGAGAGGCTCTTTGTCAAAGTTAGGAAGGTTAACTAATCCAAAGAAGATCCTGACAGAGTAATGTCCCTTGGGAACTCGGACGATGTTGTAGCAGTTGTTTGGACCCTCGGAGATTGGGAAGTAACGAAGCGTCTTTAAAGGAGGAGTTATGTAGCTAGGTGATGTTGCATTTGCAGGTATGCCTCCTGTATACGCGATATCCTTGTACCAAAGTGCGTACGTTGGTGGGGTTCGAACGTTTTTTCGAGCTCCACAGCTGATCCGCAAGGCATATGGTGCTGCAAGTTGCAAGAAAACGATTAAACTTGGTTCATGGAGAATATGAGATACTCAACAAACTCCATGAAACATGTTCCTAGAGTAAAAACATACTGAAAACGAAACTATTTC
Source organism: Eutrema salsugineum (assembly GCF_000478725.1). Classification (NCBI taxonomy): domain Eukaryota; kingdom Viridiplantae; phylum Streptophyta; class Magnoliopsida; order Brassicales; family Brassicaceae; genus Eutrema; species Eutrema salsugineum. Next base: position 5,366,050 of record NW_006256612.1, read on the forward strand.
ACGGAACATTGAACCAGCTCTAGCTAAGAAACAGAGCAATCTAAGAAAATTCGCTAAAACCACGCAGATCGATTTGTTGAAAATCGAGTAAGAATACTAAAACTACTCAAGTACCTAATACGTGTTCAAGAAATAGCAACTCGTAAATCTTCAGCTATTAATTTCAACAAATGAGTTCCAGCTCAAGAGAATTTGAGCTGAAGAAACAATAATTCTGAATCCAAAGATGAAACTTTTGATCGACAAAAGCGGTGAAAACAAGGACAGAGGAACAAAAAAGAAAGGGAACCCAAGTGGAAATGCAAGTCAAGAATTCGAATCCGGAGGAGAAAGAACCATATATCAACTTGGAACTAAGAGCAAACAAGAAAGTTCCCAAATATCGTAAACTGAATGTTCAAGATCGAACCTGGTCGAGCAGAGGAAGAAGGGAGACGAAAAGACAAGATGAGAAGACATGCGAGGACAAATCGAAGCATCTTTGATCTTTCGGAATCCCAAATTTATCTCACGAATCTGTGCAGAGTCTCATTTCTCCATTGAACAACTTTATTTTTGTTCGTTTGTTTCTTTTTCTATTCTGCAGAGTGAGGGAAGAGAGAGAGAGAGAGCAAGGGGACGTGAGTGCAGGTAAAAAGCTCCGGCAGTGAATATTTAATTGAATTAAATTAGAGATTAAATGCTCCCACCTCTCTTATTTTATTTTTCTTTGTTTTTGTTTTTCTTCTCGATGAAGACTATATTATAAAGTGGAGAATTGTCATCTGACGGCTCAAATGTGTGCTATAGCGGATACTATCATTATCTGTACCGTTGGATTGCGCATTAATCACCTTTTACAAGTTACTAATCACATTTTTCAAGATTAATTCTTTAGTTAACAATATTTTTTAGGTCCATTTTAAAATGTTTGATGTTTTTGAGTCCGTGAAGAAACTTTTCCGAAAAAGAAGTCTTCCATTTCACAGTTGGATTAGTTGACACTGAGATCCAAGAACAGACAATTGAAAAAACGCGAGAACAGATCTAAGGAAAATCGAAAAGAAACATAAAGAAATAAAAGGATGATCATGACACACACAAATTGTTTTAAGAGTTTATATCAATCGGTGTTTCTGATCCCGGTTTATATTGGAATCCAAAAAATATGAAAAATCTTCTAGCATAAAATATTACTCCTGAGTTGTGGATTGTGGTGATATGAAATTAAAGTTTCACGATGAAGATACAACGCTCACAAGTTTACCACATGAACACAACTTTTATAAACTTGTATTATGATTCTTTTTGTAATATATAATCAAGCCGATAGAAACTTGGCAACTAACCAGTTCTGGTTCACTTCATGTTTGGGTTTAGTGTTTGTAAAACCAATGGTTTGAGTTCACACTTTCAACATATTGACTAAACCACAGTGACATGATAAGAATTAGTTAGAATAAATAAGTTGTAGTAATGTACTAGATGATTGTGATGGATTTACATTTGTATTATATTAACTTCAATGTATCGATTTATGGGTATATGCTAATGCTATGATATTATGGAGTCCGTGGAGCGAGGTAGTTATTTGTAGACTTTTTTAGTTGTAATCAATAATTAGAAACAAATCAGTTATATTTATGTTCTTAAAAAAAAGAAATCAGTTATATTTATGTTCTTCAAAAAAAAGAAAAGAAATCAGTTATATTGTACTAATAAGTAATAACAACGGTAAGATTTTGGTGGGCCGACAACGAAAATGGCAAGTGACGAAACATTCCGGCGGTCTCAGGGTCATCGGAAATGGTAGGAGTTAATTAAAAGGACAAAAATACCCCCTCCATTATATCGGACGGCTGAGAATGCTCGAAAGTCGTAATCTATATAGTTAGGGTAGTTTGACTTTATTGACCTTGATTGATGCGCAATCATCGGGATAGCATTAAAAGAATTTCCCACCTCGAGTCGTCGGGCCAAAAGAAGAAATCGTGGCCACAAATCTTTCTATTACTTTTATATAACTGAAAGCATTTCTAAATTCTAACTATACAATCACTTTCTTTATGAAACTATAAACCCTATAGTTTTGTAATATATGTAGTCGAAATATTGCTCACCTAATACCGAATGTTGGACTTCTTTACTCTAAATGGTGAAAGTGTGTTAACTACGTAACTGTGACTGGTTTTCTTGTATTCAAGTTCTAAGGAAAATTCCAATGTTCTACATCAGGATCAGAAAAACAATTATATTCCTTCTTTTTTTTTTCATTTTATCTTGGCTGCTCGTTTCTCTTCTATCGATTGTTTTTCTATGATGGGTTTCTCTTATACAATATATCGTTATTAGCAGCTTGTGAATTTTAACAACGTTCTTTTGAAATCTTCATGTAGTAATAATAGTATTCTAGTATTCATATGTTTTACATCTTTACCGATGTCTTTTAGGCCAAAGCTATGAGGTATTCCACAGTAATAATTGAAAACACAATGCAACAATGAAAAAAAGACTCGAACAGCAAAAAAAACAAGTTATTCCCATTGTCCTTATGGCTGAGATGGTCACAACCAAGTTATTCACAAAATGTTATTTCCTTGTCTTTTTTTTTTTTTTTTTTTTTGCCTAGATAACAAATAACAAGTACTAGATTATGCTCTTTATATCAAATCTAAACATTTTATTTCTAATGATATTCATAAAATTAGAAGACTGGAGACTGGTTATTATTTAGGTCTCCCAATCAATAAAACTCAACAACAAATGGGCCATTTAAAAGATTGATAATACATGGGCTTGAGCCTAGAAGTCTATTTTCCTACAACTTAAGTTGGCCACTTGGCTGCAAAAACAATCTTATGAGTTGGCCACTTGGCTCGAGGAATGAATTTCGGCTTTGTAAACCAATTAAATTCTGAAGTCGCGATGTAAACCTTGCAATCTTCAAACACGATGGGGAAGACTCTCGATCCTCCTCTGAATACACTATCTTTTTTTTATGCTGTAACTTATATCCTATATTAGTTTTGTATAGGAATCGCGTAAGATTCTCTATGGTCGTGAGATAAAATACTCTTTTGATCTTGGGTAAAAAAAAGAGTCATGTGATGCAACAGTGATGGCACTCCTGACAGCCCACGCGTCGCTCACACTCGCTATCTTTTCACTTTCACTGTGGGTCTCAATAATGGCCGCCCTTATCGAGACAACTTCCCATGGTTTTGGACATTTGTGAGTGATGATAGATTTGTGAAAATATTTCCCCCAACTAGGGATGATGATTTTATTTAGTATTAACACTTTAAATTTGTGAAAATAGAGATGAGACAAGTCAGTTTTGTTGTTGTTACTCCTTTTGCTAAACGAGTAAAATTGATTTGAAATGAATGTAATGCATGGATTCTTAAACTTATTCACGATTCATTTATACAAGAGTCTACAAGTGGTTACGAGAGCACTAAATTAGTATGACTCTGAAAAAGGTGAAAATTAGGTGTTTTGAATTTGATGAACCTTCACAATTACCATCTTGTGAGAAATAGATAAGAAATACTATATTACATTATGATATTTTCACGGATCTCGAGTCTTAGGATACTTTAGTTCATAGGTCCCATTTCATGACTCATCATCCTTATCTACATCTCCATCACATACCACCTTGCAGGCTTGCACTTCTCTATTTGTTTACCCTCCTCACTCCTTTTCTTTTGTCATAAAATAGTATTATCCAACTTATTACTATAGTTTAAATATTCCTGATTCAACACGACTACCATAGGTAAAAGCATACTACATCGTAAAAGTAAATTTAAGGCCTAACGATTAAATATTCACTGTTTTGGTCTAAAATGATATAATAACTCATTTTTTTCACAGATCTTAAAAATCAGTATGAATTTCAACGCTAAATCGTCTGATTGTAGTAACTAGTAAGAAACTAAACATTGGTCAAATTAGATTAAAATACAAAATTTGGCGTGGTAGTTGAAAAATAAACTGATTACATTAGCAATTAGGGGTGAACGCAGATATCTTGGGATTTTGGGGATATCCATGATCTGCTCCGCTCCGTTCAGATAATCATTTTTCCGATCCGTATCTGCTCCATAATTATTTGGATATCCGTTTTCTGGATATTCGCAAAAAATTTGAATATTTGCTAGATATCCAATCAGCCCCATAAAAATATTTAAATAATAATATATTTAAAATAAAAATTAAAAAATTAAAATTTAGCTAAAAATAACAATATTTTCTTAAAAAATATATATTTTTTTAATTTATTAAGTTTTAATATTTATAATAATCAATTTATAAACAAAAACTCACAAAAATTACATTTATATATAATAATTATATACTTTATATGAATTATTCTCTATTTATATATACATATATATATTTATACCGGAGCGAAGCGCGTCTTAATATTTTTTAGTATTTGTAATTTGCTCTGTTTTTAACGGATATTAAATTTTACTATTTGCTTTGCTTTATAAAATTATGGATTTCCAAATTTTTCAGATTTGCCCAACCCTATAATAGCAATCAGTATATATTAAAATCACCAAACTTTTTAAATGGCGAGGCCAGTAGTAAAATTGAAAAAAAAAACAATTATAATATACACATAAATCAAGATATTTTGAGAAGGTGTCTATAAAAGTCATAAACCACCACCAAAAGCGTTTCACTCCACATCCCTCTCTACAAAAGAAAATCACTTAAGATCACAACAACAAAAAGAAGAAAAAAAAGTGAAACTAAGTAACTAAAAGATGGTTCTGCTAGAGAAGCTTTGGGATGATGTGGTGGCCGGACCTCAACCAGACCGTGGCCTTGGCCGCCTCCGTAAAATCACCACCCAACCCATTAACATCCGAGGTATATATATATATGGTCTGCATATGATAATAACTTTCTAGGTTGATTAGAATTTAGAAACATAACTAACTATTAATTATGTGAATATGGAAAGATATAGGAGAAGGAAACAAAAAGACGATGCACAAGTCGTTGACTATGCCGGCGGTAGTGAGCCCCGGAACTCCGACTACTCCGACCACTCCGACCACTCCGACGACGCCACATAAGGATAACGTGTGGAGGAGTGTTTTTAATCCGGGAAGCAACCTCGCCACAAGGTCCATCGGTTCCAACATCTTTGATAAACCGACCCACCCAAACTCTCCATCCGTTTACGACTGGTGAGTTTCTTATTTAATTTCATTTTCTATGAAATCATATGCTTTAAAAACAATGAATCGTAGACGTCATAGTTCATAAATCATAATATAGTAGAGAAACAAGTCATTTGATCTGGTCAGCTTTCAGGATTCTGACTTTTAGAACATGTAAAGTACTGAACCGGATGAATCTAGGACCGGTTTGGTTGGTTTAGTTCATTGTTGATTTTCTGATATCTTGGTGATGAGTTATTTATGTGTCAGTGATGGTATCGAAGCTCAAAGGAAGGAACACGTGGCACTGTGTTTAGTGGGCGCGTGGATGTAAATAAATTGAAAAAAGATTATTCTATTTTATCAACTCATCATCCTTCCTTATTGTGCATATGGTATAAATCATCAACTCTAACTTCGTAGTGACTATGAAAATGATGTGTGTGTGTGTGTTTTACTATTTTAATCACAAAAACACTATTTTAATCACAGCCGTTGGTTTTTAAGTACTCGGAATCGAAGAGTTCAGATCTGAAGTTGATGGATGATTCACTAATTGTTCGCACGTGTCGCGCGCAGGTTGTACAGCGGTGAGTCAAGGAGTCAGCACCGTTAAAAAGCAACTCACAGTCTAGATCTTTCGCCACGTGTCTGTTTTGACTTTTTTTTTGGGTAACCGAGAGTGTGTGTAAAGGGTATAAAGTGACGGCGAGGTTTACTTTTTGTACATAACTGTCTTCCACCTACGCAATGCGCCGCCACGTGTTAGTTTCTGTCCTGGGCTGTGTTTTGCAAGCTTCTTTTTACGAGTCGTGTAGTTGCAAGTGGCGGTTGGATCTTCACTATCATCGTCGGATTTTGACCTTTGGAAGTGCGTCTACTTTAATGTTTTATTTTATATGTTAATCAAATTTTGTTTATATACCAGGTTGTTTTATTAAGTTGACGACTAATACTAAGTAATATGCTACTTTAGTTCGTAAATATATCTAAATTGTAAAATGTTAAGCGCGTTCTCCGCTTAAGTCTTCGTCCGTTTAATATCTATTATTAGAGCCGAAAATAAGAATCTAGCAAGTGCAAATATCTTGGAGTTACGAAACTGCACTAATACACAAAAGTTGTGTCTTACATTTTCGGGCGTATGAGAAGACAACACGGTTTTCTAGGGGTAAAGTAACTTTTCCCATAGAAATTTAAATCTTTTAACAATCTCAAGCACTCAAACACAAACAAAATTGATAACTCCTCGTCTCTTTGCTTAGAAAGCAAACGCAGGAAACAAAACTCTTCGTCGTATATCCGGCACGAACACCGGCCATCACAGAGTATATTGAACACAAAAAAACCATTCTCCTTGCTCAGACTGAGCAGCTCAGTGGTGGTTCAACGTTTTCATGGGCCCTCCTCTGTTAAAACTTAAAAATGACCCTTTATTACCCATTATTAAAAATTGTAAAATTACAGCCGAAAGTCTTGATAAAAGCTGTTCTCTAATTACTTCATGTTGAGTGTCAATGTTGTTGGGATCTACTTTTCTTAACCAACATCGTGAAGATGGTGCAAACGAACACTCTGTATGTCATCATGACGGCTCTGAGGAAAAGACGATGTAACCACCAAATGTAAAGTTAATCTTAAGTTGAAAATCAGGAAAATACTATGACTAAACTTGTGAAGCATGATATAAATCTTGTAGATTAATTGTAATTGTAAGCAATAATGGATTAGAATCGCCGATAATAAATAAATATTTATATATTAATTATTTTTTTTACTTAAGTGATATGCTCAATGCTCAAAGTTTAATCCCTAAGCTCCTCTGCAAGAGCACATATGTGCAGTTGTAGTATGTAGGTGTCGAACCACAGAGACAAGAGATCACTCAATAAACCTTATAGAGATCGAATTACGTTAAGCAGAAATATTGTAAATAAATAGCAATGCAACAGAATTAGACTAAGCAACAATAAAAACGGTTTGTAAGATTCAGATGGATGGAGATTAGGCTTAGGGCGTTTCTCAAGAGATCAATGAATGCTGAACAATCGATTAATCAGGGTTCAGGTTTAAGCACGGTTCTTGAACTCGAATCACAGAATTATAATTAACCAACTTCCGTTGTGAGAATTATCTAAGTTAAAATCCTAGAATTCTAAATTCCTTTGCAAATCCTAAAGATTTAAACCAGCTTTAATGCACAAGTTCGATATGTTCACAAAGTATCTAAACCAAATTCCTTTGCGAATAGCTACTTTGCTCACCCTAGGTTCTTTCCAGTTATTCAATTACACTTCCGTGTCAATCAATTAACCTAAGATCTAAGTTCTAGGTGGCCAGTCCAGAATTAGCTTTAAGAACAACCTATGGTGAAGAACTAAATAGATTATGAACCCTAATTAATTAATCAATCCAACATCCAAAGAAATCCTTTATGAGAACCCTAAACCTAACAAACAAACTACTCAGACATGAAGATTGAAGCAATAAACATGAATGAATAGATTGCAAAAAAGAAATAATAGATTAATAGACAGGGATTCGAAATCTTCTCTTTCCGGAACAGAGTTTCAGACTTGTCTCCCCAAAAACTCAGAAATCGCAAAAGCCGAAAACTCAGAGTATCTCTCTCTCAAAAATCTAAGGTAATCGTAAAAAGGGAATAAAAATCCTATATATATCTCTAAAACACGTTTTGGGCTTCCTTGGAATTATTGGAGACTTTTGGGCCCAACTCCTTCTTCAAATAGGAGACAAAATCGCCTTTTCCTTATTTCTCTGACAAGTGTCGCGCGTCACTCTCCATGGTGTCGAGCGTCACTATAGCACAAAATCCATATTTGACGAATTTGATCCTGATTAAGCTCCAAAGTGCTCCAAAGTCTCCAGTTAAGCTCCAAACGTACCTATGACCTGAAAAGACTCCAAAAGACTCGAAAGACACTAAAAAGACTCTATAAATAAGACCTATACCATGGTTAAAAACCATAAAAACTACGATATATCAACTCCCCCAGACTTAGCATTTGCTTGTCCTCATGCAAACAGAACACCAAATAAGAGAAAGAGGTTTGAAAACACAGAGACTCAACCTTTCATTGGAACATCGCTTTTGACCAGTTGCCTGCAACTCAACTACTGCTTCATCATTCCAAATCGAACCACCATGTACTTCTCCGCAGACATTCACAACTTTCCAGATTAAGTCCAAAATTCCACAACATTGTCCATAAACCTTCATCGCTAGATCTCACTGATGATTCAGATGCCAAAAACCTTCTAGACTCTTTCCCATTCTGTACTCAAACAAATCAGCCATACAAACTTTGGTATTTTTCTCTCCCCCAGACTTATTCTTTTCGCACATTCATCGTTTTTTTTTATTTTCTCTTTTTTTTATGGCGCATACTCGATAAGAGTAAAGCTGCGAGTACTGATGGTGTTTGCCATCAAGTCCCCGAGCTGTCCCCTTACTTCGTATCAAAGGTTTTCAGCGAATAGTGGGGTCATGGGAAACTTTCCTACCCCTCACTTCCTTCCTTTGTGTGATCATTCCAACTTAGAAGTGAAATAATGGGATCATTGGAAACATTCCTAGCCCTTCACTCCTAAGCGAAAATCATCTCAATCTTTTCGCCCTTTTTTCTTTCTTTTTAGCTCGTCACAAGGGAGAGAAGTACCAACATTAAATTTCGCACAGGCTTTCATTGATCAAGTACGAACGAGGAATCAAGCTCTAAGGCATTAGTCACATCAACGAGTTAAAAGTGAAGTTCAGAACTTAGCTCAGGTTAGTGGACTCTGTTGGAAACATGGACGCCTCTAGTCAGCTGGTCAGCCTTTGGATTTTTCATTAGTCGGATCTAGTCTGAATCTGCAGCAGTGGTCACTTAGGTGAAAGGTCAACACAATAATTCCAGGAAAAGCATCATGATCTCCAACAGGTTTTGACTCAAAAACGTTTTGACACAACTGACTCTTAAGAAAAACAAACACAATGTCAGCAACTACCTCCCCCAGACTTGAATAACACTGTCCCCAGTGTAATCAAATCCGAAGTTGGTGACAAAAGAGAAAAGAAACAGAACACAGGAAAAACGGAGAACTTACCTGGCTGCAATGATGGTGTCGCGCGACACTTATGATCGTGTCGTGCGACACTTGTTCTCTTCGTACCAAATTGCAGCAGACTAATCCGAATTTCTGGTTTGACTCCGGTTACCTGATTTCCTTTTTTTTTTTTACTTTTTTTTTTCACAGAAGCAAGTGACAAGCGACACCGATTGTGGTGTCGCTCGACACCAGGCTCTGCTTCACCTGAGACACGAAAAGAAAAACGAAAATCAACTGAAACAAAAAGACTTATGTACAGACTCACCAGTGGATTGCCTTCCACCAAGCGCTTGTTTAAAGTCATTAGCTTGACTTCATGGATGGACTATGCATCTGGTGGTTCAGACAGTGGCAAAGAATGTCTCTGTGAAAGTCGTCTCATCCATGGTGGTGTGTAAGAGTTGTGCGCATGAAGTCGTCCAAAGAATACAGGAATAGCACCAGGGTGAGATCTGTGTTTGGGTGGCTTCAACCTATTCCCTGCAATATCATCAAACGAAAAACCAAGTGCTCTACGATAATCTCGTAGCTTGCGTCGTGAGACAGAGCCTGCATCCTTTGAATCAGTTCCAATGATATCACGAGAATTAGGCTTAGGCTCAAGAGGTGCGTACCTTTGCTTTGGTGGAGATGGATGAAGTGCAATGTTTGGAGCTTCCTGATCAACAACAGTCACTGGTTCTGTAGACGTTTTCGTGAACTCAGGTTGATCTCTCACCTTCTCAGCATCAAACACGTTCTGATCTCCAACTATCACTTCAGGTATTGCACTGACTTGGAATGTTTGACCATCTATGGTGGGATCCTTCAGCTTCTCCATCTTGAAAGTCATGATGATATCTCCCAGATGGAGATCAAGGTTACCGTGCTTGACATCAATTACTGCTCCAGCTGTAGCTAAAAACGATCTTCCCAGGATAAGAGGATCTTTGGGTTCCTCTCCATATTCCAGAACCACGAAATCTGTAGGAATTATGCAATCACCAACTTTAATCGGAACATCCTCCAAGATACCTTTTGAGATTCTTTTAGATCGATCTGGTAGGATTAGAGAGATCTTAGTTGGCTTGAAGTCAGTCATCCCAAGGCTAACAGCTACAGAGTATGGCATTAGGTTGACACTCGAACCAAGATCACACAGCGATCTCTTGAATCTCTCAGAGAAGATAGAGCAGTCCAAAACAAAGCTTCCTGGGTCTGAGAGTTTCTCTGGAATCTTATTCTGAATCACAGCACTGACCTGTTCAGAGATCATCATCACTCCTTCGTCATGACTAAGATTATTAGTCACCATCTTCTTCACATAGTGTCTGAGAGTAAGATCAATCTTCACAGCATGAACCAAATGAATCTCAATCACAAGTTTTTCCATCAAAGCCTTGCATCTGGCATCATCTATCTCCTGCTTGGACTTCCTAGGACTCCTTGGGTAAAGAACCTTAGGTTTGTAGACTCTTTCTTCAGCAGATTTTGGACTTTGAGCAATATCAGCTTTGCTCTGCAATTGGTGACGCGCAACACTGGTTGTGGTGTCGCTCGACACCGGCTCTGCAACTTCAAAATTGTCTTCAGATTCGTCGAACTCCACGATTTCATCCTCAGAAACACCCTTTTTCAGCACAGGAGTCAACTTTTTACCACTTATTAAAGAGATAGCACTGCAGTAATGCCTAGGATTGGTATCAGTCTTCCCAGGAAGGAATCCTTCTTGCCTTTTTACAGACTCTGCAGTCTGAGCAACCTGAGTATCAAGCTTCTTGACATGAGTGTTCAGAACTTCAATTTTTCCATTCAGATCCAGATACAGAGCATCAATCTTCCCATTGAAATCCACAGTCATCTTCTGCTGACTTTCCAAGATCTGTTCCAGCATAGACTTCACCTCATTATCTGGAGTTTGAGAAGGAGGAGAACCATAGTTCCTTGAAAACCTGTTGTTGGAGTAGGATGTCTGGTACTGAGGTTTGGAGCTGTAACCAGAAAAGTTCTGATTACCTGTGAAGGTACTCCTCTGATTATTTCCATTGTAATTCGTGTTCCCTTGCCCAGAACCAAATCTCTGACCCTCAAATCCAGCTCCATTGATGAAGTTAACATCCTCTTCCTCAAAAGCTTCATCTGGTCCAAAATTCTGAACTCCTGCAGTGTATCTGACAGATTTCTTACCCACAAGAAGACTATGCACAGAGTCAAGCTTAGCCTTCACCTCAGCAATTTGCGATCCATCCATGTTCCCAGCCTGTTTCTTCCGCTGATAGTCTGCATTCTTGGTACTATTGCTAGATGCCAAGTTCTCAATAAGCACAACAGCATCTTCAGGGTATCTGGTGTTGAAGTTCCCATTGCCTGCAGCATCAAGAGCCATCTGATATCTCCAATCAACACCTCTGAAGAAAGTACCTAGCAGCTGCACATCGCTGAAGCCATGATGGGGACAATCTCTCTGATATGACTTGAATCTCACCCAAGCAGCCTTGAATGCTTCAGTTGGTCCCTGAGAAAACGTTGAGATTTTGAGTCTCAACTCTTCAGACCTGGCATCGTCATAGAAGTTGTGCAGGAAGGCGTTCCTGGTCTCTTCCCAGGTAGTCAGTGATCCTGGCTCCAACTGCTTCAGCCAATTAGCTGCTTCTCCAGCAAGAGAATAAGGAAACAACTTGCAGAAGAGGTAGTCATTGGACACTCCATTGTATTTGATGCTGGTGACTAAGTCCTCAAACCTCTCGATATGATCCATCGGGTGCTCATGAGAAAGACCATGGAAAGGATGCTGACCCACAAGAGTGTAATACATAGGCTTGAGCTCAAAATCGTTTCTTTGAAACGCAGGGGCGCGAATCGCAGAACGATTTGCATAGAACTGCTCAGGCCTGTTGTAATCTCCAAGTGTTCTTCCACGACCAGCTGCAGGTGCAGGTTCCCTCACTTTCCGATCTTCTGGAGCGTTCCTCTGATGTGGAACGATCACAGCATTCCCATGCGGTGCAGGTGGTGGATTCTGGTCAACAACATCCACTGGTAAAGGTGCTGGTGGAATGATGTTACCATATTCATCAAGCCTTTGGCCTCTCGCATTGCACACATGACCCTCTTGGTCTCTCCAGATTCCATCATCATCACGAACAAGTCCATTGGCGTTTTTCATCATTGCCGGATCTCTTGCTTTCCTGTTCGTTCGCTCTAACTCAGCTAGCTCTTTGTTGCTCAAATTCACTAGCGGGATGTCCTTATTGCTTCTGGTTCCACGAGTATGCATAAACCTGCAACACCAAAAACAAAGAGAGAGAAAACGAAATAAGTAAATTAGGTTATAAAAAGAAAGGTGTCGCGCGACACCACTTGTGGTGTCGCTCGACACTAGGTCGAAAAACTTAGTCGAAACTCAAAAACTAGGTTTAATGGCGAAATCAAGTCCCCGGCAACGGCGCCAAAACTTGATATGCTCAAATTTTAATCCCTAAGCTACTCTGCAAGAGCACAGATGTGCAGTTGTAGTATGTAGGTGTCGAACCACAGAGACAAGAGATCACTCAATAAACCTTATAGAGATCGAATTACGCTAAGCAGAAATATTGTTAATAAATAGCAATGCAACAGAATTAGACTAAGCAGCAATAAAAACGGTTTGTAAGATTCAGATGGATGGAGATTAGGCTTAGGGCGTTTCTCAGGAGATTAATGAATGCTGAACAATCGATTAATCAGGGTTCAGGTTTAATCAGGGTTCAGGTTTAAGCATGGTTCTTGAACTCGAATCACAGAATTATAATTAACCAACTTCCGTTGTGAGAATTATTTAAGTTAAAATCCTAGAATTCCAAATTCCTTTGCAAACCCTAAAGATTTAAACCAGCTTTAATGCACAAGTTCGATATGTTCACAAAGTATCTAAACCAAATTCCTTTGCGAATAGCTACTTTGCTCACCCTAGGTTCTTTCCAGTTATTCAATTACACTTCCGTGTCAATCAATTAACCTAAGATCTAAGTTCTAGGTGGCCAGTCCAGAATTAGCTTTAAGAACAACCTATGGTGAAGAACTAAATAGATTATGAACCCTAATTAATTAATCAATCCAACATCCAAAGAAATCCTTTATGAGAACCCTAAACCTAACAAACAAACTACTCAGACATGAAGATTGAAGCAATAAACATGAATGAATAGATTGCAGAAAAGAAATAATAGATTAATAGACAGGGGTTTGAAATCTTCTCTTTCCGGAACAGAGTTTCAGACTTGTCTCCCCAAAAACTCAGAAATCGCAAAAGCCGAAAACTCAGAGTATCTCTCTCTCAAAAATCTAAGGTAATCGTAAAAAGGGAATAAAAATCTTATATATATCTCTAAAACACGTTTTGGGTTTCCTTGGAATTATTGGAGACTTTTGGGCCCAACTCCTTCTTCAAATTAGGAGACAAAATCGCCTTTTCCTTATTTCTCTGACAAGTGTCGCGCGTCACTCTCCATGGTGTCGAGCGTCACTATAGCACAAAATCCATACTTGACGAATTTGATCCTGATTAAGCTCCAAAGTCTCCAGTTAAGCTCCAAACGTACCTATGACCTGAAAAGACTCCAAAAGACTCGAAAGACACTAAAAAGACTATAAATAAGACCTATACCATGGTTAAAAACCATAAAAACCACGATATATCATTAAGCGAATAACCAGTTTTTACTATACATTTGAAGGAGATTATGACGATTAAAGACATGTTTAGTTGTTTCTCCTTATCTCATATTTTACGTGCGAAGAATATGAAAGCAAATAATCTAACAAGGAATGCCCGAATCTACCCTCAAGATGTTATGTATGTAAACTCGGTACCACTGGTCTAGATTATCCAACCGTTCTAGATGTTTAGACTGTCGACAAAAAAAAAAAAGAACAAGTGATTTAATAGTTTTGAGAAAATGAACTTTGGGCCGAAAAAACCGGCCTGTTAGCAAATTAATCCTAAGAGAAACATAAAGACGGTGAAGCCAATTTAAGTACGATTCTGCCTTAAATCAAAAACTGTAAACTCAATCAGACATAACATATAAGAAGAATACTTCACAAAAATCTGAAAACTCGATCTAGATATTAACATACTGAATCATATTCAAGCCACAAAAATTAAAAACAGAAAAACGATTAAGCATTTACGGAAAACGTATTATTCTATCCATTGCTAATTGGTTTGAGTTAGAAATTCATAAAACTTGATATGGTATCAGAACTTACATTTATTGCCTCTATAGAATGACTTAAATGGAGCATGTTGTGATGTAGGACATGTTGTCTGAGTGAGATTCAGTTAGAGATAATCTCGACCCAAATTGAGCATGTTAGGAATTCTACTTCAAAATTTTGATGTAAATTATAATAGAATATAAGTGATATGGATCAATTAGAAATGTATTAAACATAATATGTATCCAAGCTGTATTATATCTAAAAGATAGAGGAAATATATAGTCAGACTATGGTCAATTATGAATATCTAAGAAATTGAAAAATAGTCATACTTTTAATATCTAAGATATATAGAAGACTATTAACCAAAAGTCAGGGAGTTTTCTGTTATAATTGAATCCAACCCTTGCCAAAGCCTCCCAACTTTGAAATAATATCTGAAATATTTTAACACATGAATTCTAAATGAATACATAAACCCTAATTATTTAGTTAATTATAAAATTTGATGGTTATCCATTCCAATTTTTTAACAGGTAAGCATATCATACTTGTTTGAAAAAGTCTTAGTCCTAAATTTTTTAGATTACATGTATTAATGATAGTACGAATATATAATTAAAATATCAAATACTATGTAATATTAAATTATAATACTATACATACCATTGTTTTTTCTTATTGTATAACTTTACTATTTTTTTTGTTATAATATTTAAGATTAAGATTAATATTACACATATTCACACCGCTAACTCTCCACTCTTAGCATATAGAATCAATACTTTTATAATGTTTTTGATATGATGATATTAATCAATACTGTAAAATGATATTTAATATATATTTTTCAAAATATTAATACTAATACTAGATATTTATAATAAATATAATTATATATTATTTAATATTTTTCTTACATAATATTGACCGAATGAATTAACAAAATTCCGTTTAACTACAATATTTTTTGCTAGACTGTCTTTCATTTTTATTCCACAATGCAAATAAAAATAAAATAAAGTAATAATTTATTCACTTTGATTTTTTTTTTGGTTCATTCATTAACGATGTGTTGGACTATTTTCTGTATTGTACGTTCTAACTAAATTGAGACAGCACAAAAAAAGGTAAAAAATCTTTGAAATTTAGAATAAGGAATTAAAATTCTTTTTAGAAGGTAATAATTTATTCACTTTGATTTCTTTTTGGTTCACGCATTAACGATGTATTGTTTTATTTTCTGTATTGTCTGTTTCTAACTAAATTGGTAAAAATTATATTAAAAAACAAAAAATCTTTGAATTTCAGAAAAAGGAAATATAATCTTTTTTAGATAATTTCTATTCTTGAAATACAAAACCAGCGGTGGGATTCAGAAATATTTTTTAATGGAGGCATAAATAATATATTAGAGATTAATATAATATATTCGTATATATATATATATATATTAATATTAATATAACATCTATAGTGCTTAGTTTTTTCATGAATATTCAAATTATGGAAAATAAAAAATATACTTTTTTACAAGATATTTTACTCATGTTCTATTTTCTTATAAGAAAGGAGATACAGTTTAAAAGAAGCAAAAAAAAAATAGTAAACAATAAAGTTAAATAAAATGAAAAGTATGTAAAAGATCCGTATGCATGTACTAGAAAAGGACAAAAAATGCAATTATAAAAACACATAATAAGGAAAACGAAATTAATGAGGTTATAAGGAAATATTTACAAAAATCTTTTTTAAAAAATCATATAATTTTGGAGAATGTTGAATAAAAAAGAAGCAAAAAAGTAAGAAAAAGGAAAATATATTAAATGAGTGGGGGCAATGGTTATTGAATATCGAATGTGACATTACTATAATGGTATATGCAATATTGAAAATTTTATTCACTGATGAATATTACGTCATTTACCCTATAATTTATTCATTTAATATATTTAAGAAAATTATTGGGTGCATGCACCAACGGATACTTGTTCAAAAGTAATGATATATTATTTATTCAAATCAAAAACAAAACAAGGTCTTAATATTGTTTCTTCTAGTCATTATATGCAACTCAGAGGACTTGCTTCATTTCAATCTTGTGACTCTAGCCAAAGTAAAGGAAAAGATTATGTGGGAGTCATCCCAAGAAGGAGAGCCATGAAACCCATAAGAAGAAGAAAGAAAGTTATAAGTGTTAAATTATCTGAGCTTCTGATACTCAGATTAGCTTCCAAGCTAAATCTTTCAGTCTATGATGGAGAAGACGTGGCTTGCATAGTACTTGAAGGAAAATTTAAATGTACGGAGAAACCGGGTTTGTGGCTCATCTTCTTTAGAATCCCTACAGGAATCATGAGGTATGAAATTAGCTTCCATTCTTACTATTTTTTTTTGCGTATGCTACTAAATCTATCTTAACAACCTATATTTTTTATATGTAAGACTTGTTCGCAGAGTTCGTTGAAAAAAAAAAATACATATTGTCCAAGAGGTTGGCATTATCATAAAAAGAGGAAATTCTACTAATAAAACATGGTCTCGTTGATAAAACATGAAGGATTTCATTATAAAAATATTACTTCTATTAAAGCCACGACGGTTTCTTCTTTGTAAATTGTTTGACATCTCCACTTCCATCACTAAGCTTGATTTCCTCAGTCTTGCTCATCTGAAGTCGTTCTATAGGCAGAAGCTGAAGCAAAAACAATAGTTTCCAATTAATACAATTGATGTTTTTATCGAAAAGGTGTACGTAGAATGCTTTTCAAAATGATCAAAACACTCACCATAGCAATTGTTGAAGTTATATATTCATTGTTTATTTAAAAATCATATAGTCATTGATAAGCTTACATTGGTTTTTGGAAATGGATTAGGTTAAATAAAAAGTTCATGACACATAGATTTCATTATTAAGTTAGGTTTGCAGCTTAGTTGACTTTTTTTTCAAATTTGGTATTTTTTGCTCATCCATTGAGATAAGAAAGACATGAACTGATATTTTAATACCAATTGAAATAGCAAAACATGAATTAGCGTTTTAAGTAAGAAAAAGTTTTATGAATTTTCATACCTGATGATTCCTGTAGGGATTCTGAAGAAGATGAGCCACAACCCCGGTTTCTTCGTACATTTAAATTTTCATGCGAGGACTACGCAAGCCACGTCTTCCCCATTGTAGACTCAAAGATTTAGCTCGGAAGCTAATCTGAGTATCGGGAAACTCAGATAACTTAACGCTTCTAACTTTCTTTTGTCTTCTTATGGGTTTCTTGGCTCTCTTTTCTAGGATGACTCTCACACAATCTTTTCTTTTATTCTTGTTAGAGTCACGAGATTGAGATGAAGCAAGTCTTTTGAGTTGCATATGATGACTAGAAGAAGCAATATTGTTTCCATTATCACCATGTGACACAGGAATGCGTTGAATGACAGTTTTGTCCCCTCTTGGCGTTTCTACAGTGGTTGACTGTTTGCTTCTACTTGGGTTAGTTCGTCGCTTTCGTGTTTGGGATATTGTGGTGGCTTTAACCTGTTTAAAACAATTCATGTCCCAATCAATAGAGGAAGTACCATACAAAACCATCTTCAACAAGAAAGTTTGGAAACTAGAAACAAAGTAATAATTTGAAATGGGCCATAACTAACCTGTTCGTTAGGAATCTGTTCTGTTTTATTGAGCTCTAACTCCTGCGGCAACATTAAAAAGAAAAAAGAAAAGAAAAGAGATTTGATGAAATGATGGAAAAACTCTAAAGTAGTATTATCATCAATCATATAATAAATATAGAGTTTACCTCATTTTCGTACTGGTTATTGTCCGCATACAACTTTGAAACAATTTCATCAAAATATTCATTAGCTCTAAATGAGGGACAGCTAGGAAAGTCAACACGACAAGAAGGGCATTTATTGTTTCTTCAATAAAAGAAGAGATAGTCAATATTTTGAGCAACAAAAAGGTTCCAAAACTTATAACACAAAATAAGAAAACATAGCATGGAAATTATTAAGAAATACCCATGACGCAAGTATTTTTCAATGCACTCTTTACAGAAACCGTGCCCGCATTGTGTAATAGTAGTCTTGCGAATGATACCTAGAAAAGCACAAAATTTAGCATAAATACAAGTCATTTGAAAACGTTCCTTTATTGATAGAATGACCTCAAAGGTACATCACTTATAAGACTATATATCACCAATTAAGCATATATAAATATTTATATTGAAAGCTATAATTAAGTTGAATAATAGGTGATACAATTAATTTTGGCTGACACAAATGCTCCACAAGTAACATATGTATATGAACTAGGTTTTGTGTTTATTGACTCCTTATACGGAGATAAATTAAAAAAATTTCACAAATATTTAATGACCGGTAATAATATATTTTTCGTTTTACATCAGCTAAATGAATATTTTTCTAGAATACTAAGTAATCTTTATAAAAAAAAAACTAAGTAATTTGGTGATTTTAGACCTCTCTGTTTTTTATTTCTCTAAAATGTTGCAAGTCATTTTTAAAAAGTTTTTTTTGTTGAGTGTAATTTTACATTACAAAAAATAGGTCCTTTTAACAAAAAATACACCTCCTTCATAATTTTAAAAAACTTATTTTGATACGTATGCCTTCAAATAAAACACCGTATGAATGAATTAAATCTTATATGCAACACATAGCTGAGAACAAAATTTTTTAAAATACCGCAACAGATTGGACATTCCACTTGCTTGCGAGCTTGGGACTTGTCCACCATGGCAATTAATCTGTAAGAAGAAAAACTATGAGTAAATGTTATAACAATAAAAAAGCTACTCCCTCCGTTTCACAAAGAGTGTCGTTTTAAGGTTTTATTTTTGTTTCACAAAGAATGTCGTTTTATATTTTCAATGCAGAATTTTAAATAATATTCCAGTTTTGACCCTATTAATTTAATATATTAATTAGAGAAAAAAGTTATTTAATGCATTAATGAAGGATAAAATAGTATTTTTAATAGTTTTCTTAATAAGTGTGAAAAATGTCAGAATGACACTCTTTATAAAACGGAGGGAGTATGTGAGTGTAATCACGTGTACCAGATTAATTAATGCAAAGCTACTAATGCAATATCAAACCATAGAAACAAGGCATTAAACTCAGAACTAACACTATATATATACTTCTTCTTATCTCCGTAATGATTTTACTTCAACAATATAGATTTTAGATGAACCGCTGACGCTGTATTCTTCTTACTGTTTATGTACATTTTTTCTAACACCAAAATTAGCACGCAACCCTAGCTATCTTGGACCAAGAGACATTTCTTCACTATTTGAACAAATAACAACAAAATCGAGCTTCAAAATATATCTTATGCTGACTAATGAAATAGAAACAACTAATAAGACGCTAATAAATAGAGGTATACGAGTTTTTTTAAAAAAAAATATATATAAATTAATACTCTTTACAAAGTTTGATTTTCTCGATAGTTCACATAGATTATGAAATAATAAATGTTTATTTATAATTAAATATACTATCTTTTTTGAAGAATTTTTTTTCATAACTATAGACCAATAATAATTCAACAATTTTAATTAATATCTCTTCAAGAATATCATTTATTATCATTACTAGGTGAATACCTGCACATTATGTGCGGGTTTTATTTTCAATTTTTTAATTTTTTTTTATATTTTTATAAAAAATTAATATAATCATCATTTGTTATTTACTTACTTGTTAATATTTTATTTAAAGAAAATTAAAATATTAAATATTATTTAATAATTTAGAGTTATATTAAAATTAATAAATATCATCAATATTTTTAATTAGAATTTGTTTAACATTTACACAAATATTAACTAATAGTCAATTAGTAAATTTTTTTTAAATTAATAGAATCATCATTTCATTTGTTACTTGCTAGTATTTTATTATAAATAATCTTTAAAAAATAATTTAAAATATATATTGAATATTATTAAGTAATTTACAGTTATATAAAAATTAAATACATATCTATCAATATTTTTAATTGGTTATAACATAAATGTTTGTTTAACATTAATATAAATATTAGTTAAGAGTCAATTAATAAAACAAACTTTTCATATTCTTTAAATGCTTTAAAATTTAATATTAAATTTTTATTAATTAAAATTTAAGTGACATGTGTCAATTTCTCCAATACTGATGTGTCAAGCATATAGAGAAAGTTGAGCAACTTTTATATATAAGATAAAAAATAATCATATTATTTATTTAATAATAATAAAATCTAATTTTTTTCATTCATATTATAATTCACATTTTTTATATCAATACAAAGTATCTTATTTTGATGTTAGACCAGTTAGATAAACATATTAATCTAATTTAGTATATTTAATGTATAATTTTATTCATATAAAAAATACTACTAAAATTAATTATAGAATCAATAATTATCTAGCATTTATGCAATTGTATTATAAAATAAATATAACTTTGATCATTATTTATAATTGCATAATCATTATATATATTTGCAATTATAAATATCAGCTAACATTTTTATAGCTATATTTATATATATTATATTTGCATATTCTAATACAAGAATTATGGTTAATATTTACCCCGCACATAGTGTGGCTAATCAACTAGTGCATTAATTATATGGCAATAGTATTTCTCCAATGATGGTGACATGTGTCAAGCATATAGAAAAAGTTGAGCAACTTTTATATATAAGATTTTATAAAAATAAGTAAAACTCTAAAAAATTAAACTTTGTGAAACAAGAATGAAAATTTAGAAAATTATACATTGTGAAACAGAAGAAATAAATAATAGCGTACAATTAAGAGTTTTATGTTACCCATGGAGGTAATATACACATAGACTAAGCAGCGGACTCTAAACATTATCAAGCAAATGCCTAATTTGGGCCATCCAAATATGCAACCAGTATCATGATTTTATTTGAAAATCGTGATAGGTGTACATAAAAAAATTAATATATAAGAAAAATCTGAAATATAGCAAACTAAAGTCAAATAATAAGTATCAATCTAATTAAGAAATGTATAAGATCATTGGCCCCAAGTCTGTAATATTTTTTTTTTAACATTAAAAGTCTGTAACTTAATGGTCATATATAAAAAAAATATTGGATCCAAACCTTGCGAAAATTCACTTTTATTACATGAACTCTAATTAAACTAGAAATCGTATCCTAGGGATAACTTGGATTTATGCATCACCAAATCATGACATTTGTTTTTTCCTTTTGGGTAAACTCAATCAGAAATAACACCTATATATATATAAGAAGAATCCATCACCAAATCTGAAAACTCGATCCATATATCGACATAGTAAAGTCACATTCAAGTCACAAAATTTTAACAGAAAACCGACTAAGCATTTACACGAAGCGTGCATATACTATATACAAGTTTCATTAAACTAGTAAATGATTAACCAGAAAATAGAAAGAGCATCATAATATGCATGCAGATCTGATAAAACAATGGTATCAGACACGAGGAAAACACACAGAAAAATACAAGAAAAAGGATGTAAAAACGCAGAAGATGAAAGAAACTAGCTTACTGTCTTTCCACCCTGTCCGAGTTCCGATTTGATTCTGATGTATATGGGAAAAAAAATTCAGAAGCGAACGAGGATTAGATGTGAACCATAAAACGGAAAACAAAATCCAAGACTATACACATTCAACGTAATGATACTCTCTCCCCAACACCAACTACATACATACCTTTAGGTTCAGTACCAATACCATCTTCACCTACTTGCGTCAGTTGTTCATGATTTTTGCCTTTGAAGAGGCTTCTCAACTCGCGGAATGACATTGCTTCTAAGGTTTCTAGTCGATTATTCCAAGACAAAGATCAGAAGCAGATTAAAGTACGGGAAACATAAAACTTTGTCCCTTTGGATTGACCCTATATCTCTCCACTTTCTTGGCTTTTATAGGCGTCCGAGATTGGAGGTTTGTGGTCTTCACCAATTCTATATTTTATATCTTAATGATAAAGTACTAGTAAATGTTGGATTTATATATTTTGGTATTTATTTTAATTAAATGTTTAATTGTTCATTCTTAAAAATCCATAAAACCATATTTCCAAAATATCGCGAGGATATACATATCTAATATATTATAGAATGAATCTAATAAAATTGTAGACAAAATTCTAATTTCAAAATTTGCATTATATGTGGAAGATAATTTTTTTCAACAACGGTACTCTGTCGATAGTAAGATATTGTTTCTATTTGACTATAATTTTGGTTAGTGAATAAATGGCATGTGTCGAAAAAAGAATAATATTTTTATTTGACTATAGTTTTGGTTAACGAATGAATAAAAGGTATGTGTAAAAAAGAGAATTAATCTTAAAAGGAAATGAATCTGGAAATTTTAGAAATAAATCTGGAAATTTTAGAAATAAATCTGTGGTTTTTTTTCCAACTTAATTTTATTTCTTCTATTTTCTGTCATCAGTGACTAGTGGCGGATGCAGAAGATTTTGTGTATATGCTAAATAGAACTACATATGTTTTAATTCTATATTTAATTATTCGGGTTCCAAATGTTGGCTTTATATATTCTGGTATTTGTTTTTATTAGATGTTTAATTATTCATTCGTAGAAATTCATAAAATTTTATTCGTAAAACATAGCGAGGATATACATATTTGTAATGTATTATAGAATAAAGCTTATAAAATTGTAGACAAAGTTCTAATTTCAAATTTGCATTGTATGTGGAAGAGTCTTTTTTTTCAACAACAGTATTTTTTTCGTTTTGAGTAGAAATTATTTGACTATAACTTTGGTTACCAAATAAATGGTATGTGTCAAGAGTAATTTTTATTTATTTATTTGACTATAATTTTGGTTAACAAATACATAATTAGTATGTGTAAAAAAAGAGAATTGATGTTAAAAAGAAATAAATCAGAAAATTTATAAAGAAATCTATGTTTTTAAAAAAAAAAATGTTTCAGTCTAATTATATTTCTTCTATCTTCTTTAATCACTGACCAACGGCGGATGCATAATCATTGACCAGCGGTGGATGCAGAAAGATATTGGTATAGACACAATAGAAATTCATATTTTTTGATTTGATGTTTAATTATCCTGGTACTACATGTTGGATTTATATATTCTGTTATTTGTTTTAATTATATCTTTAATTATTATGGTATCAAATTTTGGATTTATATATTCTGGTATTTGTTTTAATAATTATTCATTCATAAAAATTCATATAACCTTATTTCAAAAACATAGCAAGGATATACATATCTAATGTATATAGAATGAATCTTATAAAATTGTAGACAAAATTCTAATTTCAAATTTGCATTATATGTGGAAGAATCATTATTTTCAACAAAGACATTTTTTTGAGTAAAAAGTAAGAATTTTTTTATTTGACTATAATTTTGGTTAGCGAATAAATAGTACGTATCGAGAATAAGACTTTTTTCTTCATTTGACTATAGTTTTGGTTAACGAACGAATAAATGGTATGTGTAAAAAAGGATTTGGCGTAAAAAGGAAATAAATCTGAAAATTTTATAAATAAATCTATGTTTTTTTTTTAAAAAAAAGGTTCCAGCCTAATTTTATTTCTTCTATTTTCTGTCACCATTGACCAGTGGAGAAAGATATATTGTGTAAAAGCACTATATTTAAAAAAAAAAGAAACAACATTAAAAGAGTAACAATATGACTAAACTTTTACAAGATGCTAAATAACTTATACATCTCCTTAATATAAACCGCAAAAGTATATAACACATGTTCCAATGTTCTATGTTCCACCTCCAACCAACCTACATCTGCTCCTATCATTGATATTCTTCTAATCATCTTTTAGTGGTATTTCATTTTATTTGTTAAATTACTAAATAAAAATCATCTAACAGAATTTTATTTTATATCTTTCAAGCCCAAAATGCATTATATAACTTTAAGAAACATTAAAAGTTATATCAAAATTAATGAAATAATAATCAAAATTTACCTAAACAGCAGTTATGTATAAAGAGGAAATCATCTTATGAAAAAGCAAGATGTTAAATGGTCTATGAATCAGTGATGCATAATAAATCTTCTATAAATTTTCTATTTAAAAAAACGGTTAAACTATATGAAACAGTGAATTAGTGATCCATTTGACGTCTGCTTCTGAATTGGTGTGTGATGACCCAACCTGTAGCCGCCCTTTTCCTTGATTAGCTACCTTTCCTCGAAAAGTGAAAAGATAAAAAAAAATCTAAACTCAAACCAATTTTGGTTCGATGTCTCCCTGGTGTGTAAAATTCTCAGTAGTTTTTTATATGTTCTATTTGTTTCATCTTAAGTAGCTAAAACTTGTTCCGTTTTGGTTCAATATCTTTCAGGAAAGGAAGAGACTTCGGTGTTTGATAAGAATGGGCACTTAAATGGCGTTTTGATTAGACCAATTAGGCAAAAGAACAGTGGAGTTGAAATTCAGGTTTGTCAACGCATGCTTCATTCATTTATAACTATTGAAGTTTTATTGTAATGTTTCCGTGGAGAGCAATCACAAATGCTTGCAGCCACTTGCTACTTAAGGAACCATCTGATGAAAAGAAAGCAAGTCATTGGGGGAGTGAAATCTTAAGTATTAAAGCATATGCTAGTATTCCTACACAAGTGGCTGTTGATAAGACAACAAAATCAACGATGGCGTCTAGGCATCCGGTGCTATTCTGAACAAACATGGTCTCATACTAATGAATGCACACATACTTGAACTGTGGAGGTTTTGAAAAGGTGGTGTATATGGTGAAGACAACGAAAAAGATCCAAAACCCTATGTCTTAGTGTCCAAGGAATTTTCTTCCATAAGAAATAGATTTTGGAAGCAGGAAAGTCAAATATTGCCACGAAAAAATCCAGCATAACTTTATCCATTTGTTGGGAGAAAATGTCAAAAAATACAAACACAATTTCCTTCATACTGGGAATAGAGATATATGTATATATCACCAAGATTCTTAGATTTGGTGTCTTGCTATATGGTATATATTTGCAAGGAACAATTGGATGTTGCCTTAGTGCAGCTAGAACATGTCTCCGGAAATCTAGATAATTTTGTTGGTGCACGAGGATGCATTGACATGGAAATCTCTATAAACTCCGAGATATTATTATTATGGATTTTCATCGTTGATGACACTAAATCGTTCTACTCAATAAAATTGAAGAGGAAATTGATAATCAGAGATCAAAAGGTAATAGGGAGGATGCCGATGTTGCTCTTTGGCGTTTTAAGAATGATAATTCAACACCAATTTTTCTTCTTAGAGCATGTGGATTCAATCTTGAGTAGGTCCTTCATGTTCATGGTACAAAGGATTTTTGATTTTGCTCGCTACTCCTAACTCTTCTCTTCTGGTTTGGAATCGCCGTTTCTCACTCCGTCTAGACGCTAAGAACTATGAAGGCAGTCTCATATTTTGGTTGGTACTTGAAGCAAACGTATTGATTAATTATGTTTATGTATTAAAAATTAAATACCTTCAATCTTCACCACCTCATCGTTCTCATCGGCAAAGGAGTACAAAATCGCATTATCTCACTATGGGACGATAGTCTCATATTTTGGTTTGGTATTCAGAGCTAATGAATTGATTATGTTACTTTGTAAAAATTTTATTCCTTGTATAAAACATTGCATTCATTGTTAAGTCTTTTATTATTATGGATTTTCATCGTTGACGACAATTAAATCGTTCTACTCAATAAGATTGAAGAGGAAATTGATAATCAGAGATCAAAAGGTAATAGGGAGGACGCCGATGTTGCTCTTTGGCATTTTAAGAATGATAATTCAACACCAATTTTTCTTCTTAGAACATGTGGATTCAATCTTGAGTAGGTCCATCATGTTCATGGTACAAGGAGTTTTGCTTTTGCTCGCTACTCCTAACTCTTCTCTTCTGGTTTGGAATCGCCGTATCTCACTCCCTTCTAGACACTAAGAACTATGAAGGCAGTCTCATATTTTGGTTGGTACTTGGAGCAAACGTATTGATTAATTATGTTTATGTATTAAAAATTAAATACCTTCAATCTTCACCGCCTCATCGTTCTCATCGGCAAAGGAGTACAAAATCGCATTATCTCACTATGGGACGGTAGTCTCATATTTTGGTTTGGTATTCGGAGCTAATGAATTGATTATGTTTCTTTGTAAAAATTTTATTACTTGTATAAAACAATGCATTCATTGTTAAGTTTTTTAGTTATAAAGCATATGCTAGTATTCCTACACAAGTGGCTGTTGATAAGACAACAAAATCAACGATGGCGTCTAGGCATCCGGTGCTATTCTGAACAAACATGGTCTCATACTAACGAATGCACACATACTTGAACCGTGGAGGTTTTGAAAAGGTGGTGTATATGGTGAAGACAACGAAAAAGATCCAAAACCCTATGTCTTAGTGTCCAAGGAGTTTTCTTCCATAAGAAATAGATTTTGGAAGCATGAAATTCAAATATTGCCACGAAAAAATCCAGCATAACTTTATCCATTTGTTGGGAGAAAATGTCAAAAAATACAAACACAATTTCCTTCATACTGGGAATAGAGATATATGTATATATCACCAAGATTCTTAGATTTGGTGTCTTGCTATCGTGGTATATATTTGCAAGGAACAATTGGATGTTGCCTTACTGCAGCTAGAACATGTCTCCGGAAATCTAGATGATTTTGTTGGTGCACGAGGATGCACTGACATGGAAATCTCTATAAACTCCGGGATATTATTATTATGGATTTTCATCGTTGATGACACTAAATCGTTCTACTCAATAAGATTGAAGAGGAAATTGATAATCAGAGATCAAAAGGTAATAGGGAGGACGCCGATGTTGCTCTTTGGCATTTTAAGAATGATAATTCAACACCAATTTTTCTTCTTAGAACATGTGGATTCAATCTTGATTAGGTCCTTCATGTTCATGGTACAAAGGAGTTTTGCTTTTGCTCGCTACTCCTAACTCTTCTCTTCTGGTTTGGAATCGCCGTATCTCACTCCATCTAGACACTAATTAAGAACTATGAAGGCAGTCTCATATTTTGGTTGGTACTTGGAGCAAACATATTGATTAATTATGTTTATGTATTAAAAATTAAATACCTTCAATCTTCACCGCCTCATCGTTCTCATCGGCAAAGGAGTACAAAATCACATTATCTCACTATGGGACGGTAGTCTCATATTTTGGTTTGGTATTCAGAGCTAATGAATTGATTATGTTTCTTTGTAAAAATTTTATTCCTTGTATAAAACAATGCATTCATTGTTAAGTCTTTTAGTTATTCCCCCTTCCCCCCCCTCCTCACCCCCCAAAAAAAGTTCCATTGTCAAAGATCTTTACCATTTCTTTTTCCATAAGATCCTTGTATTAAACCAAACTACCTACTCATGTATTTTGTTTCTTATGTTTTCATAAATAAATGAATAGGTAGTTTGGTTTAATAGTATCAGCTCATGCGTTATCAGACAATATTTCAAAGTAACAATAAAAATATTAGGATTTAGGACAAACACTCAAAGCTTAAAATTTACCAAAAAAACAAAAAAAAAATCCTAAAGGTTCAGATGCCTCTGATAGTTCTTGATCATGAACCTCTCGTGTTGTCATGGTTTCAAGACATGAAGATTGTCTTTTTGTTTTCGTGCTCTCTCCTTTTATACATATTATCATTGATTTTCTTAATTCCGATTTAAAGAATTCAGAATGTAAGAATGAACGGGTTCGCTTTGACCGTTAAGAGTAGGTAACCCGTTCCCTGTGTCTTTGTTTCGGAAAAACAAATATAATGACTTAGTACACTGACGTATGATCCTTTAGAGGGTATGGACTATGGATATAGTTTATTTTGAAATCTAATATGAGAAAGAAAAATGTGGTTTCATAACATGCAGATTTCTTTTTGTTTTCATGCTCTCTCTTTTCATATATTTTTTCATTTGAGTTTGTAATCTAAAATCGAATTTTGAGTTTCTGCTATTTCATCACTTCCCATTCACCCTCTTCCCTGCTATTTTTCTCGTTCTAAAAAAAACAAAGATGTATATGAATATGTTACAGAGACTTCACCATTCTTTATTTTATAGGAAACAAAATACAACAAAATCATCAGATAAAGATACAACAAAAAAAACCAAATAAAGATACAACAACCGTAAGGAAAGGCTTCAATACAATACCAACGACATACTTGACATACATTATTGGCGGATCAAACTCAAAACCAAAAAAATTCTTAAAAGTTTTGACCAATTATCTTGACGAACCATTCCGGTTTGTATGAAGCAATGAGTTGTGCTATTGCAATTCCAAGTAACACTCCAGGCCCATACAATATTGCCACTGCTTTCCAACTCAACATTTGTTCCTCTTCTTCATCTTCTTCTTCTTCTTTAGGTTGTTTTGCTGGTGGCGACGTTTTAGTCCCAAAGCAACTTTCTTCGAGAGGAAAACCACAAAGCCCTGCGTTTCCTTCAAAGGAAGATTTAGGTTGTCCCATAATCTGTGTTCCTTTTGGTATTTCACCCTTGAGTTGGTTGTGAGAAACGTTTATGTATGCCAAAAACGAGAGGCCTCCAAGTCCACTAGGAATAGTCCCTGAGAGTTGGTTACCTGATAGGTCCAGGGACTCGAGCTTCACAAGATTGACCAAAGATAGAGGAATATGGCCCGTGAAGGCGTTATTGGATAAGTTGAGTGCGATCACTGCTTTTAAGAGACCGATAGATTCTGGAATCTGTCCTTGAAGTCTATTCCCAGAAAAATCAATGGTGGCGTAGGAAGTAAGGAGCTTCTCCTCCATTTGAAATAAACCTTTGCGTGGTAAATCTATAGAGTCCCTATATGTGAGGTAATATGTATCGTAAATAACCTTTTTATATACCAAATATTGACCCACATTTTCATTCATCTTGAGTGATGATGCTTTCCAATTCACAAAGAAGTTTGGAGGCAAGCTTCCGGTTAATTCATTACCAGCTATCTCAAGTATCCGCAGCTCAGGAAAGTCTAGAGGACCATGGTTCGGAGAAGACACACTACCATAGAATTTGTTTGAGCTGAGGATAAGCACTTGCAAACTCGGTAAAGCCTTGAGTGAGAAAGGAAACCTATCTTTGATTCTGTTGTAGTCCACACTTAGGAACTGTAGAGATGAGCAATTTAGAAGAGACCTTGGAAGCTTTCCGGTTAATCTATTGTAGCCAACGTCGAGTGTCTTTAGAGGTGCACCAACGTAAAACTTGTCTGGAATACTTCCTTCAAGTTTGTTCTTCCGGAGATTCAAAAACAAGAAGTTACTCATACATGGAGGTATTGGACCGGTGAGGTTGTTGTAGCTTAGATCAAGGACAGTCAACGAGCTTCTATTGCAGATAGATAGAGGTATGTTGCCTCTGAAATTATTGGATTGTGCAAAGAAGAAGTTGATAGATAGTGGTAGTTGCGGAAGTGCTCCTTCAAAACTGTTTGAATGCATAATTAAGATCTGTACCGATGAGTTCACCAATGCTTTCAACGAACCTTCGAAGCCATATAGCAAGTTACCATCAATAAACAATGAGTTCAAGCGAGGAAGGCTCCATATCCACTCAGGGACTTTCCCACCGATGATATTTTTTGATAAGCTAATATGCACCAAATTCTCAAGGGTCTTTAAGATGGTAGGGAAATCACTGATGTTGCATTGCTTCAAACGCAACGCTTCCAGGGTTGATGGGATGAAGGAATCCGAAGCTAAACTAGCCTGAGATATCCTAACACCGGAAAGATCTAGGAGCAACAAAGATTTGAGAGAGGAGAACATACTTAGGTCAATTGGGTAGCTTGTGTTTAGGAAAGAAACGTCGAGCTCTTTGAGGTTGATGAGTTTTGAGATAGGCTCTAGGATTTTTTCTTCAAAATGGTTGTGACCTAGGTACAAACGTTTTAGCCTTGAAGAAGAAGATGAGTTAGGAACTTCAATAGAACCACTGAGATCATTTCTCCAAAGCTCTAGATATGATAAGAAAGGCATAGTGAAGAGAGAAGCAGGGATGGTTCCAGAGAAGTGGTTATCAAAAAGTATTAGAGTGGAGAGCTTGGTTAGATTTTGTACAAGAGGGAAACTACCAGTAAGCTCGTTCGTGTCAAGGTACAACTCACTTAACAATGTTAGGTTACTAATTGTCGGAGGAACTTGACCGAAGAAGCCATTAGAGGAAAGGCGCAGGACCTCTAGTTTGTTGAGGTTTCCTAATTCATAAGGGAGTGAAGAGGAAGTGAAGTTGTTTTCAGTTAGATCAAGGTAAGTAAGGTGGTGCAACTCAAAGAGGCTATGGTTGGAATTCAGAGTTCCAGAGAAGTGATTTTGAGAAAGTCGTAAAATTGTGAGCTTACTTAGACTCCGCACAAGTTGGAAACTACCAGTGAGCTTATTTGCGGAAAGGTCTAAAATAGAAAGAAGACTTAGGTTACTAAATGAGGAAGGAATTGGACCAATGAAGCCATTAGAGAAAAGAGATAAAACCTCTAATTTGTTGAGATTTCCAAACTCGGAAGGGAGTGAAGAGGAGGTGAAGTTGTTCTGATTTAGATCAAGGTAGCGGAGCTGATGAAACTGGAAGAGGCTACTGTTAGGCTTAAGAGTTCCACTTAGGCAGCTTCGGAGCTGAAGCTTTGTGACCGCACCCGTCGCATTATCACACCAGATTCCATTAAAGTCGTCATTGTGGTTGCAACGATGCGTATCAAACTCGGTCTTGAACTTCGTAAAGGATTGAATCTGGTGGAGACGACAAGCAACTAGACCAAAACCATGATATTTTGGAATAAAGATGCTTGACACGGAGACAAAACAGAGAAAGAGAACCAAGAGAAAATGCAAGCGCAAACACGATTCTGACATGGTTGTGATGAAATAAGTGATTTTGATTTGAGAAAAGTGAAAGAGTTAGATTGGTATAAATAAAGATAGGATGTGGTTTTGCATAGTGGGGGCACAAGTTGACGTAGAAGAAGTGAAGTCTTTTGTTTTTGGCTTTGGAGAAAAGTACATGCTAAGTGGAAACACATCACTTTGAATTTTCTTACATAAATAAAGTTAAGTATAATGACAAAACCACTCAAATCATGAAAGTGTACATAATATTTCTAACTTTCAAATCTTGGGTTGAAAATCACATCACTTTGAAATTTCTCACATAAATCTAGTTGACTTAGAAGTTCTAAGTGAAAGACTTTGTATTCCGGCTTTGAGACCCAAACCGAATCAATGTACCAATATGTACTCGGGATTGGACTTATTCAATTATATAATCTTTTTATTTTACTTAAATTGGGTAGTTTGATCTTAGTGAATGAATTTATTAGCTCGAACATATGACATTCACTTTTCATATCTTTATTTTTACAAGTTGATTTATTGTTGAACCAAACTTAAATTAAACCAAATTACAACCAAGCCAAACTAAACCCAAACTTAACATAAACCAAACCAAACTTATTTCGGTTGAATTTGGTTAGAGTTTTATTAAACCCAAATAAACCGAATCGAACCGAATCAAAATTAAACCAAAATGCCCAGCTCTAAATTATTGTCAACAATTTTTAAATGCAATTAGTCGTAAATATATGGCATAACGTGTTAATAAATATAACAATGCACAACAAATTAATAAGTGAGGCATTAATAATTGTAGATAGTTTGTTGAAACTTCGTTTTCTCTTTGAATTTTCTTCATATCTTACATTTAAGAATTTGGGGCCATACAGTGAAATGAAATTAATTGTGTTTGTGGATTGAGAAGACTTTTGCATTGACGTATAATGTTTACTTCATAATTTGGGTAACCCGTTTTCGTAACCTTTTGCTTCCCTTACCTGTTTGAATAAATATATAGTCATGAACGAAAGATTATCTATATGGAAATGGACATTGGACGGAGAAATCAAGACGACCATGAGATGCTACAATCAAAACTAAAAGAGTAAAAGTGTTATTATTTCAAAAGTAAAGAACAAGAACAAGAACAAACAAGAACAAGAAGGAAGAGAAATTTGAAAAGGGAACTCAAATCCACAAATATTATTAAAAGATTTTTTTTTCATTACCCAACTATTACATCACATTTAGCCCGTTAAAAAACTAGTCCGAAAATCCTCTTCAGCTGGTTCGGTATAAATAATTTGAAAGAAAATAATGTTTCTTGTTTGAGTTTTTTTGCAAAACTATCTGCTTAGACATTTAAACATCTGAGAATATGTAAAAGAGAAAAAATTCAGAAAACTCTCCCGAAGGATGCGAAGGCTTCCAACTCAGAAAGGAAAGACGGCCAATCCGATAGAGATTCAGTCATACACACTAGATCTGAATAATCAGTCTGAAAGTGGATGAATAAAATATGTGTATTTTTTACGCAAGACATAGCCCATAAGAGGCTTTCCAGTTGGGCATAAAGGGCCTAGAGGCTCCTACGACAGCCCTGAAAACCAAAAATCTCGCCACCCCTTTTCTCTTTCAGGCTCCACCCAAAAGCTTTAACTAGGCCGTTGCCAATCCAGGATGCATCAACCTGGCAAATCGGGAATTTCTGGGCATCGGGTAGAAAAATCGGGAGCAGGGATGTGAGCGAAGTCTCGTCAGATATATCCTCTTCTTCTTTCGGTTGGATTGCAACCTTCCAGCTTTCTGCTTCAACCTTGGCGTGGATCAACGTATCTACCGGGAAATTTTCTTTCCCATAGAAGTTTTTGTCGTTTCTCGCTTTCTAAACATACCACAAGATCCAATGATAAATATCTTTTTGGGGGTTTGTCATTCCTAACTTTTTTGTTTGCCAAAAGAGGAAACTCATATTTTGATAAATAGAGGTGCTCGGGAAGAGACCCGGAAGGAACGGAAAGTCCGATAATGCCCAGACTTGTAAAGTCGGGAGACATAAAAACAGATAATGGTTAATAGATTCTTCAGAGTTCCCACATCGGGGGAAACACTTGTTATTAAAAAAATTTAAAGCTCAATATTCAAATTACTAGTTTTAAGATGCAATATAAACAAGTCTACTCAAAAGAAACTAGCCATACTCATCACTTCATGATTAAAGCTCAGGTCTCAACCTACTCAAGCATTCTTAATTCCAACCTTTTGACATTCTTTAGTGATTTTAAATGAATCATGTTATTGCAAAGTAAGTGAAATCATTTTGTCATAGGACAAGGTCTCGAAATAAAAATGATCTCAAATATGTTGATTTTTTTATAGAATTTTTTTTTTCAATGAAAGAATGAACTTTAACAAAATGCTAAGGGTGAAAAACAACTTATGCATACAAGCAACCTATCCACTTCAAAAATTTGATGTAAATTATAATAGAAAATATAAGAAATATAGATCAATCTATTTACTGTTTATTAGTTTTGAATTATAAATCTATTAAACATAATATGTTGTCAAGCTATATAAGATTATATTTAAAAAATAGAGGAAATATATTGTCAAACTATGGTCAATTAATGAATATCTAAGAAATAGAAAAATATAGTCATACTCTGAATATCTGAGATATATAGAAGACTATTAACTAAAAGTCAAGGAATTTTTGGTTCTAATTGAATCCAACCCTTGCCAAGACCTCCCAACTTTGAACAAATATTTGAAATTAGCACATAATTAGCACATGAATTCCAAATGAATACACAATACAAAAACTCTAATTATTTAGTAAATTAAAAACTTTGATGGTTACACATTTCAATTTTTTTAACAGGTAAAAATATCATACTTGTTTGAAAAGGTGCTACTCAATTTTTCAGATTATTGTTTTGTTGATAATTTTCGTTGTTCTGTGTATAGTACGAATATATAATTAAAATATCAAATACTATGTAATATTAAATTATAACAATATATATACCATTGTTTTTTCTAATTTTTTTATTTTTTTATTTTTAATATTATAAGATTAAGACTAATATTACACATATTCACACCGCTAACTCTCCTCTTAGCATATAGAATCAATACTTTATAATATTTATAAGATGATGATATTAATCAACACTATAAAATGATATTTAATATAATAATTTTGTTCAAAATATTAATACTAATACTATATATTTATAATAATATAATAATATATTATTTAATATTTTACTTGGATAATTTTGACCAAATGAATTAACAATATTCTGTCTAATTACAATTTTATTTTGCTAGACTGTCTTTCATTTTTATTCCACAATTCAAATGAAACTAAAATAAGGTAATAATTTATTCAATTTGATTTTTTTTTATTCATGCATTAGCGATGTATTATTCTATTTTCTGTTCTGCCTGTTTCTAACTAAATTGGCACAACACAAATATATATAACAAGACAAAAAATCTTTGAATTTCAGAGTAAATGAAACAAAATCCTTTTTAGATAAAGGTAATAATTTATTCACTTTGATTTTTTTTTGTTCATGCATGTACTTATTATTCTATTTTCTGTATTGTACGTTTCCAACTAAATTAGCAGTTGGCACAGCACAAATATATTAAAAAGGCAAAAAATCTTTGAATTTCAGAATAAAGGAAATAAAATCCTTCTTAGATAATTTCTGTTTTCGAAATATACAAAACCATAGACAGATTCCAAAATATTTTTCTATGGAGGCATAAATAAAATATTAGGAATTAATATAAAATAGTCTGTATGTATATATATATATATATAAATCTTACTATCAAAATCTATTGTGTTTACCTTTTTCATGAATATTAAATTATGGAAATATAAAATATATATTTTATAAAATATTATTTATGTTCTATTTTTATATAAGAAAGTAAAGATACAGTATAGAAAAAGCAAAAAAATTAGTAAACAACAAAGTAAAATAAAACAAAAATTATGTAAAAGATGCATGTCTGATGGGCTTGCGGGCCTACGTTTTGCTTTTAGCAAGCCCATTGATCCGCAAAAAGCTTTAAATTTATAAAACCTTTGTGTCTGCAAATGCACAAATGTACGTTATAGGACTTAGGGTGTCGATCCATAGGGAGAATGTCTAATCTGCAAGAAACAACAAACTGAGAAAGTAAGCAAAATCATAAACTCATGGGATTTTAGAATTTTTGGTTAAGAATCCTAAACTAAAATTAATATAATATCCACAAGAAATAAGATGCAATGCATATGAATTGTTAAAAGAATATCTCAAACATATCGACTCAAACTATAGACTCTAAATCATAGGTGACGACTTAGACTTCTCCGGTTTACTCTAATCGATATCAAAGCATTTCCAATTAGCATTCAACTGATTTATCTTCAT
This sequence comes from Eutrema salsugineum, assembly GCF_000478725.1. Classification (NCBI taxonomy): domain Eukaryota; kingdom Viridiplantae; phylum Streptophyta; class Magnoliopsida; order Brassicales; family Brassicaceae; genus Eutrema; species Eutrema salsugineum. Next base: position 5,401,906 of record NW_006256612.1, read on the forward strand.
CTGTTTCTAGGATCTGCATGGAACTATAATAGACATGTGTATGATTAACCACCTCTCGCCATCTTAATCAACTAATCGCTCAAATATGTTTACATATATGTGTAAATATAAATTGATTATTCTGACTAAAATCTTAATTTTTTTTTTTAAAGAGCATTCAAGATTTAACTTTTAAGTATTCATAAAATAAGTTTAAAAATTCGATGTCCACCTTTACTAGACTACTACTGCTTTATTCATCAAATATTTGTAATATGAGATAAAAAAATAATTGTAGTTGCATTCATTTTTTTTTTTTTTTTGAACAGCTTGTAGTTGCATTCTTAAAAGTAGATCTAATATAATAGAGTGGACGGTTGGGATATGAAGTCAGGCTTATGTGTCTCAAAGTGATTAGATTATATTTGCTTTTCGTCATTTCTTCTTATTTGTTGTAAATATTGAATGGAAGAGAAGAGGAGAAACATGGCTCCAGCTGTATTCACGTACCCATCCCTCTCTATGTTTTTTAAAAGTAGGTCTTTTAAGTTGTCCCACATCTACAAACTTGGATAATTGAGAAAGGGAAGCTGCACTATAAATAAGAGTTATCCTCCATTCAGTTAAAGCTTATTTACTCAACAAGTTATAGGCCCGAAGCCAACTCTTCTCGATCCACTCCAGTTGGGTCTGATTTCGAGCCCGAATAATATTAATAAGTCTCTGATTATTAATAAATCGGTTGTAAGCAGAAGAAAATTGGTTATCCTCTTCAGCTGACCACCTAGCCTAAATTGCGGTGGTTTACCTCTGATCCGCGCTGCTGATTAATCGAAAATGGCGTGTGATGGCCCAAACTGTAGAAACGCTTTTTTTCCTTGATAAGCTTTCAAGTTAAAAGATAAAACAAAATCCAAACTCAAAACCAATTTTGGTGAGTTTGCTGTACGTTATAATTTTCATCCTAGCTCGATTCAACTCCAACCGTGCCTTGGATCTCCAACTCCAATCACGCCCCGAAATCCGAATCTATTCTTACATTCTTTCGATTGAAAAATCTTTCTCTTTTGATCATGGATTTGTCGAAAGTTATCAATTTTTCCAGGAAATTTGCCGTTTTGGTCAAAGTCCAAGGCTCTATAAGCGCTTATCTCTCTCAGCCAATTCATATATTCAGATGATGTCTCGTCATGAATTTAAGTACATAAGTCTAAAATCATAATTGTTGTTGATGATTGATTCTGTGTTTTAATTTAGGATCCAAAAGGATTGAAGATGAGGAAACATGCTTTTCATCAATACCAGTGAGCACAATCTGAAGATTCTCTAATTCTATAATTTTGTTTCTATTTTTGGGAAATCAATGTGGCTGAAAAATTTTATATGTCCTTGAAGTTCTGGCAATACAACACTTTCAGCTTCTGGGATATTGTTACCAAAAAATATGTTAAATGGCAAGGTCGCAGCTAGTAAGCTTATGTCTGAAGCTGGTCAAGACATGTCGCTGGTTTTGACTGTTGCATCTCTTGTTGAACCATTCTTAACGTTAGGCCATAGAGCTAGTATCTCTCAGGTTGACTTGGATTCGCTATCAATGATACATTGTTTTGCTTGATATGCTTGAACATCAATTTTGGTTGTCTTTTTTTTTTTTAAGGATCCGGTGAAATTGATCTCTGGTGCTCGGATTGAGATTATGGTGGAGGTTTGTGAATAGTATTGATGAATAGTTTTATGTTGAATGGTAAGTTGTGTGGAGTTCTCAGGGTATGATTTTATTATTTCCAGGGTCAGTTAAACTCGGTCAAGGAAGATCCTTTTTGGGTTCCTGCGCAACTCCTTTCGATGGTATGGGTGAAGTTTCTCTTCTTTCTTGCTATAAGAAGTGACTCTTGAAACCTCCGTGTGGATGATGATTAATGAAGCCATGCAATAGCTCTTGAGATTATCTGGGAATGTTGTATCCTTTTTGTACGGCATAAACATTTTTTTTTTGTGCTGATTTGATTTAAGTAATATGTTACAAGATTGATGTCCTTGTATCTTCTGCTACACTCCAATCTCTTATTGAAGCTTCTTTGGGTTCAAAAGATTTTGGATGGGATGTTGGTTGGTCGTTGGTCTCTGCTGGTAATGGTTCTCAGCATTCAAGCAATGTAAGTTAAAATGCAAACTAATCAATGTGCACTCTGATCATTCTAACTTCTGTTGTAATTACTCTTAAAACATAATAGATGATGCGTGTTTGTATTTCCTTCTTTGAAATGGAAATTTTCTGTCTACTTCTGAGATTCAATTTTTTATATATTTTTTCCAGATTGAACATCACAGCAAACCCCTTGATGCAACTTGATGAGTCACATGATGCTAAATTTATGGCCAAGTCTGCCACCCAAATGGCTCTTCTAGGAGTCTCCTTAAACTTATTGGTAACTATTTCACTGTTTTTCCTTCTCATGTCTTTCTTTCTGATTTAGAATTCATCTTATGTTATGGTATCTTTTCCTTCATGTCTGACCATTATAGACTATGCTTCGTGATGCAATATGAATCAGGGCCAGCCAAACATAAATCTTGCTACCTCAATTAGCACACACCAGGGAGACATCGAACATCAGCTATCATCACTGACTTCTTTAGCGATTCAGAAGGATAACAGTTCGCAATGAAGCCAGTTGATACGCTGTTTTAAACCAGTTTAAATTCCCAAAATTAAATGCTGACACTATTGAGAGAATGGAAATCATGATGATCTATAATCGATTAAAATGCAGAAACACTAGTCTAGCTATTATTCACCTGTTAAAAAAGTGTACAGGTGAAAGGATTCCAAAACGAGAGCCAATTGTTATAAGTGATGATAGCTGATGTTCGATGCCCAGACACCATTATAATGGTGTCTGGGCATCCAGCGTTATTCTTAACGAACATGGTCTCAGCTGTCAATAATGGTGTCTGGGCATCCAGCGTTATTCTTAACGAACATGGTCTCATATTAACAAATGCACACCTGCTTGAGCCGTGGAGGTTTGGAAAAGGTGGTGTATATGGTAAAGACAACGACAAAGAATCCAAAACCATATGTGTTAGTGTCCAAGGAGTTTTCTTCCACACGAAGTAGATTTTGGGAACAGAAGAGTCAAACATTGCCACAGAAAACTCCATCAGAACTTTATCCATTTGTCGGAAAAAATGTGAAGAAATGCAAACACAATTTCTTTCAAACTGGGAATAGGGACATACATGTACGACTGTATCACCAAGATTCGTGGATTTGGTGTCCTGCTAAAGTGGTCTATGTCTGCAAAGAACAATTGGATGTTGCCTTATTGCATCTAGAACATGTCCCCGGAAATCTCCAACCTATTCGTGCCAATTTTTCTTCTCCTGCGTTGGGTACATCAGCACATGTTGTTGGACATGGACTCTTCGGACCAAGATGTGGTAAGATATCACTAATCCAAAATTATTTTGTTGAATCTAATTTGTGATCAATTCTTTGTGCTTGCACAACCTTGCATGGATTTCTTTGTGCACCCTAATTTTATATTCTCTTGTGCGTTACATGTGCCAAGTGACTAGAAATGGAAGATAGAAAGGTCGTGTTAGTTTGTTTTATTTTCTAACATGTCTGTTTTATTATTAGGGCTTTCTCCTTCTATTTGTTTCGGATTTGTAGCAAAAGTAGTTCACGCAAAGATGAGATTATACACGCAATCTACTTCGCAAAAGGCCACAGAGTTCCCCACTATGATCGAAACAACAGCTGCCGTACATCCTGGTGGTAGTGGTGGTGTTGTTGTCAATTCAAGTGGCCATATGATTGGACTTGTTACCAGGTAATTGATAACACCGGATTTTGACCATTTTTATGGATCATTTTAATATCTTTTACAGGTGTTTTTACTCCATTTTCAAAGGTTTTCAAAGGATTTCTATGTTTCCGGATTTTAAAAGACTTTTCAGGTAATTTGGGATAAAGAGGCACAAAATGGAACAAAAAGACTCTTTTGGATACATGCAGACCGTCAGAACTCTCATGGAGAGACGAAAACCTTCTCACCGTCTGATCACCCTCAAAATTGGACAACTTATAGAAGAATCAACCAGCTTTCAATTGCACTTGGTTTGGAGACATTCCAACGGTTGGATCTCAAGATATTTCATTAGCCCCGGAGCCACTCGAAGTCGGCCAGCAGCTCACGCGACCGCGGTCAACAAGCTATTTGCCGCGGTCAGAAGCTTCCCGACCGCGGCCAACAAGCCAATTGCCGCGGTCACAACACTCCCGACCGTGGCATTCAAGCTCCGACTTAAAGCCCACTTATCTGAAGCCCAAAGTCATTCTCAGCCTCAATTCTGAAACCCTAGAGACCATGGAGTATTGGAGACTATAAATACATGTCATTTAGGTTGTTTTTAGAGACAACCCTTCATACTTTACAGAAACCCTTTTCCTTTAGCCGTTTTTATGAGATTTTTGTAGAAGATTGTTCAAGTCCGAGTTCTTCAATAGAGAAGCTTTCTTTATCTCTTTTCTTTACTGTTTTCATTACTTTTATTAAAACCAATGATGATGTCAAATTCAGCCATGTCTGAGTAGATCCCGAGTTGGGCTTAGGGTTCCCGAAAGGGGCTCTCATAATCGATTAAGACATCTAGGTTTATAGATCTGGGATTTCGACATGTTCTTTGTTTATTCTTGTTCTTATTGCATGTATGCTTGATTGATCACCTAGTATCTGATCTAGATAGTTAGTGTTGCGAAAGTTTTCATTAAGTATCAGCCCTAAAATGAAACATGCGATTTTTCCGGAGGAGTGTTAATGTGTCTTGTGCAGCTCTTGCGTTCTCTCCCTTCCAAGGCCAGAGTGGAAACCTACTGGTCAGGGTTGCGAGAAACAGTTGGTTATGATCACGACGGTGACGTAGTCATACCGCCGTACTCTAGCTCTATAACCCATATATTGTTATCTGTCAATCCCAATCTATCTACCTTAGTGTTAAAACCGATTATGATCCCTTAGAGTTCCCAAAAGCTCAGTGTTTTTAGCCATAGTTTACAATTCCGTCGATTTTTACTGGCTATCTTAGACCTGTATTTCAATTTCCTTAGTTCGTTATTTCTTTCTTTATTTACCTTTCATGCGATATTTTACTTGCCTTATTTTTGTTTAGTTCGATATTTTACTTATTCCATTTGCATTTCATTCGATTTTCTTTACTTGATTTTTAGGATAGATTTATTTGATTTCTTTTGTTTTAGTTTAATTCGCAAGAAAAACAACCAACCTTTAAAACCAATTTAGTCTAGACATAAAGTTAAAAACCGTAGAAGAATACCAGGCACACAAATCTCTGTGGATTCGATCCCTAAATACTACAACTGATTAGCTGTGCACTTGCCGCTTTCATTTGTTTTGTTAAGGGTAAAACTTGTTCCCTCACGTAGTTGCCACGAGCACGCATCAGTAATAGGAAATCCTTATCAAATAAAATTTATACGTCTCTCACATCCCAGTATGAGGTGGCTCATTCGAAACAAACAGAGCTAATGCATCATTGAAAATTTTCTTTTATCAGGAGTTGTAGTTGATTATTCATTGTTTTTCTTGCAGCATGATTGTTATGATATATGTTATTTGCTTGTCCCTAAATTAGTGTCCTCTTTGTTTCAAAGATAAAAAACCATTTATTTTGTCTCCGCAGCAACGCAAGACACGGAGCAGGGACGGTTATACCGCATCTCAACTTCAGCATCCCATGTGCAATTTTGGCACCAATCTTCAAATTTGCAGAAGGTTTGTCCAATCTTGTTAGATTGTTTTAATTTTATGGGAGCAGAATCAAAGAGTAGATGGGTCAAAAAGTTTTTGCTTTACATTGTTTCCGTCTTAAAAACAGATATGCAAAACATGGAGATCCTTCAAACACTTGATCAACCAAACGAAAAACTCTCATCGATATGGGCTTTGATGCCATCACTGTCACCAAAGCCTAACCCTAAGACTGATCATTCTCTACCCAATCTACCCAAGTTACTCAAAGATGGTAATAACAAGCAAAAGAAAGGATCTCAGTTTGCCAAGTTCATAGCAGAGACTCAGAACATGTTTATAAAGCCGACCAAGCTTTCCCGTGACGTGATCCCTAGCAAGTTATGAAAAAAATGGCCTTCTCTGCAAAGTTTTTTGTCTTTGTTATCTCCATTTGCGTGAGTAGCAACTTTAATTTGTGTAGAGAGTTTATAATGTGTTATTTTTGTTTATGGATTCCTTTGCTTGTACCATATTTAAACACTTATACCCTACGTTCGCAACTGTTTATCAATCTTCATACTGCGATTCTGTTGGCCTTTCCTAGCTTTTTTGGCTCTCAGTCTCCTTAGCTTGTAAGCTGCTTGATGATTCTTGGATTGCATCAGAAAATTTTGTCGAAGAACTAAACAGCAAACCCATACACATGAGTTGATTTTTTAATTAAAGTTCGGTTGTTACACAACGTGTATATTGTCAGCCTTGAAATGAAAGGAGTCAGGTTTGAAATAAAGTATCCGAGTCTGATATGATATTTTTAGTTTAAAAATCAAAACTTATATAATTTGAAAACTAACCCATGTTTTATTTTTTTTGAAAATTAACCAAAAGTTATTCTTTCAAACTTTTTTGAATCATATTCAAGCCACAAAAATTTTGAAACAGAAAAACGATTAAGCATTTACGGAAAACGTATTATTCTATCCATTTCTAATTGGTTTAAGTTAAAATTTCATAAAACATGATATGGTATCAGAACTCACGCTTATTATTTCTATAGAATGGACCTACATAGAGCATGATGTGAGGTTACACATGTTACCTGAGTGAGATTCAGTTCAAGATAAACCAGAATAACTTTTATCTCAACCCAAATTGAGCATGTTAGGAATTCTACTTCAAAATTTTTATGTAAATTATAATAGAATATAAATGATATGGATCAATTAGAAATGTATTAACATAATATGTAGCCATATAAGATTATATCTAAAAGATATATATATATATATATATATTAGTCAAACTATGGCCAATTATGAATATCGAAGAAATTAAAAAATAGTCATACTCTGAATATCTAAGATATACAGATAGAATATATAAAAGATTATTAACCAAAAGTCAGAGAGTTTTCGGTTACAATTGAATCCAACCCTGGCCAATACCTCCTAACTTTGAAAAATTAATACATAAATTCTAATTATTTAGTTAAATATAAAATATTTAGTTAAATATAAAATTTGGATGTTACCCATAAGTCTTATAGGGATTCTGAAGAAGATGAGCCACAAACCCGGTTTCTCCATACATTTAAATTTTCATGCGAGGACTACGCAAGCCACGTCTTCCCCACTGTAGACTCAAAGATTTAGCTTGGAAGCTAATCTGAGTATGGGGAAGCTCAGATAACTTACCTCTTCCAACTTTCTGTCTTCTTCTTATGGGTTTTTTTGGCTCTACTACTTGGGATGACTCCCACACAATCTTTTTCTTTACTCTTGTTAGAGTCACGAGATTGAGATGAAGCAAGTCTTCTGAGTTTTGTATGATGACTTGAAGAAGCAATATTGTTTCTTTTATCATCATGTGACACAGGAATGCATCCAACGACGGTTTCATCCCCACTTGTTTCTTTTATCATCATGTGACACAGAAACTACAAACAAAGTAATAATCTTTAAATAGGCCATAACTAACATGTTCGTTAGGAATCTGTTCTGTTTCATTGAGCTCTAACTCCTGCCGCACCATTAAAAAGAAAAATAAAAAGAGATTTGATGAAATGATGGAAAAAACACTAAAATAGTATTATCATCAAGTATTAATCATATATATACATATATTACCTCAATTTCGTACTGGTTATTATCCACATACAATTTTGAAACAAATTCATCGAAATATCTATCAGCTTTGAATGAGAGAAGACTAGAAAAGTGCATAGGACAAGAAGGACATTTATGGTTTCTCAAAAAAATTAAACAGAGAGTCAAAATTTTGAGCAACAAAAAAGTTTTGAAACTTATAACGCAAACTAAGAATAAGTAGCATGGAAGTTATTAAGAATTATATACCCAAGACGCAAGTATTTTTCAATGCACTCTTTGCAGAAACCGTGCCCGCATTGTGTAACAGTAGCCTTGCGGATGATACCTGGAGAAGCACAAAGTTTGGCATAAACACAAGTCATTGTAAAACGTTCTTTATTGATAGAATGGCCTCAAAAGGTCATCATTTACAAGACTATATATCATCAATTACTTATATAAATATTTATATTGAAAGCTATAATTAAGATGAACAATAGGTGATACAACTAATTTTGGCTGACACAAATGCTCCACAAGTAACATATGTACATGATTACATGAACTAGGTTTTGTGTTGCTTGAAACCTTATACGGAGATAAATTAGACAATTTCCACAAATATATAATGACCGATAATAATTTATTTATCGTTTAACATCAGCTAAATGAACATTTTCTAAAATACTAAGTAATTTAGTGATTTTAGACCTTTCTGTTTTCTAATTCTCTAAAATGTTGCAAGTCATATTTAAATTTTTTTTTTTGTTGAACGTAATTTTACATTATAAAAAATAGGTCTTTTTAACCAAAAAAAAAACTTTTTTAACATTAAAAAACTTATTTAAATATGTATGCCTTCAAATAAGACACCGTATGAATAAATTACAACTTGTTTTTCTTTCCAACTTATTTTTCTGTGCTCTTTCCAACTTTCCATATCCTCATTGTGGATTTAATCAAGCTTCTGAGTATCAGAACTTATTTTTCTTGCTGGAGATGGGAAAGTGTTTGGAGGTGGATTTGGAGGTTAGAAGATCATTTCCCTGGATATTGTGGATGTTATGGAAGAATCGCAACAACTTCATTTTTGAAGGAATGAACTTTCATATCCTCGATACAATTGGGAAGATTAAAGAGGATTCTAATCAATGGTTCCAAGCCCAGGAATTGACAGAGAAGGAAGATTGTAGATCAAAGGAAAGGGATCATAGGGATCGGAAGGTTTGGTTTCCTCCGCCTTCTCAGTGGGTCAAATGCAATATTGGAGCATCGTGGGATAAGTGGAAGAGATGTGGAGGAGCGGCGTGGGTTCTATCAAATGAAAAAGGAGAGGTTTTGTGTCATGGAAGAAGATCCTTTGTGAATATTGGCTCTAAATCTGATGCAAACCTCAAAAGCTGGCTTTGGGCTTTTGATAGCATCAAATCTCTGAAATTCACTAAGATTATCTTTGCTGCTGAATCTGATGAGCTTATTGGTGCTGTTAATCGTCCTCCTGCATGGCCATCCTTCAATCATCAGTCCAAGGAGTTATTATCAATTCTAGGCTCCATTTTAGAGTGGAAAGTGGTTCTGGAACCATATGAGGCTAATGGTGGAGCCAACTTTATTGCTCAAAGTGTTACAAGAGAGGATCGTTGGCAATCATATATTGCTTTTGGATTCCCGAGATGGTTAAAGGAATTTTTTGTTAATCAACGTAGTGTTGCATAGTAGTAATACTGGTTGTTCATCTTGGTTTGATTTTCCTTGATCCTGTCTTTTTTGGTATCCTCAGGGATTATTGTAACACGTTCGATATTTCAATTCAAATATATATTCAGATGAAAAAAAAAAGAATAAATTACAACTTATATGCAACACATAGCTGAGAACAAAATTTCTTAAGATACCGCAACAGATTGGACATTCCACTTGCTTGCGAGCTTGGGACTTGTCCACCATGGCAATTAATTTGTAAAAATAAAAAATGTGAGTAAATTTTATAACAATAAAAAATCAATGTGAGTGTAATCACGTGTGCCAAATTAATTAATGCAAAGCTACTGATGCAAATATATCAAACTATAGAAACAAGGCATTAAACTCAGAACTAACACTTCAACAATATATATATTTCTTCTTATCTTCCTAATGATTTTACTTCAACAATATTGATTTTAGATGAAATGCTGACGCTGTAATCTTCCTACTGTTTATGTACGTTTTTTCTAACACCAAAATTAGCATGCAACCCTAGCTATCTTGGACCAAGAGACATTGTGCTTCACTATTTGAACAAATAACAAATTGAACTTCAAACTATATCTTATGCTGGCTAATGAAATAAGAACAACTAATAAGACACTAATAAATATAGTACAATATAGATTTTTTTCAAAAATATATAAATAAATACTCTCTCAGTTTTACAAAGCTTGGTTTTCTGAATATTTCACATAGATTACGAAACAATAAATGTTTAGTTATAATTGAATCTATTATATTCTTTTACTAAAAACTTTTTCATAACTATAAACCAATAATAATTCAACAATTTCAATTAATATCTCTTATTAATTATCATTATCTTATAAAAATAAATAAAAATTATACAAAATCAAACTTTGTTAAACAAGAATAAAAATCTAGAAATTTAAACAGTGTGAAACAGAAGAAATAACTAAAAGCGTACATGTAAGAGTTTTATGTTACCCATGGAGATAATTTACACATAGACTGCCCAAGCAGCTGACTCTAAACACCATCAAGCAAATGCCTAATTTGGGCCATCTTAGTCAAACATACAACCAATCTCATGATTTTACGTTGAAAATCGTGATAGGTGTACATAAGAAATTAATATATAAGAAAAATATGAAATATAGTCAAACTAAGGTCAAATAATGAATATCTATCTAATTAGGAAATGTATAAGATCATTGACCCCAAGTCTGTAATTTTTTTCTAACATTAAAAGTCTGTAACTTTTTGGTGATCTATAAAAAATATTGGATCCAAACCTTGCGAAAATTCACTTTAATTACGTGAACTATAATTTAACTAGAAATCGTATCCTAGGCATGACTTGGATTCATGCATCACCAAATCATGACATTTGTTTTTTTGTTTTAAGTAAACTCAATCAGACATAACATATATATAAGAAGAATCCATCCTCAAATCTTAAAACTCGATCTATCGATAGATATATCTATATACTGAAATCACATTCAAGCCAGAAAAATTATAACAGAAAAACGACTAGACATTTACATAAGACGTGCATATACTATATACCAATTTCATTAAACTAGTACCTGATTAATCAGAAAATAGAAAGAACATCGTAATATGCATGCAGATCTGATAAACTAACGGTATCAAACACGAGGGAAACACACGGGAAAATACCAGAAAAAAGGATGAAAAAAACGTAGAAGATGAAAGAAAAATTAGCTTACTGTCTTTCCTCATTGTCGACGAAAACCGAGTTCCGATTTGATTCTGATGTATTAAAAAAAAAATCCAAAAGCGAACAAGGATTAGATGTGAACCACATTCAACGCAATGATACTCTCTCCCCAACATCAACTACGTACGTACCAATACCATCTTCACCTTCTTGCGTCAGTTGCTCATGATTTCTGCCTTTCAAGAGGCTTCTCAACTCGCGGCGTGACATTGCTTCTAAGGTTTCTAGTCGAATATTTTGAGACAAAGATCGGAAGCAGATTAAAATAGGGAAAACATAAAACTTTGTCTCTTTGGATTGACCCTTTATCTCTCCACTCTCTTGGCTTTTATAGGCGTCTGAGATTGGAGGTTTGTGGTCTTCACCAATTTTATCTTAATGATAAAGTACTACCATATGTTGGATTTATATATTTTGGTATTTGTTTTAATTAGATGTTTGATTATTCATTTGTAAAAATCCATAAAACCATATTTCTAAAACAACGCGAGGATTAACGTATCTAGTATATTATAGAATGAATCTTATAAAATTATAGACAAAATTATAATTACAAAATTTGCACTATATGTGGAAGAGAATTTTTTCAACAACGATACCTTTTCCGATGAAAGTAAAAAAAAAAATTTTATTTGACTATAATTTTGGTTAACGAATAAATGGTATGTGTCGAGAATAAGAATTTTATTTTTACTTGACTATAGTTTTGGTTAAGGAATGAATAAATGGTATGTGTAAAAAAGGGAATTGACGTTAAAAAAATGAATCTGAATATTTTTAAATTAAATCTATGGTTTTTTAAAAAAGAAAAGTTTTCAGCCTAATTTTATTTCTTCTATTTTCTGTATCATTGACTAGTGGCGGATGCTGAAAGATATTTTTTATATGTTAAATAAAATTCTATATGTTTTAATTAGATATTTATTTATTCGGATTCCAAATGTTGAATTTATATATTCTGGTATTTGTTTTTATTAGATATTTAATTATTTATTCGTAAAAATCCATAAAACCTTATTCATACAACATAGCAAGGATGAAGCTTATAAAATTGTATATCTAATGTATTATAGAATGAAGCTTATAAAATTGTAGACAAAATTCTAATTTCAAAATTGCATTATGTGTGGAAGAGATTTTTTTTTTCAACAACAGTATTTTTTCGTTTTGAGTAGAATTTTTTTTATTTGATGTTTAATCATCCTGGTACCACATGTTGGATTTATATATTCTGTTATTTGTTTGAATTATATGTTTAATTATTCTGGTATCAAATGTTGGATTTATATATTCTGATATTTGATTTATTTAGATGTTTAATCATTCATTCATAAAAATATATAAAATATTATTTCAAAAACATAGCAAGGATATACATATCTAATGTATTATAGAATGAATCATATAAAACTGTAGACAATATTCTAATTTCAAATTTGCATTATATGTGGAAGCTAAGAATCTTTTTTTTAACAAAGGCATTTCTTCAGTCAAGAGTAAGAATTTTTTTAAATTTATTATAATTTTGGTTAGCGAATAAATGGTACGTGTCGAGAATAAATATTTTATCTTTATTTGACTGTAATTTGGTTAACGAATGAATAAATGGTATATTTTAAAAAAATGACGTAAAATATAAATAAATCCAAAAAAATATAAATAAATCTATTTTCTAATTAAAAAAAAAAGGTTTCAGCCTAATTTTATTTATTTTCTGTCACCTTTGTCCAGTGGCGATAGATATATTGTGTAAAAGGATAATACTGAAAATGAAAAGACAAAAAAAAAACAAGAAACAACATTAAAAGAGTAATTATATGAGCAAACTTTCACAAGATGCTAAATAACCTTCACACCTTCTTAATACAAACACAAAAGTATATGACACACGTTCCAATGTTCGGTGTTCCACCTCCAACCAATCTATTTCCGCGCCTGTTATTGACATTATTCTAATCATCTTTTGGCGGTGTTTCAGTTTATTTGTTAAATTATTAAATTAAAATTTTATAACAGAATCCTGTTTTAAACCTTTCAAACCCAAAATGCATTATATAACTTTAAGAAACATCAAAAGTTATACCAAAATGAATGGCTTAATATTTAAAATTTATCTAAACAACAATTATGTTATGTATAAAGAAATCATTTTATGAAAAAGCGAATCAATGCATGCTAAATGGTTTATGAATCAGTGATACATAATAAATCTTCCATAAATTTTCTATTCAAAAAAAAAATCGGTTAAACTATATATATATATAAAAAAAGTGAATTAGTGATCCATTTAGCCTCTGTTTCTGAATTGGCGTATGAGGGCCCGAATTGTAGCCGCTCTTTTCCTTGATTAGCTACCTTTCCTCAAAAAGTGAAAAGATAAAACAAAATCCAAACTCAAACCAATTTTGATGAGTTCGTTGTACTTTCTCTGCCACGGAATCCAATCTTATACTCTTCCGATTGAAAAAAACTTTCTCTTTCGATCGTGGATTTTTTGAAAGTTGTCAGTTTTTCCAGGAAATTTTCCGTCTTGGTCAAAGCCCAAGGCCTTCTAAGCGCTTATCCCTCTCACTCAATTCGTATATTCAGATGATGTCTGGTGTTAAATCTAATTACACAATTCTGAAACCATACTTGTGTTGTTTATGATTGATTCTGTGTTTTAATTTAGGATCCAAAAGGATTAAAGATGAGGAAACATGCTATCCATCAATACCAGTGAGCATGATCTGAAGTTTCTGTAATTCTGCAATTTTGTTTCTATTTTTGGGAAATCAATGTTGCTGAAAGATTTTGTATGTCCTTGAAGTTCTGACAATACAACACTTTCAGCTTCTGGGACGTTGTTTCCAAGAAATATGTTTAATGGCGAGGTTGCAGCTAGTAAGCTTATGTCTGAAGCTGGTCAGTAGATGGTGCTGCTTTTGACTGTTGCAACTCTTGTAGAACCATTCTTATTGTTGGGCCATAGAGCTAGTATCTCTTAGGTTGGCTTGAATTTGCTATCGATGATACATAGTTTTGCTTGATGTGCTTGAACTTCAATTTTGGTATCTTTTCTTTTTGTAAAGGATCCATTGAAATTGATCCCTGGTGCTCGGATTGAGATTATGTTGGAGGTATGTGGATAGTATTGATGAATAGTTTTATGTTTAATGGTAAGTTGTGTGGAGTTTCCAGGTTATGATTTTATTCTTTCCAGTCACAGTTAAATTCGGCCAAGGAATATCTTTTTTAGGTTCCTGCGCAACTCCTTTCGCTGGTATGGATGAAATTTCTCTTCTTTCTTGTTATAAAAAGTGATTCTTAAAAACCTCCATGTGGATGATTAATGAAGCCATGCAATAGCTGTTGAGATTATATGGGAAAGTTGTGCCTCCCTTTTGTACGGCATACACACTTCTTTTTTGGTGCTGATTTGATTTAAGTAAAATATTACAAGATTGATGTCCACGTATCTTCTGCTGCACTTCAATCTCTTATTGAAGCTTCTTTGGATTCAAAAGATTCTAGATGGGATGCTGACTGGTCGTTGGTCTCTGCTGGTAATGGTTATCAGCCTTCAAGCAATGTAAGTCAAAATTCAAATCAATCAATGTGCACTCTGATCATTTGAACTTCTGCCTGTAATTGCCCGAGTAAACAAAATAGATGATGTGTGTTTGTATTTCCTTCTTTGAAATGGAAAACTTCTGTCTACTTCTGAGATTCAGTTTTCTATATATTTCTTCCAGATTGAACATCATAGGAAGCCCTTGATGCAATTTGATGAGTCACATGATGCTAAGTTTATGGCTAATTCTGCTACTCGAATGGCTCTTCTAGGAGTCTCTTTCAGTTTATTGGTGATTATTTCCATGTTTTTCATCCCCCATGTACTTCTTTCTGATTTGTAATTCATCTTAATATTACTGTACATTTCCCTTCAAGTCTGACCATTATAGACTATGCTTCATGATCCAATATGAATCAGGGCCATCCAAATATAAATCTCGCTACCTCAATTAGCAAGGGTGATACACTTCTAACACTTCAATTTGCTTGATGTGCTTGAACTTCAATTTTGGTATCTTTTCTTTTTGTAAAGGGTCCATTGAAATTGATCCCTGGTGCTCGGATTGAGATTATGTTGGAGGTATGTGGATAGTATTGATGAATAGTTTTATGTTTAATGGTAAGTTGTGTGGAGTTTCCAGGTTATGATTTTATTCTTTCCAGGGTCAGTTAAATTCGGCCAAGGAATATCTTTTTTAGGTTCCTGCGCAACTCTTTTCGCTGGTATGGGTGAAATTTCTCTTCTTTCTTGCTATAAAAAGTGACTATTAAAACCTCCCTGTGGATGATTAATGAAGCCATGCAATAGCTGTTGAGATTATATGGGAAAGTTGTGCCTCCTTTTTGTACGGCATACACACTTCTTTTTTGGTGCTGATTTGATTTAAGTAAAATGTTACAAGATTGATGTCCATGTATCTTCTGCTGCACTTCAATCTCTTATTGAAGCTTCTTTGGATTCAAAAGATTCTGGATGGGATGCTGGTTGGTCGTTGGTTTCTGCGGGTAATGGTTCTCAGCCTTCAAGCAATGTAAGTCAAAATTCAAATCAATCAATGTGCACTCTGATCATTCGAACTTCTGCCTGTAATTGCTCGAGTAAACAAAATAGATGATGTGTGTTTGTATTTCCTTCTTTGAAATGGAAAATTTCTGTCTACTTCTGAGATTCAGTTTTCTATATATTTCTTCCAGATTGAACATCACAGGAAGCCCTTGATGCAACTTGACGAGTCACATGATGCTAAGTTTATGGCTAATTCTGCTACTCGAATGGCTCTTCTAGGAGTCTCTTTCAGTTTATTGGTGATTATTTCCATGTTTTTCATCCCCCATGTACTTCTTTCTGATTTGTAATTCATCTTAATATTACTGTACCTTTCCCTTCAAGTCTGACTATTATAGACTATGCTTCATGATCCAATATGAATCAGGGCCATCCAAATATAAATCTCGCTACCTCAATTAGCAAGGGTGATACACTTCTAACACTTCAATTTGCTTGATGTGCTTGAACTTCAATTTTGGTATCTTTTCTTTTTGTAAAGGGTCCATTGAAATTGATCCCTGGTGCTCGGATTGAGATTATGTTGGAGGTATGTGGATAGTATTGATGAATAGTTTTATGTTTAATGGTAAGTTGTGTGGAGTTTCCAGGTTATGATTTTATTCTTTCCAGGGTCAGTTAAATTCGGCCAAGGAATATCCTTTTTAGGTTTCTGCGCAACTCCTTTCGCTGGTATGGGTGAAATTTCTCTTCTTTCTTGCTATAAAAAGTGACTCTTAAAACCTCCCTGTAGATGATTAATGAAGCCATGCAATAGCTGTTGAGATTATATGGGAAATTTGTGCCTCCCTTTTATACGGCATACACACTTCTTTTTTGGTGCTGATTTGATTTAAGTAAAATGTTACAAGATTGATGTCCATGTATCTTCTGCTGCACTTCAATCTCTTATTGAAGCTTCTTTGGATTCAAAAGATTCTGGATGGGATGCTGGTTGGTCGTTGGTCTCTGCTGGTAATGGTTCTCAGCCTTCAAGCAATGTAAGTCAAAATTCAAATCAATCAATGTGCACTCTGATCATTCGAACTTCTGCCTGTAATTGCTCGAGTAAACAAAATGGAAAATTTTTGTCTACTTCTGAGATTCAGTTTTCTATATATTTCTTCCAGATTGAACATCACAGGAAGCCCTTGATGCAACTTGATGAGTCACATGATGCTAAGTTTATGGCTAATTCTGCTACTCGAATGGCTCTTCTAGGAGTCTCCTTAAGTTTATTGGTAATTATTTCCATTTTTTCATCCCCCATGTACTTCTTTGTGATTTGTAATTCATCTTAATAGTACAGTACTTTTCCCTTCAAGTCTGACCATTATAGACTATGCTTCATGATCCAATATGAATCAGGGCCATCCAAATATAAATCTCGCTACCTCAATTAGCAAGGATGATACACTTCTAACACTTGGCTCTCCTTTTGGAATCCTTTCAACTGTACACTTTTTTAATAAGTGAATAATGGCTAGACCAGCGTTGCTGCATTTTAATCGATTATAGATCATCATGATTTCCATTCTCTAAATAGTTTCAGCATCTAACGTTGGGAATCTAAACTGGTTTGATACAGCGTATCAACTGGCTCCATTGCGAACTGCTATCCTTCTGGATCGCTAAAGAAATCACTGATGATAGCTGATGTTCGATGTCTCCATGGTGTGTAAAATTATCAGTATTTCTTTTATATGTTTTATTTGTTTCATCTTAAGTAGCTCAAACGTGTTCCGTTTTGGTTCAATATCTTTCATTGAAGGAAGGGGCTCCGGTGTTTGATAAGAATGGGCACTTAGCTGGCGTTTTGATTAGACCAATTAGGCAAAAGAATAGTGGCATTGAAATTTTATCAACGCAAGCTTCATTTTATTTATGGCCATTGAAGTTTTATTGTAATTTTCATTCAAAATTGTAGCCTTTGGTAGCAGCTGGTAGTTCCGTGGGGAGCAATCACAAATGCTTGCAGCCACTTGCTACTTGAGAAACCATCTGATGAAAGGAAAGCAAGTCACTGGGGGATTGAAGTCTTAAGTATTAAACCAGATGCTAGTATTCCTGCATAAGTGGCTGTTGAGAAGGCGACGGAATCAATTTGCCTTATTACTGTCAACGATGGTGTCTGGGCATCCGGTATTATTCTTAATGAACATGGTCTCATATTAACAAATGCGCACCTGTTTGAATCGTAGAGGTTTGGAAAAGATGGTGTATAAAATGTCATTTATTTTGTCTCCGCAGCAACACAAGACACGGAGTAGGGACGGTTATACTGCATCTCAACTTGAGCATCCTATGTGCAGTTTTGGCACCTATCTTCAAGTTTGCAGAAAGTTTGTCCAATCTTGTTGGATTGTTTTGATTATATGGGAGCAGAATCAAAGAGTAGATGGGTAAAAAAAATTATGCTTTACAGTGTTTCTGTCTTAAAAAAGATATGCAACACATGGAGATTCTTCAAACACTTGATCAACCAATCGAAGAATTCTCATCGATATGGGCTTTGATGCCATCACTGTCTCCAAAACCTAACCCTAATACTGATCAGTCTCTACCCAATCTACCTAAGTTACTCAAAGATGGTAATGACAAATAAAAGAAAGGATATCAGTTTACCAAGTTCATAGCAAAGACTCAGGACATGTTTATAAAGCTGATCAAGCTTTCCCACGACATGATCCCTAGCAAGTTATGACAAAATGGCTTTCTCTGCAAAGTTTTTTGCTAGAGTAGTAACTTTAACTTTTGTAGAGAGATTATAATGTATTGTTTTTGTTTATAGATTCCTCTGCTTGTACCATATTTAAACACTTGTATCCTACGTTCGCAACTGCGATTATGTTGGCCTTTCCTAGCTTTTTAGCTCTCAGTCTCCTTAGCTTGTAAACTACTTGATGATTCTTGGATTGCATCAGAGAATTTTATCGAAGAACTGAACTGCAAACTTATACACATGAAGTCATTTTTCTCTTATGGTTTGGTTATTACACAACGTGTATAGAGTCAGCTTTGAAATGATGGGAGTCAGATTCGAAGTAAAACTTATATAATTTTAATAATAAAAAAACTAAATATAATTTAGAAACTAACCCATGTTTTATTTTTATTAAACAAATTAAATTTTTTCTTTAGTAATAAATGATAACTATTAAAACTACCTTTATCAAATTTGAAAATTTAAAATTACAAAAATAAAAATTAATAGATTAGATAAACTGTCACTACTACATAAACCGTCATTACTACTAGTCCAGATGATCTCAAAGGTAGTATAGAAAATCTTATATTTGATTGTATCACAATTTCAAGTAATTGCAAATTTTTGAAATATATATAGTTGAGTTACAAACCCGATTTTTAATCTAGTTTAAAGAAGGGCATTGTAGAGCAACCTACAATGGTATAGTACATAAAGTTGAGTTTGTGTAGGTTTTCTATGATTCTATCAACAAACATTTCACTAGTTGCTCATAGTTAAGAATCATATAAAATTGTCAAAAATACTAGTAACTCAGATTTATCATAGTTGTACTTTAATTCCACTATCATATTATCTATTGCTTGGTTGGTTTTTAATGTACACACGTTTTTAGAAATATTGGTATAGTTTCCTCAGAAGTTTAGCTATTTAATTAGGTAAAAACCAAAAAAGAAAAAGTTAATTATTCGTTTGGTTGTTGGAGCGCACATATACATCTAAACTACTCTTTCAAACTTTTTCCTCTTTGAATAATTTAATATGGTAGAGTTAATTACTCCTCAAATTCTCCTAATATTTAATTAGAAATTTTTATTAATAGAATGGGGGCCACGTGTTTCGTGTTGTTCCCTCAGGACCAGTTAAACGTGTATACTAGTGTAACCTCGCGTTATATATATCAAGAGATTATAGAATTTCAAAGTTCACCACTAAAAATACCTTAGATTATCAATTATTTTCACAGTTTCTGAAGATTAGTATTGGATTCGTTCAGGCCGCGATTATTGAAATAAAGTCAAAAATAATTTATAACGAGCAACGAGCCAACGACAATAAGCGAAAGGAAGCAACAAGGCGAAGGTAAATGAATAATGGCGAAAAATTCTGTCAAAGAAAAAGAATGACGGCGAAAAACTTAGGTTACGTGTGTCATTTGATCGTATCCCTTCTTGTTAATCCGTTTTACTCTTTTTTTTTTTCTTTTATCTGTATTATCTTCCGTACGTTTTACTCTTTTCTTGACCATTCTACATATTTTGTTACTTTATTTCTTAAATATTGCGTTGTCTGAATTTTTTTTATTTGGGTAACTTGGGGTTGTTTAGAAAGTATATAAAAAGTTTCAATCCTTTTTTCTATATTAAGAATTATTTCCTTCTTTGTTATAATCTTATAACCATCTAATATTCAGATCGTTCCTTTATTGTCCTGTATTCGCAAGATCTTGGATAAAAACAAAACAAAACATTCTTTTTCTTTTTTGGCATAATAACTGAATATGCTTACTTTTAATATTGATTGTGATGCAAAAGAATTGAAAAATCAACTGCCAATCAAACTGTAAGAACACACTGTCGAAGATAACAACAAATAATAAATATATATTGTATATTTTAATAAAGCGCTCTCGAAAAAATCAGATATATTACAAGAAAGAGTAATCTGAAGAGGACAAAATAACATCGAAATTCGAGAAAATAGAACGAAAATTCAGGGGAATGAAAAAGATATTGTTTATCTGACAAAAAATGAGATAATAATAAATTAAATAAAGTCGTAATTTTTTTGCAGTAAATTAATTAGAGAAGGGAACTTTAGGGGAGAAGAGAAAATCCCTTGAAGTTCTACAAAATTCGTTAGTTTCCCTATGCTAATGCTTTTGCTTTTTTTTTTTTGGTTTTGTTTCCATCTGCCTCCCACATGCATCATTGTAATATATTCACACATACGTATAAATACATACATAGACACACACCTAAAATATTTATTTCTTGATCAGCTGTAGGTTCTTTAAGAAATGAGTAATGATTTATTTGTTTTTGAAAAAGTTCGTTGCTTCGTTTCTGTTTGGTGATTACAGTTTTGTGATATCGTCAGAAAAAAACAGTTACGAAGAAAGAGGGCGATTAGATTAAGAAATATTAAGAAAGAGATAAGAGTGTCAAGTAAGCACATAGGTAAACTCGAGCTAGTCGGGGTACTCAAAATAAAGAGTGAGTCGTTTATGCTGCTCATGCAAAATATAGTTGTGTTAGACATATTGCCACAAAAGAGCTTCATGTACATTTTATCTTGATAACTTTTCATGCCGGCATTTTTTGTTAATGCCGCTACTCATTCGCCAATTTATTTTGGTTCAGGGTTTTCTCAAGAGATATATATATATATATATATCGATTGAGATGTGAATTTTTGAGCATCGTTTCAATGCAATAAAAAATGCAAATATGTAGTAAGATGTGATATGTTTTAGTTTCGATACATAGACCTAAGATCTAATTCTAATAGTTTATTAGAAAAAAGGGAAAGAAAAGCAAAGATAATGTAAGGAAAGAGACGATGGAGAATAAAGTGAAAAGATTGGAAATGTGAACCCATTTGGAGTTGGCAGTGAGTGAGATGGAACATCACATGCACTTATGCTCTCTTTTGTCCCTTTCCTCTTGGGAGCTTTCATTTCTCGAAAACCTTCTTCTCAGTTTTGCGCAACTCTAATCTAACTCCATTTCTAATTTTATTCTTATAGATTATGATTTTTTTTCCTATTCTTTACTTAATAATTATGTGATAATTTGATCTACCATGCTTACAGTCTCAATTATTATTGGCCAATAGTGGTAATTTCAGAAAACAATTTCACGATTGTTTCCAAGACTATCGTAGTCACCAAAAACACGATTTGAAATTTGTGACGTCAATCAATATAAAACTTCCTATACTATCACCATTTGATTTTAACCTTAGATATTTTAATTTTGAAAGAACTACATTTGCTTAGATCTTATTATATTATGTATTGCTATCATTCTTGGATGTAGTAATTATAATCTCTACACATTCGCCAGCGTAGTAAAATATTATAAGCAATCTCTTGAATTATTACTAACATCTCAAAAGGTGCAACTAGTACTATTATAGGTGGGAGTATGATATAATATTTAAACCGACGCGTATAAACTATAGTGAGTTTGTATGATAGATGCGTATATAATATGATTGTTGGAATTTGTATAAATTAAAATAAAGAGATTGAAGTGGGATTGATAGGGTGATGTGGGTCTAGGGATTCACTCCAATTCCACAATATGCAAAAGAATGTCACTTATCGTGATGAGTGATGTTCCTCGATCCCTCTGAAAGATTCACCTGTTACATTCTCCTTTATTGTCTCTATCTTTTTTTTTCTTACATTTATATACACTTTAATTTAATAATTTAATCGATTATGTATATAGATTTAGTTTGTCAAGTTGACCCACCTTGTTAAGCTAAAATTAGGGTTGGGCAGAAGACAAAATTTCGGTAAATTTTTAAGTATTTACTGTTTGGATTGATTCGTACAAATATTAAACTTAACATTTACGCTTAAAAACAAATAAACAGATAATATTTATATCTATTCATGAACAACACAAATGGGTCGTCTTAATAATGTCGTCGTTGCATCACCACCCGAATTTAATCCACAGCATGATGTATATTGGTTACGATCAACAAAGATGATTGCAAGTTTTTGGGATATTTTTTTTTATAGGTTAAATTTCATCCGAGTTGAATCTATTATGTATAGATTTTCTGTCAACTTGTGTGTATAAATTTGAGTTACACAAATTAATATAGAATTTGTTTTCGGCGATAAAAATAGATAGGTAAAAATGAGCTCAATTACTTAATTCGTAGTATTTGTTATTTGCCTTGACCATTCAGAATAATAATTCAGTCAGCCAATTAATCGCAGTCTAGAAAATATCAATTGTAATTTTCTTAGATTACCACTGATTTCCCAAAGCTGGCTTTGTTCGTAAATCAGGATGAGTATATTAGATGTTCACTACAACCTAATAGCGTACTAACATTAATGAATCGATGTAAAGTGCGGTTGTATATGTATACATTCATTTATTCCCACATTTCACAAATCTCAGGTGCAAATGAGAGAGGACCAAATTTAAATTTCGTTTGCATTTTTCGATATCCGTATCTTAAATCACAGAGCTACATAAACGAAAACTGTGCACTCTTCAATCCACTAATTGAGTAACCAGCGAAACAAATTTCTAACGCTACTAGAATCAACCTAATCCAAGTCACCACTCTAGAACTTTGCACTACCAGCCTCAGATTCCAGTATAAAGGAAATGGACTCAACGACTGACTAATCATTCAAGAAGAGACTAAGAGAGGAATGACTACTATGATCGGCTCAACATAATGTAGCGTAAAGGTTGTCAAAACCTTATATGAAATTCTAACACGCTCCAGATAATATTAGTTCATCTCAAATCGAATCCTAAAGCTTTTCTATGATTATCCTACTTTAATCTATAAATGAAGTTTTTATACATGTTAAGTATTTTAAATTTCTAACTCAAAAATTAATTGTTAATAAATAGATTATCACAAATATCTTATATACTAGTGTTAATTTTTTAAATTTTCTGATATGAGGTTCTAACAAATTTAGAAAGAAGCCAACATAAAAAAAAATTACAAAAAGCGGACTGATGCCTATTTTTTTTTCCAGAGAAATGAGACATTCTACCATGATTTAGGATGTTTGGATATGGTGTTGAGAAAGACCGATATAACTATAATCCCAAAATACTTGTAAATTTCTACCATCAGTTTGATGAAAACCATACTTCTACTATGTAAAACATAAAACATTGTGACAAAGCACTAGATCACAATTCAAGGTAATTTATCATTGGTCTATACATATTTCCCGAGGACTGATACTTTTTAAGAAAATACAGATTATGTTTTATACTATTAGGTATTCAATGTATAGAAACACAATGTCTAAACAAATAATCGCTGATAGTTTTTGGTTCAAGTTTTTGTATTTGAAAAATTAATGAAAATGATTTTATTAAAAGTCGGTCAAGGAAACTGATGTTTTTTCACACAGAAACATGATAGTTGTATAATATATGTTAGTAAGATAAAACCAGAGTAAGGACCATTTTAGTACAAAGGCATCTTGAACATCGATCTCTGTAGCAAATCTTATTAAAAAAATACTAGTAGCTATATGTTAAGTACAACTACAGAAAACCCTAGTGATACACATATAGATATACATGTACCTGTTGATGAATAGTGGCACAAATAACAATATTAAAAGTCGACAAAAAAAAACAATATTACAAATAATATAAAAATAAGGAGCTTAAAAAAACATCTGTCAAGAATCTTTGTGCTTCCATCTTTGAAAGTTAAAACAGTAATAATAGCTTCAGTAGCCAACAGCTCTTTGTCTGTACACTGCTGGTTTCAAAAGGATTCTTTTTTAAAGAAGTGGAGAAACAAAGAAAAAAAACAAAATCCAAAGAGCTTAATCAAGAAAGATATGTTTGGCAATTGTGACCAGAAGAAGAAGATGCCTATCATAAGCTCTCCCAACACCAATCCACTGGTCTCTCTCTCTCTTCCCTTTTAATTCTCTCTCTCTAAATAATATGACCCATTTATGATTTGTTTCTTAGCTTTTGGATCCGAATAATATCCTCTTGTCCTCTCATTGTTCTCTTACCTTTAGTTAAACCACACGATCTAAAAATCCCTTCTCTCTCTCTCTTTCTCCCTCTCTTCTCAGGCGAGTATGCAGAGCAAGAACATGATCGTGGCTTCGTCTCATCAGCAGCAGCAACCGCAGCAACCGCAACCGCAACTTAAATGCCCTCGTTGCGATTCCTCGAACACAAAGTTCTGTTACTACAACAATTACAGTCTCTCTCAGCCGCGGCACTTTTGCAAGGCTTGCAAGAGGTACTGGACGCGAGGTGGTACCCTCCGGAACGTTCCCGTAGGTGGTAGCTACCGGAAGAATAAACGGGTGAAGCGGCCAGCAACCGCAACCGCAGCCTCCACGGCCTCGACGACGACGACAACAAATTCTTCATCCCCTAACAATCCTCATCAGATCTCCCATTTCTCCTCCATGAATCATCATCCCTTGTTCTATGGTTTATCAGATCATGTGAGCAGTCGTAAGAATCCTCCAATGATTCCTAGCCGTTTCAGTGATTCTTCAAAGACTTCTTCATTAAGTGGTTTAGAGAGTGAATTTCTCTCATCTGGTTTTAGTGGTCTTAGTTCTCTTGGATTAGGGCTCCCACATCATATGAGTCATGACCACACCATTAATGGTAGCTTCATCAACAACTCTACAACAAACAAACCCTTTCTTCTATCGGGTCTATTTGGGTCTTCGATGTCTTCTTCGTCCTCTACCCTTCTCCAGCATCAACATAGGCCCATGAACAATGGTGGCGACATATTTGGACAATCTCATCTCCAAACCCTAGCATCACTTCAAGACCTGCATGTTGGAGTTAATAATGAAGATATGAACAAAGAAGGAAAGCTTGATCAGATCTCTGGGAACACTAATGAGTTCATGTCATCATCATCTTTAGATCCTTCAAACTACAATAGCATATGGAATAATGCAAGTGCTGTAAATGGAGCATGGCTTGATCCAACAAATAATAACGTTGGATCCTCCCTCACCTCCTTGATATAAACCAACACTTTGGTTATAGGATCGATCTATAACTAGCTAGAGTTTATCTTCATCATCACCTTTTTCTTCCTTTGTTTTTTTGAGATGAGAGAAGAAGCTTGGATCAGAGAGATCATATCAGCGGCAATGTTGATCTTGGCCACTAGCTCCCTCGGATCCTCTTCATCTCACCATCTCCATCATCTTCATTCTCGTTGTTCAAGAAAAAACAAAAGGGGTTCAAGATTGGTTCAAGGTTTACTATGTTCTACTGTTTAGTTCACTCAAGGTAAATTATATGTGTATGTACATAATATGATCCTGACTTTCATCTTCTTCTTTTTTTATCATCCATGTAATTCTAAGGTCCACCACATGGGTTGGTGCTTCTTTTCATTGGGATTAGGAGGGTATATTTGGCTTAATTTGGTTTCTCATGGGGTCCGAGAACTCAAAACTTTTCAAGTTTTGTATCTTTTTTAGTTTCACATTTCTTCTTTGGTGTGGCTTTCATTGGGTATACAAACAGGGGGAGGGGTGCGGTTTTGAGTTATTATATAACTTTGGTTATTCATGTATGACTTATGTTATTACGGTTCTTTTTTATTCATGTCTATGTATATTATATTTATATATATATATATGATGATATACTGTATATAGGACGAAGGTATGTACATATATAGATGACTTGAATTGGCTAACAAGAAAAGACCTTTAGCTAATGTATAAAATGGGAGATTTATGAATACGAGAAAATCCGCCGAACTCAAAACTGTAGAAAAGGAATATTTTCTTTTTTAACTAAGGAAAATGTAATACATTCTTTAGACCCAAAAAAAATGTATTACATTCTAAAATTCAAACTCTAACTCTAGAACTATGGAGCAGTGATCGTTGTAAAAAAAGGTTTTTTTGTATGAGTTGCATTCTTTAAAAAAAATTGCAGTCGATGAAAGCAGTTAGTACGTAGAGGCATATGGATATCCAATATATATGTATATGTACTATATACTTAGGCAGGCAAATCGAACAAACATGGTAGATATTTATATAACATATTTTGCTCGTAGTTATGTCATATTGATGATTTTGTTCTTTAGCATTTTGGCTACAAGCCTACAACTCATGGTTCCATGTATGTTACAAGCGAGCTATATATATGAACGCAAGTTTTGGTCCAGACTTGGAGTTTAGTGTGGTGTCTTTGTAAAGTGGGCACAAGTTCGTTACCAGTTTCTTCATGTCATTTTCTCTCCAATGATTCTTTTCGTGAGAGAGTTGGAGATAATTTATTCGTTAATCATTTGGGCCGAATAATCATTCATGCAAGAGTCTTTGTATTGTTTGGACAAATCGACTTTCATTTTTATGCGGATGATTTACGGATTAGATTTCAATTATCACACGATTGCATAGAATGTCCTGATTTTCTCCTCAATATTCTCTCGTTCCACGTATGCCTCGAAGCTCATAGAGCATCAGACGAATGCTCCTGCGAATTTACCGAATTATATTTAGCGATCTGCATACACACGTTTAACTGTAAAATATTATGTTATTACAATATTTTCAAATTTATAACAGATCTAGCTAAAACCGATGGTTTGTTTTTATTTGTTTTTATTTGTTTTAGCATTTCTAATATGTAAATGATGTTTTGATGAATGTTGGGAATAGTTTGGACAAATCTCTTAACGCCACGTGTAAATAAATTAGACAACTTTCTTAACGTCATTTACTTAGTATGATTTTTTGGACGGATTTACACTAAGTGGTCAGAAAAACCAACAGCCCAAATGAGATTACCTTTTCATAAAATTGTTTGGACATTACGTTAAAAAAATTATTTTTATTTTATATTAAATATGGGCCTTTTTGACTATTGATGATTTTTTTTAAAGAAAATGTTGGGCTCGTTTTCCGCCAACTTTTAATTTTTAAAAACTTAATATCGGGTTTCTTCTGGTGACCAATTAATTAAAAAAAAAAATTAATATCGGCCATTTTAAGATGTAGTGTAAAAATAAAATAATAAGAAAGGTTATCGTCCCTCTGCCGACCCATTTGAATATGGCATGCGTGTGATCCGGTATTCGTTCAAATATTAGGATTATCTAAGACCATCTCCAATCTAAATCTCTATTTTTTACTTCAAAATAGAGTAACTCTAAAATGAAGTTGTGTTTTGCTCCAATATATGACTCTATTTTTGGCTCCAAAAAAAAATATTCCTAATAAATTCTATTTTTTTACTTTTAATAACCTATAACTTTTAAAAGTTACAAAATAACCCCTTTATTTTATTTTATCTAAAATATTTATAATTTACGAATTTAATAAAATTAAATATTTATTAAATAAAGAAAATTACATAAAATCATAAAAACATAAGAAATTTTATTAAATAAAGAAAAACACATAATATCATAACACTTAGGAAATTTAAACGTCACAATTACTAAATTTTTCCCACAATGATCAATTAAAGCATTATGAAGTTAAATTTTTATGTTTATCTTTGATTTTAGCACTTGTTGTGTATTTTTCAGTTTATTTTAAGTTGTAATCTTTTGAAATAAAAATTTTAGTGTTCAAATATTTATGATTGTCTATTTTATATTTTTTAAAACTATTAAAGTCCTATAATCTTGTCAAAAAAACTTATAAACATGAATTATAAAATTTAAAAAAAAATTATTAAACAGATAGTTATATATATATATATATATATATACATGAAGACCATTTTTTAATTACATATATAAAAGTCAAAGTGATATGTGTCACACAAATATTATGTGGATATCTGAAAAAAGAAAATGCATATAATCATATATAATGTCGAGAATGTTGCTTGGTATGTTGATAAAAGGTATAAATTATGATGATTTATTATTTTAAGGATCAAGTTGTAAATAAAAAATAGTATAACTGCAAAATGGAGTATAATTAAGGTTTACTCCAAATATGGAGTAATTTTTATTTTTTTCAATTTTGCAGTAAAAAATGGAGTATGATTGAAGTAAACTTTATTTTAAAATGGAGTTTGCAGCAGAAAATGGAACAGGGTTGGAGATGCTCTAAGGATACTAAAAATCTGGTAATAAATACTGGTAGTTTCTCCAATATCTTTTGTATTTATCATATTTCTTGTTTGCATGACTTTAGTTGCATAACAATAATGATTTCAAGGGCATAAAATGCTCTTAATCTCTTTCTCTTTCGATGGCACATTTTGACATTGACAAAGGCGACTTTAGTTTTTTAATGAATACAAATTGGAAAACGATGATGCGTTTGGTCAATTCTTCATCGCTAATCTGTTAACTAGGTTTCTTTGAAAATCGAACCTCTCCATGCGAACTTTGCGAACTTTGGCTTTCTTAAGGGATATTGATCCAATTGTTGATGATGATGAAGCTAGTGAAACGGATACCACTGTTATCTCCATTAGATAATATCACTTGACTCAAAAGGATGAAAAGGATCCACTCTTAGGGTTTGAAGATTTTTTCGAATTATTTTGCCTCTAGTGATTTTAGCGATTAGCATTTTCTTTATTTTGGCCTTGAATTACTTTTGTCACTAAGGGAGATGACATGTGAACTGAATTCTGTTCTTTGTTTTTCCTATTTTTCATTGGTGTGTTTTCCTGATGGTAACTTTTTTTATAATCTTTGTTCAATATAGTTTCTTTGCAATGACAGCACCATCTCAAGTTGTTTGGTATTTCTTTTATGTTTTTGATAAAGCGGGCGATGAACGCGATGGAATACCAAAAAATTCACGTCAATATAACAAGTATGATTCTACTTAGAATGGATATAGAGTATATGGACCAATCCATTTTATGTGAATTAGTTTTGAGTTACAAATCTATTAAACTTAACATGATATAATCAGAGCCCAAATTTGACCAAGTAGGTGTGATACGATTGAAGATTTATTGTTGGTTGTATATAGACCCGACCTTGACTAGAAGCTGGTTAAACATCTGCTCGGAGTTGTCAAAGTCAATATTAATTAAGGGTATAATTTCTTTAGCAAAAATGTCAACAACTCTTTTGACACATGTATGTCTATGTAAAGAGAAGGTCATAGTTTCGACTCTTGGAAGATAAATTGTTGCTTTTTTAAAAAAAACTAGTGAGCCAATTATTTCTCTGTTTAGGGTACTAAATGTTCATGTTCGGCTCTAGTCATGCATTAGATTTTATTATTCGGTTCAAAATAGACTGATGAAAAAAATTATCACCATTTAAGAATCCATATCACCATAGAATGAATCTAAAATAATTTTAAAAACATGGAACAATCTACTCATTGTCAATCAATCATTAACAACAGCTTGAACGGTTTTTTACATGTATTTATCAATCATACTAAACCACATGTACATAGTATTTTTCATGGACCTAAGCAATGCAAGCTTGGACTTCTACCCAATTTTTTTTATTGGCCATAATTTTTATTAAAAACTTCATTATCGAACAAGTTTACTTTATAAATTTGCAGCCTTTACAATTTCAAAATCAGTTCTATCTGTATGTATATCACTAATTTTAGGTCGAATAAATGAAAATTTTGAAAAATGGTATACCAAATATGTAATTGCAGTAAAACACTTGTTTTCAGATTTTTTGGAAAAGACATGAAACTAAAATCTCTAAATATAGAACATAAAAAATTTCTCTGAATTCTAAAATTCATATGAGTATAAATATGTTTGAATTAGATTTCCGCTGAACCAACATTCATTATAATGGAATTTACGAATTGAGAAGTAAAATGTGTAGAAGCAAACATACAAAAAAAGGTTTATCAATGACCACCAAAAAAATAGTAAGAAATTACATACACGTTCAAGTTTTGACGAGTGGCCATGTCAAAAGGACCGTAACCTCCTACAGATAATGTTATCTAATTTAACGTTTTCTTGTCAGCAATATATATAATTTTTCAAATATTTTGTAAGATTTAATATGCTAAATATTTTTATCATTTTTAAACTAGAACTTGTTAGCTAGATGTTTAATTTTTCTCTGTTTCAAAACTTTTTTTTGAATTATGTAGTTATTACTCTTATTAATTTACTCATGTGATATTTATTGTTTATAAATAAAGATTCAGTAATATATAATAAAAGATAAAATCTATATTATTAAATCTATATTAATATATGTAAAAGTATATAATATACTAATTAAAAATGGTGGGAGTATTTTTCAATTCTAAAAAACCACTTTTCATGTACAATATGCAAATATTAATGCCCAATAATTAAGCTTTTACAAAATATTACTAACAAGTAATTGAACTTTTCTAAAATATGAATGGAAATTAGTTGACTTGTTTTTCAAAATATGGATGACGATTAATTCAGTTTTTCTAAAGTATGAATGACTGTTAATTGAGTTTCGTAAAATTTCATTTGTAAATATCATATTATTTTTAAATTAAATTAATTTGTCTTTTAATGGTTGAAATCAAATAAATAATATATATATATATTAAATTTAGTAAATAATTGTTTTTCCAAAATATGTAAAAAAAATTACAAAAATATTAATTACGATTATTTGAGTTTCTCCAAAATATGAATGACAATTAATTGAATTTTCTCAAAATATGAGTGACGACTAATTAAGTTTTTTTCTAAAATATAAATGACGACTAATTCATTTTTTCTAAAAGATGAATACTACTAATTGAGTTTTTCCAAAATATGAATGACGATTAATTAACTTTTGTAAAAATTAATATGTAAATATCATATCATTTCTAAAATTAAATTGGTTTGTCGTTATTAATGTTTGAAGACAAATAACCGTTTTGCCAAAATACAGATAAAGTTAAATTTATTAATTACGATTAATTGAGTTTCTCCAAAATATGAATGATGATTAATTGAGTTTCCACAAAATTCAATATGGTAATTATCATCAAAATTTCTAAAACTAAAGGGATTCATTTTTGTTCCTGATTATATATACTCAATACTCAATAGGCTCTTAACATCAATATAAGGAAGAAAGTGAAAAAACTCAAAAAAAATTCAAAGAGACTTCACAAACACTCTCTTTCTCGTAGAAAAACACAGCCAATGACGTTCTCGTGGTCTTCTGTGCCATAAAAATCATTATACACATTCAAACACCAATCTGGCGCCACATATGCATATATGTACATGTATGTATCTGTATTCATATATATTCATTTCTCTTCCTCTCTCTCCTTGTGAGTGGTGAGATGGGTATCCCTATAAGGTGCAGCATCGAACCATCTGCAAGATTTTGACTCGTTTTCTTTTGTGTTTTTCCAACATCTGTCTCTTCTTCACTCGCTCTCTCTCTATCTCTTTCCTTTTTCAATCTCCCCAACGACCCTCTCTCTTTTTTATCTTCCCATTCATAACTCTATTTATCTCTCTCTCTCTCCCCGGGAAAAATGGATAACTTCTTGCCCTTTTCCTCTCCAAACGCAAACTCTGTCCAAGAGCTCTCTATGGATCTAAACACCAATCGCTCACACTTCTCAACGGTCCCTACTTATGATCATCATCAGGCGCATCATCACTACCACATGTTACCACCGTATCCAAACATTGCATGTCCGGTGGATCCAACGGCGGTGATGAATCCTCAGCCGCTTCACTCATCGGAGGCTTTTTCTCGGTTCCCGTTTACGCGAACCGGAAGTGAATTCGGCTCTCTGGTTTGTAACCCCGGTTTGAGACAAGAGAGAGGTGGATTTCTTGATCCACACATGACGAAGATGGCCAGGATCAACAGGAAGAAGGCGATGATAAGATCAAGAAACAACTATTGCCCTAATTCTAGTTCAAATGAGTTGGTTGATTCAAGGAGACAAGTGGCTCTTAACATGAAGAATAATTCCGAGACTACCGCTAAAAAAGATCTCTTTCGATTTTCCTCATTCGATAACAAGGTTTGGTTTGGTTTTTTTTTTTTGCTGGTCCACAATATGGAAAATATGCGAATTATTTACATATAGTTTCCTCATACGTTTTTGTATATTGTGGTTGAATGTAGAAGCTTAGGGTTTTGTTGGTGAAGCACTTGAAGAACAGCGATGTTGGGTCACTTGGGAGGATCGTTCTACCAAAGGTGTGTAAATTCTTACAATTCTTTTATTCTTCGTTTACGTTGATCAAATAAATTTGTAGAATGTAATCCATAAGTTTGTCGGAAATAGACTGATGAAAGATTATCAATCACGTAACTACGAAATTGAGAACCTCAATTCCATGGAAAAGTTTTTAGAAAGGTACAATGATTTCAGGATTTAGATACCACCATTTTGAAAAAGAGATTTGTGGAACAAGAGTACATAACTCATTGCGGCCACATTCTTTCATTATGCAATTTCACCGGGATTTATTTCACACTTTTCATTCTACTCAAAATATTTATTTAACTGTTTTTTTGTTTAACCAATAAGAAGCTTAGTCTCTAAAACCACACGAAAAACAAGAGGAATATGAAACATGACAACAAATGTGGAAGGAAGTATAGTTGTTAAACAAATATTTTGTTTGTTTCCTACATAGATTTTTATGCCTTTATTTTATTTTCTAGTCCAAGTTTTGGAATGAGCACCGAAGAATGAACTTTTTGAAAGAACAAAAAAAACTAAATAGATTGAATATAGTTTCCTACAAATTTATATTCCCTGTACTAACCAATAAAATGAAATATGAGAAATAATCATTTTTGGGGGGTAAAGTGAAACTGTTGAAATGATTTTTTTTTTTTAAAATGGGGGTTGAGGTAAAAGAAGATTTAATTGAAGACAATGGATAGTTGTCTATTTGCCCGTACTAATTAATTGGCTCATACCTCGAAATCTTTATCTGTCTAAATAAGAAAGTAATTAGTTGGATAAGAGTAATTAAGTAAATCATGGCTTTGGAACGCAGAGAGAAGCAGAAGGAAATCTTCCAGAGCTATCTGATAAAGAAGGAATAATGGTAGAGATGAGAGATGTTGACTCTGTGCAGTCTTGGTCTTTCAAATACAAGTTAAGTCTCGTTTCTTTCTCTTATAAGAATTCAATTATATTTAGAAAAGCATTTTTGAATCCATTTATAATTTACCAAAAGGAAAATAAACATTTTAAGCTGAATTTTTAGTGGTGTTTTGTTAGTGATTTTTATAATTATTTATAATTTGGAACTTTTCAAATTAATGTTAGAACTAGACCACTTAAGCCTTGCATTACCTGTGAAACGTAGGTTCTGGTCCAATAACAAGAGCAGAATGTATGTCCTCGAAAACACAGGTAATTAAGGAGCTACCTAATTCTTTCAAAAAGTATTATTCAAAACAATTTTAATTTTAATTTGTTTTTCTTTCTTTTTGTGGTCAAAACTAAAGGAGAATTTGTGAAGAAAAATGGAGTAGAGACTGGAGATTCTTTAACAATATACGAGGACGAAAGCAAGAATCTCGTGAGCTCTCTTATATTAATTCTCTTTTCTTATTTTATTTTGAAAAAGACAAAAATGTTAAATAATGATTGATTAGTAGTCCAAAATTGGAAATTTGAAAAGTGGGTCATTGAATTGAGTTTGTTTAGCATCCAGCCAAAAATTTATTGCCCTTTGGACCCTTTTTTTAGTCAATGATAACTATTCATATAAGGAAGGTATAAAAACTCCAAGCCTTAAATTTTAATATAAAAGCCATTTAGAAGTGAAACGTCGATTGTTAAACCAACTGATGAAACATCTTATATGTGTTTGGTCTTTATATTACAGTACTTCTCCATTAGAAAGTACTCAGGCAAACAAAATGAAGGAAGAGAAGATGAGTCGATGGAAGTCAACGACATGAACTTCCTCGAAGATTTAACGTTTGATTACATACCAAATGACGAAGAAGAAGATTCTATTGCAATGCTCATCGGAAATCTAAACGATCACTATTCCATTCCAAACGATCTAATGGACCTCACAACCGATCTTGATCAAGCAAC
Organism: Eutrema salsugineum; assembly: GCF_000478725.1. Lineage (NCBI taxonomy): Eukaryota > Viridiplantae > Streptophyta > Magnoliopsida > Brassicales > Brassicaceae > Eutrema > Eutrema salsugineum. Next base: position 5,436,504 of record NW_006256612.1, read on the forward strand.
CTCCTCGTCGCCACATTTGGATCACCTGTCTGATGGTCACGCCACAAGTGATCACGTGAGCTCAAACGACTTCGTATGGTGATTTGATTGAAGTTGATATAGCTCTACCCTTTGAGCTAATAATATACAAGAGATAGAAAAAGAAAAGAGTATCTTTCATCATATTCATATCTATATTTGTTTGATAAAGTGTTTTTGTTGTCAGTATTAATTAAAATATATATATATTTTGGAATTACATAAGTTTTTCATTCGAACAGTATCTAAGCCGAACCCAACCTTTATTGTAGACTTTAATCGTAGCCCAAAACTATAAACGTTACTCTTAGCCCAAACGGAGCCCAAAAAGTTTTAAGATCTACCGAATCCTATCATACGAGGCGATAATATACTTCACGCAACACTTATCTGATTTAAGAAAATGCGAATTCATACTTAACATTTTGGGGGAACAAATAAAATATTTGTAACGCCCAGTATATCACCTGATAATTTAAGAAAAAGAAAAAGAAATCTAACAGCTATGAGACATTTGGGCACACATGATAATTCATAAACTTTGACATGGTACCTGTTTAGTTGAACGGAGAGAATTATAACGCGATTTCAACGAAGATGTTCAATGGCCTCCAAGTTTAAGCTTAAACATGGTTTATTTTTTACAAGATCATAGGTTACGTTTATTTACAGTGCTCATAGTAATCTATGAACGAACCTAACAAAAATATTCTCTGGATGAAACTTGCTTCCTATCGACAAAATGGAAAATCGATGATGGACATAGTTATGGGCCTTGTTTGTCTATGTGGGAGGAGCTGTAAACCTCCAGACCAACTCATCTGTGAGCTTGGTTTGCCTTTGACAAGGCTTGATGACAAGGAACAAATCCAATAACGATGTCAAAAAATGAGTAAAATCCAAGTCCATATAAAAAGTTTAGTTAATATATGCATTAAAAATTAAACAGGCTTTATGGCTTTTGTGTTTGTGAAATTAAAATGGTTAAAACAACTTCGTTCTAGTTTCGGCGTGCCACAATTGAAGCTCGTTCGTTTATTCTGTGACAACCATACTGATATTCAGATTTCCAGTAATTTAATGTTCATAAGGTTGATTGTCATAGTGTGTATATGAGGCAGTTTTTAAGAAAGATTGATTACTACTATTTTTACAGTTTGTATGAGATAATAATATCTTGTTTCTACCCTTAAAGATCATTTGCACTTTTTTGTAACTATATTTAAGAGTTTATCCAAATTTATTATTTTAAACTATATTTTTACTTACAAAAATTAATAGCAATATATCAGAATTAATAGCAATTTTCGAAAAAAAAAAATCAGAATTTTTTCGGTCTGCATATATATACGGTTAAGTGCTAGACGTTTGCGAAATATGTAAGAAAATTAACGATCTCCAGGATGCGCTCCTGTCTTTGCTCCGAAGGATTTGATTAATTGCAGAATTTCACGTGAGCTTGCTGCATCAACTGGTAGGGACTCAGTTCCCAGATATATTCTTTTATAATTGTTTAAAAGGAAAAACAAAATACCCTAGTAGTCATGGTTGACTGGTTGTAATGATCCAGTCTAAAAAAAACTTATAGTAATAGAGCCAACTGACTAAAATTTATTCGGTCATAGATCTACGCTCTCCAGATTAAATCATAAATAATTCTACATTTATAGCATTTGGAATACGCTATAAGTGAATCTCTTAAACTTCGAATCTTTAATTACTTCCAACTATATGTCTCTAGTCGTCGCATATTGACAAATGACTTTATAATTTTAAGAATGGTAAAACACTTTTTTTTACTCATATAGTCATATACAGTATATATACTCTTAAATAGTTTCAATAAATTAAACTATTGAGTTCCAACTTCCAAGTACTATAAATTCCGAAATATAAAAAACAGAGGAAGTGCAGATATTAAATGCGTAGTAGAATATGAACTAAATGCGCAATGTGGTGATCACCATGTACGTAAATGTCATGTGTGGACCATGAAACATGGAGTCATGGACTTTGCATGAATTAAATACATGAGTTCACTATAATCTATTATATAATACAGAGTTTTCTCTCCATTTAGGATCTCACCAAGAATGAAAACTAAATTTAATAACTCAATTAATTTACACACATTAATAACTATTAGTTTTCATTAAAAAAACACTATTACTACTACTAAAATTAATGATTTACTTATTTATATACTATTTATAATTCTTATATTTTTATCAAGAAAAATAATAGTAAGAACTGAAAAAAAAAATAGGAAAAAAAAGATGATAAAAGAAAATTCAAAGATGATGAAAAAAATAAAAAAATATAGGAGAAAAAAAGAAAAATCAAAATATAATTAAAACGATACAGATGAGTACAAAGTTAAAAAACAAAAAATACATACACCAAAATAATAAAAATAAGAAAAAATGAATTTTTTAAAAAAAAAAAATTAAAAGTCAAATATGATGAAGAAGACGATGAAAAAAAAAGATAAAAGATAGAAAGAAAAAAAAACACAAAAATGATGAAAAACAATTTTGAAAAATACATAGATAAAAACGTTGAAGATGAGAAAAGAGACTACAATATGAAGATAGAAAAAATTAAAATTAATGATTCAATTAATTCCCATATTTTAAAATAGTATTATTTTTTGAAAGATAAAACAAAAAATATTAGTACTAAAATTAATGACTTAATTAATTCATACATTTTTATAATAACTATTTTATCAAGAAAAAAGAAGTAAAAACTGGAAAAAAATAATAAGTAGAAATAGTTAAAGAAAAAGACGATGATGAAAATAATAAAAAAATAAGAGGAAGAAGAAATAATCTAAATATAAAGAAAAGTATGTAGATGAAGACGAAATAGACGAGAAATAATACATATACGAGATAAGTAAAAATAAAAGATAAACTAAAATCAGAAAAAAAAAAGATGAAGAAAAACTGAAAGGGAAAAAAAAGAAATAGAAGTCGAAGAAGATGAAAAAAAAATAAAGAAAATGAGGAAGAAGAACACAAAGCTGATAAAGATGAATTTTTAAAAATACAAGAACAAAAATGTTGAAAATCAGAAAGGAGAACAAAAATAAAATTAACAAACTATGATACTATAAAAATGAATAATGAGTCTAATACATAAAAAGACAAATATGATGAATTAACTGTTTTAAAAAATAAAATTCTGCGCAACACGTAGATCATAAATAAATTTAGAAGATTAATAGAAATATATATATATATATATACATAGAAATATTAATAGAAGATAATAAAAAACAATAATTAAGAGAAATTTATTGTTATATAGAACACTAATAATGATAACTAACATAATACATTGTGTTTTTTATAAAATAATATATAAAACATATAAAAACACAAACATAAAATAAAATCTGCGCGAAGCGCAGACTCAACCCTAGTGTTATAAAATTATAATGTAGAATCTAGTTCATAGAACATACTACGAGACTTCGGATCAAGAAACAGAGATATTGGTTTCGAAAAAGGTATAAATAAATAAATAAACAGCTATATTTCTATACAGTTTCAAAGAACATACAATCTTTTGGTTAATATGTAAATATCACAATATCACATTCCATTAGATAAATAGAGATTCTCTAGGAAAAAAAACTTCTAAATCATTTGACTACTGTAAGACTGGCAACAAAAATAATACAAGTGACAATATTTCTAATGAACAAATTCGTAACAATAATAACAATTAACAACTACTAGAATATGTTAATGAAATTTATTAGTACATATATAAGGGCGTCAAATACTAATAGTCTACCACCATAGTAGCCATAAATCTTGGAGGAAAATGAGGTGAGTTCACGATGCATATTTATTTGTTTTTGTTTTATCTATGTCTCATAAAAGCAAAGAGAATCATTCCAACGACAATGATGATTAGTCTACTTTGTAAATGTGATGATATATCTTTCGCGTTATCCGATTTAAACATCTTAATAATTATGGCTCATAATTGTGTTCTATCTATACTATAGGGAGACGTTAGACAAAAGCTTTGTTTAAAAAAAACGTTAGACAAAAGCATCCAAAGATACGTTTAATTTGAAGACAAAAAAAAATATTGATAGGGTACTAGGGTGGGTCCAATATTTAGTCTATCATACTTCCTACACTTTTGCAGGTAACACGAACATGTAACATGACATGTCTCTTTCCGGCCAAAAAAATTTCTCCTCCAACGGTAATAATTTAAATTACCCATACGTGAATATTGTTGATCAATGATCATTGTAGAAATAAGAAATGGTGGGTTTGGACTTATTCGTAAACCGATTAGACATTTAAGCTAAATTATATTGGACACGGAAAAAAGACAAACTTAGTCCAGACAAACGGCAGATAGTATAGTTAAGCGTAATTTGTTTAAATGTTTGAAGAAAAGCTTTTTCGATTATGATGGATCCAAATTTTGAATACGGTGGCTTGTTTAGGAATTAGAATATGAATATTTTTGTATTTTTTTGTCGTCAAATATTTTTGTATAATAGTGCTGATTGATGTATTTTCAGCAGTTGATATGGATAGATTGATAAGCCTTATGGGATATAATGAAGAAGAAATTAAAGTATTTGGAAGAAAGAGGATTGTTGGTTATTGCGGTAAAAAAAAGACACATGTTGGCCTTGAATTAGAGCTTAAACTTGTGATATAAAAATATTTGATTTGATTTATGAATTTGATTGGGAACAACCGTTGAATAGTGTAATCCATTTAAGAAAATATAAAGAGGGTTAAATTAAGTAGATGATAAAATTCAATCGCCCGTTTGATAACTGGGTTGTAAACAACATGTTTTTCCATTCGGTTCTTACCTTAATGTCAAACCTAAACAATAAGAGAACAAAGGTTCCACTTATTATTCATAACCATAATAAAAAGTAATTAAAACATAGAAAAAATAGAAAGAAGAATAAGCCAGATGGTGGCGGTTGTTATCTACCAAAATAGTTTAGAGGTTACGATGATGAATGATATACCATTTGTTCTCATTTTAAAATTGTAATTCTATTATTTTTCCATGTTTAAAATTATATTTCCAAGATCAAGCGCATTTGAGTAAACATTTGAACATCATTACGTATGTAGCGTAACAATTACAATCAAAATTAAATTTGCAAAAGAAACCATCAGTGATTATATTATTGTGAGAAAACAGTGAAAACCAAAACCAATTTGCATAAACGGTGGTTTACTTTAATCACAAATGTATCAATTGAACATTTTGTTTGCTCTTGGTATTACTAATGGTCCAATGGATAATCACTTTGACACTAATTAGCATCTCAAATTAATATCTCTACATTTATATTCTCGTGATGATTTCGTTGTGTTTTTGGTAATGTCTAAGTTTAGATGGATCACCAGTAATAACCAAAAAAAAAAAAAACGTGTGGCTATTGTTTAAAACTTGTCATAGGCGATCTAAATCTTACATTAATATAATATATATATATATACTACATGTAGTAGACTAATCATCATATAAATTAAAGAATTAATCGACGTCAACGTTTAGTTTTTACAACACCAGAAATACATTTTGTTTTGGTGTCAGAGTTATTTTTACCAAGTAGTACTACTGTAGTAGAGTAACAAATATGGTAGTGGTAACTACTGTAGTATTGTGGTAACTTATTTCATCGCTTTTAATTTATTATTTACAAAAAAAAAGAGAGTTATTTCATGACACTGAACCTTTTCCTATAAATGCACCCATTTCATAATTTCAATGCATATCACTAAACAAAATAAAACAAAACATGGGGTTCTTGGGTAAGAGTGTTTTGGTGAGTCTCATAGCACTTTGGTGCTTCACTTCCTCGGCCTTCACCGAAGAAGTAAACCATGTGACTCAAACCCCTTCCTCTGCTCCGGCTCCGGCTCCTTACCACCACGGCCACCACCACCCACATCCTCCCCATCACCACCATCCTCACCCTCACCCCCACCCACCGGCCAAAGCCCCGATTCCTCCACCAGCCAAACCTCCGGTCAAGCCTCCGACCAAAGCCCCAGTTAAGCCCCCAGTAAAACCCCCGGTTAAGCCACCAGCCAAAGCTCCGGTTTACCCTCCGACCAAAGCCCCTGTTAAGCCCCCAGTCAAACCCCCGGTTATGCCACCAGTTTCACCACCAGCCAAGCCTCCGGTTAAGCCCCCGGTTTACCCTCCGACCAAAGCTCCTGTTAAGCCCCCAACTAAAGCCCCAGTTAAGCCTCCGGTTTCCCCTCCAACCAAGCCACCGGTTTCTCCTCCGGCAAAGCCACCGGTTATGCCGCCGGTTTACCCGCCGAAGTTCAACAGAAGCCTAGTCGCCGTTAGGGGTACGGTTTACTGCAAAAGCTGCAAATACGCTTATGCCGACACACTCAATGACGCTAAACCCGTTAAAGGTTAGAACTTTTTTAAACTAAACACACTCAATACTCATATACTACATTAGTATCATTTTCACTTTCATTCTTTATTTCATATACACATATTTACTCATTAATAATCTTTAGAAAGAACTCAACTTGCTGCTGTGCTCTGCTCTGCTCTGCTGTGCTCTGCATACGCATTTATTCAATACTGTACACGTATATGAGTATTTTGTACAAAAACAATACGTACTTGATATCAAATCATGATGCAAACTTCGAAAAATAATTCAAATTTCAAAACGTTAGAAGTGGGACCACATGTACGAAATTAGTCATTGTATTGGAAACAGGTTTAAAAAAAAAGTGAGTATGTACACTCCTGCACTCATCAATCACTGTTTTTTACAGTCTGTCCCACAAATTTCACGACCCCCCAAAAAAATAATTAAAAATTACATAACTATATTCCGTTAATCCAAAATCAAAATCTAATGGATATTTCTTTATGGTTTTTTTTCGTCCAGGTGCTGTGGTGAGACTAGTGTGCAAGAGCAAGAAGAAAATAGTGGCAGAGACAACGACGGACATGAACGGATACTTCTGGTTATTGGCTCCAAAGACAGTGACGAACTACGGTTTCAGAGGATGCCGTGTGTACCTGGTGAAATCAAACGACAAGAAATGCAACAAAGTGTCCAAACTCTTCGGTGGAGATGTCGGTGCCGAGCTCAAGCCGGAGAAAAGGCCGGGAAAATCGTCGGTGGTCATTAACAAGTTCACCTACGGGATCTTTAACGTCGGTCCGTTTGCGTTTGACCCGGTCTGCCCCAAATGAATACGATGATGCTCTGTTACTTTCTTGAATACGTCATGTTCAAAGAAGTTTGAAGAGATTTGAGAGTTAAATGTGTTTGTGCGTTGGAATTGTAATGTTAGCTAGTTTTTAAGTCAATGCTTTGGGTTTTATAAATGTTTCTTCAAGTGACGTTGTTAAGTTTCGTTTGAATAAATTAGCAGCTTCAAGAAAGTGTTCGATTTTATCTAAGGTTGAGGTTACTGAAAATGAGATTACTCCATTGAATGGCACATTGAATTTGTGATTAGAAACCAGTATAAACGGAAGCATACATATGATTAATTATAAATCAAGGAATATATGACTAATTAATAAGTTGTAGTAGTTTATTTAATTTAAAGATCAGGTTAAATGGAAAATAATATTACGCTGCAGACAAAAAAAATATGATTACAAAGAACGGTGATAAGCTCGAAAGGAGGAAGAGGAATCATCGAATAGGGTTTTTACTTTCTAGTGGGTTCTTGGATTCGGAGAAAAATCAGCAGTGAAATTGTCGGCCACGGGGCTGACATTATTTCCCATCACATCTCAAATTCTAAAAGAGGACAAAAGATTAATTTAAAGATACTAAAAAGGTTACGTTAAAAAAAAAAAAAAAAAGATACTAAAAAGGGTTTTAGATTAGTTGGATCGACTCGTTGAAATAAGTAAAAACATAAAGTGATTAACAGGAAGGGTATTTACTATTTAGTGATGCACTTCACAGTAAATCATTCTTTCTACTGTGTGTGTTTGTAGTTATGTATAGTAATTGTGTAGATTGTAGTGTCATGGAACCCTGGAAATACTTTAAAATGCGAGTATCCCCCTCAATTAGCTCATAAGATGAGCTAATTCACGTGCTCGGCATGTGGCCCTTATAAATAAGTTAACCGGGTTGTTATGCATTGGTTAGGCCGTTAACATTTTGGTTCAACATAACCGATTTGTTAAGCTTAATGAATTTTATTTACACGTAGCTATTCGACTGGTTGGAGGGGAACTATGTTTTTGCTTTAAAAGCAATACTATATTCGAATTCGTGTTGTGCGCACTGCGCAGCATCAACATTTTTTTCTATTAGATTTATTGATATTCAATTTTAAAAGTAATGTTAAATGATGCTAATATTAATATATAGTGTATATTTTGACAATAAAATAATAAGTTGGTTTACCATCGATACTGTCCTTAGTCGTTTATGCTAATTAACTCTTTTTTTTTAACTGTAAATTTTGATTATAAGAAAATTAATAATTGTGAGAGTGATTAACTATAATTCAATAATGAATGTCAGGTCTAAATTCTAGTATCACAAGTGACACCAAAATAGTAAATAGAAATACTCACTAACGGGCTAGGTTTCTTAACTCGAGCTCGAATTGTAAGATAGTAGCATGTAACAAGTGTGTTTAATAAGTGTGTTAAATAAGTAGGCATGAGATTTCGAATAAAAATAATGAGCCCAGACCCAAATGTATAGAAGCCCAATGTATATCCTTAGAGAACTTGGATCACTGGATCATTCATGTGTACATTTTTATTTTACTTAGTCAACCTAATGATTAGATTATTTCTAAAAAAGGATATCTTGGTTGAGTATATATTTCGAAACGTAGATTAATACATATGTACCTTAGTATTTTATTATATTGACCAAAAGGTCACATAATGTCCCAGTCATGTGAAATATCATTGGATATTGAGTTCAACATTTTCTTCACAAGAAATTTAAGTGTTCTTTGGGAAATTATATCGTTGTTATAGGACTTAGTCGCTACCTGTATCATTTATTGCGAGACTAGAACCATAGACAATGATGAGTCATACCAAGAGTGAAAAAAATGCTTTAGCAACAAAACAAGAATGAGCTACACAAGTCCGGTCAATTTTTAACTCTTAGTCATATAGAATTTTCTAAGGAGAAGATGTTTTCATACTTACGCCATACAGTTTTATAAATATGGAAACAGAACCAATATATGTATTTCAAATTTTTGTAGTAGTAATTTGTGTTATGTTTTCAAAATTTCAATATAAAAGATATGAATTTTGAAATTTGTTTTTCCTCAAATTACGAATACATATCTGAATTTTCAGATCAAATGGAAAACAGAAACCAAATGAAAGTAAAATAGAAGGAATTTTCCTTTGACGATACGCTCCACGATCAGCGCGTGAGGTAGACTCAAAAATTAAGAAAGAAAAAAAGATAGTGACTCAAGAGCCAATAGTGCCCACCGAAAACATTTTTTCTTTTCTTACCGAACCAAACAAAGCTTATTAGAACAAAACACATTTTTCTCCCTCTCTCTCTTACTTGCTCTCTCTCTCTCTAAACTCTCTCTCTATCTCAATGGAGAATTCGCCGAGATACAGAGATGCTACAACGAATCTGATTCCATCGCCGAGATGCCACAACAGCAGCAGCTGCAGTATGAGCAGCAGCACTGAAAGCAACAAACCACCCACAACTCCGACCCGACACGTAACCACTAGATCCGAATCCGGAAACCCGTACCCGACAACATTCGTCCAAGCCGATACTTCTTCTTTCAAGCAAGTCGTTCAGATGCTAACCGGATCCTCCGAGAGACCCAAACACCACGCCTCCTCTCTTAAACCCAACCCGACCTACCAACCCGACCCGAGATCCTCCTCTCCTTCTCAATTCTCAATCCCTCCGATCAAAGCCGTCCCAAACAAGAAACAGTCTTCTTCTTCTTCAGGCTTTCGTCTCTACGAGCGTCGCAATTCGATGAAGAACCTCAAAATCAACCCGTTAAACCCGGTTTTTAACCCGGTTAATTCAGCTTTCTCGCCCCGGAAACCCGAGATCCTCTCTCCGAGCATCCTCGATTTCCCGTCTCTCGTACTCAGCCCTGTAACTCCTCTTATACCCGACCCGTTTGATCGATCCGGGTCATCGAATCAGAGCCCCAACGAGCTCGGGTTCGCGAAATCGGGCACAGATGCGGAAGAGAAAGCGATGAAAGAGAAAGGGTTTTATTTGCATCCGTCTCCGGTGACAACTCCGATGGATCCGGAGCCCCGACTTCTTCCTTTATTCCCGGTGACTTCACCTCGAGTCTCAGGTTCTTCATCGGCTTCTACTTCATGAAAAACAAAATTCCTAATTTAATTTTTCCTACTCTACTTTTACTTAATTTTTTTTAATCCTTTCCTTTGTGATCTTAATTATATATTATAATGGGAATTGAGATGAATCCTGATGAGAATTATATACGAGAAAATTTGTAATGCTGAGATGAGATGTTTGCTAAGCCAAATCGCGATTTTTATAATCCCTATGGTTAGTTTTATTGATTTGTTTGCTCATAGTTGCCCTTTTTACTTCATTCTGGATAAATTAATGAATGAATCAGATATTCAAATATGAAATTTAGATTAGTGTTTCATTCCACTTCTATTTGTTCAGTTAGTTGTTTGCTTTGAAATAAGTTCATATCATAAGAAATAAGTTCATATCAAATAATTACTTTTAGTGAAAGTTAATTTTTGTATAGTGGGAATGGTAAACATTTACTCAAATAAGAAAATTGTATTATTCAATTCACGACCAGTTTTGTATCCTTCATTTTTTTCAGCAAACAATTGATCAAGAGATTGGTCTTAGAGAAAACCAAATTGGTCCAACCTTCTTTTGCCAAGGATTTGATGAAAAAATGGTAACAAGGGAAATGAGTGTGAAAAAAGGAGTTTTTTTGTTTTCTTTGAAATACTACTATACTTTATTTCTTCTTTTCTCCTTAAAAAAAGGAGATTACAAATTGAAAAAGCAAGAAAAGAGTAAATTGGATAGAAGGAAGAGAAAGAGTGGGGCTTAGCTGTCTAAAGAGAGAGTATTAATTAAGGGTAAGGAATCTTTTGACTATTTTTTGCTTCATCTTTGTTTTCTTTGATATCATTTTCATGATGTGCTTGGGTTTTTCCTAGGAAATGACCTCTTTACCTATATTTCTAGCCTAATAATAACAAATACACATACAGATTTAAACCGTCTCGTATGGTGATTATTGGGTTATATGCTGTTTATACAGTTTGGTTACAGGCTGATACATCAATTTAATTTTGGTCACTGTTGGATATAATATCTTGGGTCAATCATGGTTAAATTTCATTTTCAAAATTTTAGTTGAAAGTGGACTAAGGCAAAGGCATATGGAGTGAGGTAATGGGCATATGCAAAATGTGGCCCCATCATTCTTAGTTTTGTTTTTTTCAATTACGTCCTTTGAATATTACTTGGTCAAAGACTCAAAGGTTTAGGAGAAAGAGTGGAAAAAAAGAAAAGAAAAAGAATTGGGGCTCTTGAAACTTTCAAAATTTAGGTGTTTTAATTGGTTGCACAAACTGGTAGGACGTGGTGTAATAGAAGCAATTAATAATTAAGAATGTCATTAAATGGTCTAAAGACCAAATTAAATTAAACTTGACTCAATCTCTCTAATATGGTGGACCGTATCTATCTCTTTCTTTCTCTCTCTAAAAGGTTGAAAATTCTCATGTGAAGAGAGTTGATGTTGAGGACCCACTTCCACTAGTAGTGGTGCCACTGAGAGCGATTGCGGTTGACCCATTTTAATTTTCTTTCTTTTAATGAATTCATAGAAATATCCTAAAAATAATTGTTCCTCTTTTTTTTTTCACTCTTTAGTGAAAACAATTTTTGTTGATGTATTCTATCGGTAATCTTACCCACTAGAATCCAATCCCTTTTTTATAATGATGCTGCACCTAAAATATTATACCAAGATGTAGATGGCAAGTGCTTCTTTTTTATATATAGAAATAATAGGAATATATTCTAAACAACAAAAAAATGAGGAAAAACCACAAATGCGTATAAAAACTGTGTAAAATCTCATATTCTAGTATTATAAAATTAGATCCTTTTTTGTGGTTTTATAATAAAAGCAATAAAGAGAAGTCAAAAGTAATGGAGATGTGGTATGAATAACAATAATGTTTTCAAAGTTAGGTTCTCATCTCACTTCAAAGTCTTCTTTTGCTCTTATTTTTTTCAATGACTTTTGAAAAAGACCATACTGAATGAAGTAGTAGTGCAGGTGGGTCTTGTGACCATGAAGCTTCTTCACATTTCCTCAGACAAACAAACAAAAAAATAACTTTATCTTCCTTATAATAAAGCCAGCAAGCAAATGAGTCAGAATACAGAATGGGCCTAAGTGAAGAACAATAGAGTCTATTGTCCGATGAACTTGAAGCTGTTTTGAGTACGACCGGTTAATACCCTCAGGCCTCAACTGAATAAGTTTATTACTAATTTTCTACTCATGAACAAATTTAACCAAAAAAAACACTGACAAATTCTAAGTTAAATTTGAAGTTTGAAAGATTCTTTTGTTTTATAAGTGTCGTGTGTGGAAAGGAGTATGAATTTTCAGTTCAAAACCAATTATCAAAAAGTGCTTATGCAGGTGCAGCTTATTATCCATAACCATATGACATTTGTATATCGTAGGTTAGATAATTTCTTATTTCGATCAAAATTTTAACACTGTTCTTTTAATTTTTTTGGTAAAACAAATACTTTTTCATTACTTAGGAGCCTCAAACTCTATCGACAGAGTAAAAAGTGCAACTAACAAAAGGGAGAATACATGAAAGCAAAGCAATAAATACCGAAAAATAGATTGGCAATACAACTCATAAAAAGCCATAAGAAATCGAAAAACTAAAACGATCTCATGACTTCTTGAAAGACTGCATCCAATGCAACCCAAAGGGTTACAAACACTGCATCACAAGCAGAGAAAACCATCAGCCGGGAGGAAGAACCTTGCAATACCGACGATGCTTGAACATCCAAACCATTCAACAAAGGAGGAAATATTGGAAAGAGAAACTTCTCCATAAAGGAGGTGACGGGACGAAGACTCGCTGGCGCCGACAAGCCAGATCTGACGGAGGAGAGCAGAGGAGAGCGCAGCGCTCTAAAATCAACCATCCAACGAGTCATGGAGACGGCGAGACGGCGAGATGATGTGTGAAGACAGCTTGACGACGAGAAGCAAACGAGCAACATGATGGGAGAGACTGAAGACGAGACGACGGGAGAGACTGAAGACGAGACGACGCGGAGGAGAAAGGTGTCAGTCCTTTCTCACGGCCAAAGGCCGGAGAAAGGCTCGACGCAAGGAGGCAGATCTGAGTAAAGGAGGAGGGGAGAGGCGGAGCGTCGACAAACGACCGGTGAGAGAGGAGGAGAAGCTAGATCTGAGCAAAGGAAGGAGGCGCCTAGGGAGGTGTGCCCGGGAGAGTTTTTTGTGCTTTTCTGAATACCAATTTTAACACTGTTCTAATACTCAAGTATTAAACTATATTTGAAGCGTGATTACTAATGTAGCCAAACTATGCTGTCACTCTTTCAGCTCCAAATTGTCGTCAACTCTTAGGTTTAGTTTTAAAAAGAAAAAGTGTTTCTAAGAAGTTGATTAAGGTTTGATTTGACTATTTGAGATCTTAAATTGAACCCTAAAACACTTTCTCCTAAATATGAAGGTGCAGCTTTGGGTTTGGACTTGGGCTTTTGCAATCCAAAAACTCAAGTATTTGAGATCCCAAAGTGAACCCCAAAACACTTCTCCTAAGTCCTAACCATTACTTAGTTTTTTTTCATTATTGTCACGTCATTCCGACAAAAGTCGTGTTTTGATATGTAGTTACAGTAACAGCGGACGAAGTCAATTCGTGATTTGTTATAATAATAATACGGTATTTGAACTGATGTGATGTTATCATGATTTCAACGTTTCATGTGGATACATCCAAAAATCTTACTCTCCATTCGGAAATATAAGCATGAATCGTATGATTTCTCATCAATCCAAGGTTGGCTACCACCTTTTCTTGATAACATAAGACCTAAATATTCCATTTACTAGTCCGGTCAAGTTGGATCTATAATTAACAATCTCAAAGTTATTAATTTTGTGGATTTCTAACTCAAAACTAATTAACAATAGTAGATCGTCTCATGTAATATATTTATAAATTCTATCACAATCCAATTTGAGATCCAAACAAGTTTATGTGATTACTTTTCTGTTCCATCTCAAACCAAATATCATTTTTGGACCAATAATAAGAGCATGATTAATGCGGTCTTTACAGCGTTTTTTCCAGAAACTTAATAATTGTTTAATGATGCAGCGTCTCCAAATAGCCCGAGACGTCTCCTATTTGACGACATTTTTACTCGTTTCTACCGACACGTGGCGGGCTTCCATTGGTTAAAAAATAAAAAAAATTATTTTTGTTTTCTACCTCCTCCTTCGATTTGGCCATTTATATAACAATTAAGTTTTTTTGTTAATTTGTAAGTTTAGTTTGTTCAAATTTAAATGCATGTATTGTTAAGCTTTAATGAAATAAGTTTGTTTAACAAATTTGTTTTATTTTAATTTGGTAAAAAAATTTTTTTTTGAAAACCCATTTGAGTCTCTCCATTGCACACCTAAAACACAAAGTTTCTAGAATAAGTTTTTAATCTCACTTTTTAATCAGAAACTAATTAAATAATGAGCTGGAGACTCTCATGGGTTTCTCCCATTGAGGTTGCTCTAAGCTCTATTAGACCACTCATGAGCTATGGTCAAACTCGAGCAGATACATGTTACGCTTTATGAATTTATAATTCAAAACTAGCTGATAGTAGATGGATTGATCCATAAGTTTTATGTGTTTGGAGATGAAATACAAAAAGAAAAAGAAAAGAAGGAAAAGAAATTTAAAAGCATTTAAATACTAAAACATCATGATGTATATAATAGACAAACGGAACTTAATATATGAACGAAACGAAATAAAAGGACAACAACAAAGGAAAATAGGCGATATATGAAAGAATCAAAAGCTTATATGCATCATGATGATGATTAAATAAATAAAAAAAAGAACAAAAATAATAATCAAAAAGAAGAAAGAATCAGATCATACATATAACATAGGGTACGTTAGGAACGAGAAATCAACGATCAAGAATTAAGATCGAAAGGTGTTGAATCAAATCTTTCTCTCTATATCATTTTTTTTCTTTCCTTCTCATTTAGCGTACCTATAGCAATGCGTGATCGCACTGCATCCACGCCTATAAGGATTATTCCTTCTCCTCTTCTTGCAATCGTAGTAAGATCGGCCACGTCTATTGCAAGGCACATTGTTCTTTTTAAGAGCATCATAGCCAATGTAACGTCTTCCTCTTGCAAGTTGACGACGGTTTGTCTCTGAATCCATTAGAGATTCGAGCTCATCGTCATCTCCGATGCAACCTTGCCCGTTGATGCAAGATTTAGTCAATGGATATGTCGCGTTGACGGATTTTGCTACCATAGCTAAGATCAATAGGCCGAAGATGAATAACAACTTGACACCCATTGTGTGTTTTTTTTTTTGGATTTTTTTGTTTGTTTGTATAGATGAGTTATTATTATTACTCTTTTGCTTAGGTTTTTGGTTTCTTCTACGCCCTTTCCTTGTGAAAGGAGAGGGGAAAATAGAAGTGTGAGAGATTGTGCAGAAGAACCAATGAGGAATTTGCTTTGGTTGAGGATAAAAAAAGGGCTATAGACAGGTAGAGTGCGATTTTTTGCTTTTTGTTATTTTGTGGTCGTTAATTCTGTTACTTTGAAATTGGGGTTTTAACCTCTTTTTCAGGTCTGATTTTATCCATATTTTTCGCTCAGTGGTTAGATCTAAATTTGTTAAGTTATATTTGGCTCTCCTTTTTAATCGGCTAACTAACCTTATTCTGTTTTTTATTAGAAAAAATATTAAACAAATGCTCAAATTAGCTTGTAATTAAACGTAACCAATTCAAAAAACTAAGAGTGAGTAGTATAACGCGTACGATCTATTGAATCTTGGTTCTAGAAGATGTACAGATCATAGGTTCTTGGATTTCCGTCAAACGCAAAAACTTCCGTCAGTTGTTCAGATTTTTTCATGCATGCATGTAAACATGTTTGAGAAGGATATTTCATCTCTAACAAGATTATTTATTCTCATGAATCTCATGAGCACATATTATAGATTTCCTTGGATCATTGGATTATATACTATCGCTTGACCCTATGTTTTTCAATCTTTTTCCTTTTCATATGTGACCTGTTTTAATTAGGCAGATATAACATGAAGGATTTAGAAATGGACATTCATGGTTCTTATAGCAGTCACTGAATGGCCAAGACTGTTTTCTTTGCCCAACAAATTGTTTTGGAAATTAGCTTCCAACTTCTAACGTATGATCTCTTGCCACTTGTGTACGAGCTGGTCCAAATTTAAGTATTCGTTCAATAGTTTGGCTCAAACCAGTATGTCCGCATTGAAAACAGTAGATATACAATAAAATGACAATTAAAGACTTACGAAGAGGAAGAAATGGGAAAATAAAATTTCAAACGTCTCTTGATAGTTTTCGAAGGTTTACTTTGTTGTTTGTACGTAGACACCATCATGTGGTGCCTTTGAATATAGTTCCCAACAATAACTTTTTCTGCTATAGAAAATAGTCAATAAACAAATAAGGCCAATGTATCTATATATATATATACATATATATATCGATATCAATCATCAAAGATATTTCTTCTCTTTATTTCTTTTAATTGGAAAAAATACTGTACGAAGAAGCTGTGCTGGTATATTTCCATTCAATTACGTGCACAATTTGTCTTTGATTTTAATTCGAAGGGGTCCATCTATAACAAAAAAGACACGTCATTTTTTAGAGGTGATCATGTCAAGTGACAAAATATTGTAAGAAACCTGTGATTTGCGGAATATCAATTTCTAATTGGACTTGTCTAATAAAAAAATAAGCTTTAGCCTTTAGGTGAAGATTTCGTGGAAATTACTTGTTATCATTTTTTTAATCTCTAATTGTTTAGATTATCATATGCAAGAGTATAGCAATCAGCAGAAAAGAATATAATTGGTCGTGGAAATCTTACCAGAAAATACATGCAATTTCCACAAGACATTAATCTATACTAGTTTTACAAAGTATATGACATTGAACTAGATAGAGTCTATTCAGTGAAGAGTTTGTTTCAGTCTATTGAGTTTGCGTATTTTGTAAGATTATCTATATTTATGTCATCTTAGTCCCTTTCTACAAATCATAGTGAATTATCAAAAATATAGAGTTTCAACTTTGAAACCCAACTAGAAAATATAATGGAGTTCAGACGCTTAGGGTGTGATTGATAACACTGCTCAATTGCTAATGGTGAAAAAAAGTTCACGGGATAAAATAATTTTGTTTAAATTTTATTCTTTTTATCATGCGTAATGATTTTTTCTTTATATTTTTATTAAAAAAATGTATATTTTTATTTATTTTTTTTATTTTGTAGAGTTTTATTAATTAGTAAAATACTTGCGTAAAAGCATAATTTTGTTATTCTACAAATTACCAATCAAAATTTTATAAATGATGATCGACATAGGTAAAATTTAATAAAATTTTCAAAATAGAAGAAAAAAATTATTTTGTGGAATACTGAATGTTTCAAGAAAAATAAGTTGAATAAGACAGTTATTTTGTAGAATAGTACATCTATCAAAAATTAAAATTGAATAAGACAATTTATCGATTTTATGACAAAATTGAATGTCTCAATAACATGAGATTTGTTGAAGATTTTTTTTATTTTGTTTTATACAGTAAAACCTCTATAAATTAATACTCGATAAATTAATAATCACTATAAATTAATAAATTTTTCTGGTTCCGAGTTGGGTCAGTGTAAAAATCTATCAAATTCGATAAAATAATAAGATAATAAATTTTTTGAAACTCTTATGTAAATATATGGTCCCAACATAAACATAAATTAATAATTATATAAATTTATGTATATATAGGTAAAATGTAGTATACTAAAATATGTTTAATGTTGTTCATTTTTATTTTAGTTTGAAATTTTATAGAAAATCACCTCTTTATTTATTTACATTAATAGTTTATAATGTTGTTTTTTTATCTCCATTCAAAATTTGTGAAAAAGTTAGATGTGATAATTGATTATCTTACGCATAATTGTTTTAAAATATATTATGGCATTATCTTCAATTTCAGCACTAACATTACGGATAATAGCCATAAATTTTTTATAAATTTTGTAGTAATGAACGTTTATATTCTTATATAGATCAGTCCACAGTTAATAAATATAAACAATTATTCTTTTGCGATTGCTATGATTAGTAATCATAATTTAAATTTTTATATATTATTTTATAAGCATATGAGTTTTGATTTTTAAATATAACATCATTTGAAAGAAAATTTAAGAAGAAGATGGTCGAAAAACAATTTTTTCCTATAAATTAATAATTATTAATTTATAAATAAATTAATATCACGATAAATTAATAAAATCATGTGATCCTAACATTATTAATTTATAGAGGTTTTACTGTATTAAGTTTTATTATTAGAATTTTTTTTTTTTATCGACGGATTCCCCAGTATAACAAACACACCTAGTGGCTCTAAAGTCATGAGATAGTTAAAAATTGGAAAGTTTGGCTTAAACGTCAAGGAATATTTAAGAAAGTGGGTAACTTTCAATTCATTAGGAACTTCGCTTTAAGAAAATTAGTTAATTTAATTAGCATGGTTAAATCTAAACAATCATTGGAGAAATCTAAGGAAGAAAAAAAAAAAGATGAAGGAGAAAGAAATCAATCGTTGGGCACTTAGTAGAAGAAGTGGAATAATGGATTAGATATGTATCCACCTCTGTATCTCCATCTCCATCATCATCATCATCAAGTTAGCATCATCATCATTATCATCAATTCAGCTACCTTTCTACTTTGTCTGTTTCACAACTGAGCAATCTATCTGCCAAAATCCTTTCTTTTTCTCTCTCCCTCTCTCTCTTTCTCTCTTCCATGTGATAGACTTCGCTTGGCTTCTTATGCCTTTACTTGTTCCCATCCCCAACGTCCGTACGTCAAAGTTTCTTCTGGTAAAGTCTTCTTCTTCCCTTCTTCGCCTTTTTGTTTTCCGTCTAAACAATCACTTTCTCTCCTCCGATTTTCTTCTTCCCTTCTCTACTCTCTTTCTCTGATTGTGAAATCTCTTAAAAGCTGATGTGTGTTCTTCTTTCCTTTTCTTTTTGTTTCTTTTCCTCTTGATGATTTTGTCTCTGTTATTCTTCTTGAATCTAGCTACTTGTTTTCTGGAAATTTCATCTTCTTGGGTTTCATTAATTTCTCTTAAAGCTTGTGACTTTGAGCTTACCCATTTCAGGTCGATCAAAGTTTTCTTGTAGACCAAGCAGAAGTTTGTTGAATAGCTATTTTGTAATTTCTACAGTGTCTTGTCCTGGATTTTCGCTTATGACATCTTCTCCTTCTTCTTTCTACTAGAAATTCTGAAACTTTGTTAGTTTTCATTGTTTCTCAGGATGCTTTTTTTGTGCTCTCTGTCTTCCAAATTTCGAACACTTCTCTGAGATATTTGTCTGATTCTAAAGAAGATGGAAGCTTCTAATGCCGATTCAACTCATCAGAAACAAAATCCTAATTTTCTTGTAGAGGTAAGTAAACCCACCTTTTAAGCTTTTGCTTAACGAATCTTACTGTTGATACACAATTGATGAAATGTTATTTTCTCTCTCAGGTAAACAACATTGAGAAACAGCTATGGACATTAATCCATTCAAAGGGTATATTGCATCCAGATGTTTCGAAATTATACGCGAAAGCTGGTTCGACATACGAGCAGATCTTTGAAAGCAATCTTCAACACGAAGAGCTTCAAGAAGTAGAGTTCTGTCTCTGGAAACTTCACTATAAACACATCGATGAGTTTCGTAAAGGCGTCAAAACAGATGATCCCGCCAAGATAGGCACTCATATGAAAGCATTCAAGTTGTTTCTGTTAAAAGCGGCCGAGTTTTATCAGAATCTGATTTCCAAAGTCAGAGGATATAGCTTCAAGCTCTCTGAGGATTCTGGGGAAAAAGGGGAGAGAGATTCACAAAGAAGCAGATTCTTGTGCCATCGTTTCTATATTTGTCTTGGAGATCTCGAAAGGTATAAAGAGCAATATCTGAAAACACATGAACATCCTAATTGGTCAACTGCAGCTACTCACTATCTTGAAGCTTCAAAATCTTGGCCTGATAGTGGAAATCCTCATAACCAGGTAACTACTTATTCTTCCATTACCTTTTCTTTTGTTTTGCCCATTTCTGAGTGGTTTTCTTGCATCATTTTGTGTAGCTAGCTGTTTTGGCGACGTATGTTGGTGATGAGTTCTTGGCTTTGTACCACTGTGTGAGAAGCTTGGCTGTGAAAGAACCTTTTCCTGGTGCTTCGAACAATCTTCTTTTGCTGTTTGAGAAGGTGATTGATTTCACTCTGTTATCTGCAATTGGATTGTGTATGCCTTACTTTGCTCTAAATGCTTGTTTTAACTACTGCAGAACAGGTCTTCTCCTTTGCGGTCTCTGTCTACTGATGCACAGTTCAACTTCTTGAACCCATCAGAGAGATATGTTTCTGTGAAGGACCGTGATTTCTCAAAAGCGAAAGGAGAATTAATGGCTGCAATTGATTTATGGCCACTTGTTGTTCGAACAATTGGCTTCTTTTTCCTTAAGTCCAGGTCAGTTCGGATCAAGAGTAAGACTCTATTGAAGTACAAAATTTTCTGTTCTTTTAGCTCAAGTTCTTGATGACCCTTTTTTTCAAAATTGTTCTTCTCTCTAATTCTTTCTGGCTTGTTTCAGTTTTGATGAGTTTGGTTGCGCATTTGCATCGGCCATGAGAAAATTGGATGAAGCGTTTGCAGCAGATGATATAAATTTAGAAGCCATGTTGGAGTCTTATCAAGTCTTGGACACGGCGAGAAAGGGACCTTATAGAATCCTCCAACTTGTTGCGGTTTTCGTCTTCATCTTCCACAATTTAGCCGAGTTTAATGAAGTAGACAACGCGGAAGAGGAAGTTAAGCTAACAAATTTAGCATTAACAATGGTGTTCATCGTCATGGGGCGAGTTGTTGAGAGATGTTTGAAGACGAGTCCCTTGGATTCTTGCCCTCTCTTACCTGCTCTACTTGTATTTCTAGACTACTTACCGTTTCTGCTTCACAAGGCTGAAGAAGACGAAGAAGAAAGCAGAATTGATGAGAAGAGCGAGATAGCGATATCTTACTTCTTTGGCAAACTCGTTGATTTCTTGAACCGGTTAAAGGTGAAAGACGAAAACTGCTCTGCTAAAACGTTGGTAGCTCTTTGGGAGGATCATGAACTGAGATCATTGGCTCCTCTGGCTCCTATACAAGTACTTTTAGATTTCTCAAGTCACATGGATCTAAGAGAGAGTTCTGACAGAGGGAAGGAGCTTCGTCTTCAACGCATTATTAATTCCGCTCTTAAGATCACAAGTAGACAGAAGAAGGGTTCTCAAAAGTGGTTATTCTTTGACAAGCAAAGGACTCAATTTTACACAACTTCAGGTGAATTGCAATGCAAAGAAGAGATCTTTCATGGAAATGGAGAGGAAAGTAACAGAAAATGTGTCACTATAGGAACGGTTGAGATCATTCCTAGTGAGATTGAAAGATCTGTGCCTGCAGAAGAAGAAGAAGTGATCCTTCTTAAGCCGCTTGTAAGGTGTCAATCTGCTCCAATCTGTTCTTCTGGCATTGAGACGAAGCCATTCAGCGCCGATAACACAACTTCAGGAAACCAAACAACTTCATATGATGAAAGCCTAAGACGTACCTCATCACTCATTGTGAACCACAGCCCACAGGATACTAACTCTGAAAGTTTCAGCTTCATGCAAGGTCTTAAGGACACGGATCAGAAACATTTGCATCTAGAAGAAGGCACTGTCTCAGGAAGACCTCCATCGCTGAGCGCATGGGTGGTTGACAAGAGTAAAGAGAATGGAAGATTTGGTTTAAGTAAACCAAACGGGTTGGGCCCTATTGATGAAACAAGTCCTGTCACATCCTTTGATAGTCTCTCCATCAGTACCAGTATCGAGGAGCCTCCTTTTGTGTATACACCTCCTACTCCGTCTGCTCCTTTACTGCCTGAAGACGCTTCTTGGTTTCATAATGGCACTAGTAGTAACAAAGCAGAGAGTTTATATTCTCAGACAAGATTCATGAAGCCATACACAAACCCGCCATTTGTTGGGATTTCTTCTTCTGAATGGTTACGTCGATACAGAGAAAGTCGGAATCTTGGACCAGCCTATTCTTATCAAGCACAGGGGACAAACAATTTGAAGAACTTCTTAGCTCATGGGTCTTCCAAGTTCAGTCTCTTAGCTAGGTACGGGACACCAAATGATCAGTCGATGATCTCTTCTGAAAACTCAATGTTGTATCCTCAGACTTACATGGAAAACCGTGAATCTAAAGGAGAGAAGCTCTGCAACGGTCAACAAAGCCCAACAAACGGTTATGACTTCAGTGACGATCCTGGACCGTTCCTTCGATACCTGAGAGAGAAAGAGTGGCTGAATGAGAATGGTCAGAGGTTAAGAGGACCTTCTCCTGCATATATGAACAACTAAACATGTACGAGTGAGTGGGTTTATAAGAAACTGTCTCAGGTAAGCAAGTTTTGACAACTCATATTGTCTTGTCTCCTTGTGCTATTGCTTAATTTTTCAAGATAATGAAAACCCGAATTAAGAAAAGGTTCTTGTTGTACATAAGCAAACAAATAAAGGAAACTTCCTACGTATTTAAATCAATCAAGTTCTTTTGTTTCTTGAGGAATAATTTGAGTTAATTCAGCCTTGAAACCATTATAAACAAGGTTACGTATGAAAACAATCAATCCATAACAATCATCTTCTTACATGGGAGGAATAAACTTAGTCTGAAAATAGCTTCCGAGAAACAGAAACAAATAAAGGGGAACCAAAAAAGTAACTAATGTTGGGGAATTGAGCAAATCAAACCCTGATCAAGATGAGGTTCTTGTCTCATTTCCATTGCTGCTTGTGCTTGTGCTTCCTCAAGCCAAATAAAGAAAATAAAAGAAGAGAAGGGAACCAAGGAAAGAATTTGAGAAAACAAAAGCCGATGTCCACTTTCGTTGCACAAATCCAAATCCTCCTATTTGCTTGATCTCTCTACTGTTGAATGTTCTGTTACTTCTGTGTCTGCGTCTGAGTAAGTACAAATATACTGTGCTCGATCATTTGCTTTTATCAGTAGGTGACAAGTTCAGGTCCTGCATTTGCGTCTCTACTGGTACCAAGCCTGTCTGAGCAAGGAACCTGCAGAACAAAGGCATTGTAACTGGTAAGCAACTAGTGAAGGTTTTATAAGCTCCCCAAGATGCTAAAAGACTCCATATTTTCGACAACATTCATCTCTTTCTTTCATTTTTGTTTCAACTCGCAATTAAAACTTTTAGCATCTTATAAACCTTAGAGAACACACGGGTCACTGTAAGATGACACAAAGATGAGATCTTTTCCATTGATATACAGAATCCGTATATGATATATCTAACTCAATTTCACAAAGTAGAACCATGAGACAGTAACAACTTAAGCTCCTAGATTTTAGCTTTACACACACAAACACACACACACATACACAATCTATTACCACATGAGAGACTTGATAACAGAGAACAATTCAAGCATTGATCAGCGACAATAAGACACTAGAGAAAGCATTGGATCAGATCTATAACGAGGATGAATCACTTGTTCAGACCATCGAGACCCTAGATAGTTCACAAAATTGAGACAAGAGAAGCGAAATCTGACATACCAATTGAGGAGGAAAAAGAGAGTAGAGGCGATTATAATGAGAAAGCCAACATGAACAAGCAACATGGATTGGCCACTGGTGAAAGCTATGGAGAGCATGAAAGTGAGACAGAGACCCAGCAGAAGAAACGCGAATTTCAGAGTGTTCCATGTTGGAGCCTGTAAAGAAAATTCCGATCCAACTAGGGTTTTAACCAAAGAAACAAAGGGTTAAGAAGATAGAAGAAGCAGAGAAAGGCCTACGGACATTAACGCCTGGAGCGAGAGCTCCAAGAAGAACAGCTTCCGTTGACGAAACCTCTGATTTCTTCTTCTCCATTGTTCTTAGCCCACGAGGAATCTGGGTTTTCGCGGAAACAAAGATATTAAAACCGATAAATTTATAAAACCGAAACGGTTCCTTCCGGTATATTGCGGTTTTCAACTTTTGGTTTGATCTTTCTTTTTCGGGGATGGGGATATGTTTTAGGTTTTTTTTGGATAAAATGTGAATTTATATTAAAAAAACGGAACCATTTCTTACAATGCTTGCCCAAGCAGTTCGGTTGAGATAGGCCTAAAAAAAAAACAACGAACCAAAATTAGATAAAAACTAATACATTAACAACTAACTATAAATAAACCATATCGAGAAGAGAAGGTCTCT
Organism: Eutrema salsugineum; assembly: GCF_000478725.1. Classification (NCBI taxonomy): domain Eukaryota; kingdom Viridiplantae; phylum Streptophyta; class Magnoliopsida; order Brassicales; family Brassicaceae; genus Eutrema; species Eutrema salsugineum. Next base: position 5,461,228 of record NW_006256612.1, read on the forward strand.
TCCTGATATGAGCCAAAAGGATGTCTCTAATTGAGCGATCAATGGACCTGAATGTGGACTCAGGAGTCTAAGCAATCCCGGTGTGAAGACGAGTGTTCCTCTATCTCAAGAGAAAATAGATTGTAGCCTGAACCACCATGCGTTTGAAGAGTTTAGGAGAAGGTCGACTCCTAGAGAAAATCTAACTAACAAGAGAATCCAACTTGAGAAGATCGAAGGCGGGTGTCCGAGTTTGATCAAAACCTTGTGCCAAACCTGAGCGGTGTACTCACAGCGGAAAGTAGGTGATCACGAGTTTCTTCAAACAAACTGCAAAAGCAGCAGAGACCCGAAGAGATACTCATTGCACCAATCTTGCTCTAAGCGGCAGGCGATTCAAATGAGTTATCCAGAAGTTGACATGTTTTGGAACATGACCTTTAAACCAAACACCAGTTAGCCCAGCTCACCACATCAGGCCTAACTGAAGCCCAAGTGGCAAAGGTAGAGAAGGGTCTTCCATCTGCATTGCCGCATTTCCAATAGTAAAGATCTGCTCCCTTTGATCTATCCGGAACAGGCGTTGACAATAACAATAGACACATTTTTCAGAGAAGAGGGAATCATGTTCTAGGCTCTGGAGCTTTCCAAACGTTGTTGACACATGCATCGGACACCTTGCTCTCAGCAGGAATCTCCATAAGTCTCGGTCCCGAGAAACTAAGGATATCGATAAATGGTTCGCCACCAACCCAGCAGTCGTGCCAGAAAGAACAGGATAAACCATTCCCAACAGAGCCTCGTAAGAATTGTTTTGCTAATGGTAAGAGACGAAGCAATAATTTTCAAATCCATGAAGAGGAGGCCTTTTCCTCCAAGGACCAAAAACGAAATATTTTCAACTGTGGTCTAATTTCTATTTTTGAACATCTCTTTTAAACGAAAAACTTAACAATATTTATTTAAAAAATAATTTAGTTCATAAAATAGTTGATACTTACAGTTTCTAGATTAGGAAAACATTCCATGATTCGATGTAGATTTGAGAAATCTAAGCGAAAAATACCTATGCATTCAGACCAAAAAAAAAACAAAAAAGTTATGGATTGAAAAACTGAATTATAGACGTATGTTTAAGGTATGGTGATAAAGTTCTTTTTTGTTTTAGGCTTTTAGCTAATGTTATTGGGCGCGTAAATCCAACAACGATGGGCACGCCAAAGCTAAGGATAGCCACAGGCAGAGCCAGCTAAATGGTAGCTAGCATTGATTTGCCTATGACCCTTCTCTCTCAATGCCAAATGTCTTTAATCAACCGTGCTTTTTTAAATTTTATTTTTATTCGTATAGTTGACTTTTACGTTATTATCAGTTTTCTGTATGCCCTACAAACATGGGATAGATCCATCAAATCTCTTATGGTAAGGCCCTATCATTTGCTCAGTATTATGTGGCCATGTAATCTGATACAAAATAGCTTTAATGGATGAATTAAACGTCTGTTTATATGTTCTAATCGAACATTTTTTACTTTTTGTTATTTTCAGATAACACGTTTAGTTTTTTTTTTTTCATTGGTAGTTCTATTCATATAAATAATTTATCTTCAGAACTCTAATTTTACATGATTGTATCCTCCTTCTTTCTTATTCCTCCTCTCACGACCGAATTTACAAATATGGTTTTGTCATCCACAATTCCACATCGACCGAATGTACCAAATTCTTCTATCAAATAAAGATCACTATCTTCATTTTTCTCCTTCTTATCACCAAAAGGAGCTTTAATAAATTTATCAACTTTCTCCTGATTAGAGAACAATCTGATTTCTTTTCATTATCTGGTTTTGGTTAGTGGTGTTGTGCTAAAATCCTTATTGTTTCAAAATCTCATAAGAAAAACTATCACACATCCTATCGTGAATTCATCTATTATAGTTAGAAGTATGTAGGTGCTCTCTACACGAAATCTCTAGCCTGATTCATCGGATATATCAACATTGCTATCAAATCCAAATTATCAGGAACTCATTCGAGATTTCATTTCATAGATTTGATTAGAGAAATTTTTGGATATCTTCACGTTATCAAACATGTATTCATCTATGTTAAAAAATTTATCTCCTTAATCGTTGTATCAATTTAGCAGTGAGTTTGTATCAGATTCTTCAGATAAATGATAAATCACATTGGACTTTTTAATGAAATTTATGTGAAAAACAAAAATCTAGTTGTATACCTTATATAAGTAGGATTGTATCTATTTTACTCAGTGCAATAGTAAATGAATATATATAATGATAGAATGTTACTTGGATAAATATAACATCTAACATTAGTAAGACTATCTTTTTGTTTGCCAAACTTATGTAGACTATCAATTTGTGCAAAACAAAAATTAAATCCACTTTTGTTACTCTTACTGTTTCTTAATATAGGGCTTTTGAGTTAAAGCACAAAGATTATTCTTTTGAATAAATTTAGGGAGTATGTAATAAAAACTACGGTTTGAATATCATAACCGTTTTAATTATTCAAGAATTTGTTTACGATAAACATTGAATAAAAAAGCGTAATATAGAGCGACAGATGAGACTAATAATGACATGATTCATGAATGGCTGCTAGGTAGTGATTAAGTATGTTACATTTATTTTAATTCTTGGTTGGCGCAAACTCTATAATGATGCTTACATGAGTGTTTGGACAATAATAATAGCCTATCAATTTTCTATACTTTAATTCGATGCTAAAGTTTCTACGCCCAGCAGTAACAAATTGCCATGTGTCATTTATGATTGATAAATGTTTAATTTCACTGAAAGACAGAGATTTAGTTACTTTTTTAATACTCAAATACGTACTCCCTCCCTCTGTTCCACAATATTTGATGTTTTAGATTTTTTACACTTATTAAGAAACAATAAATACATCTTTTTACTAACTACTTTTTGTTTTTGTTTTAGTTATTTTACTATTTCCAATAAATGTATAAACATTATTCTCACTTCCTAATACTATTTCAAAAATTTGATATTTTTACAATCAATGTAAATTAAGTATTTTTTTAGTTTATAAATAAAATAGCATTAAATACTCCTAAAACATCATTTTTTCTGAAACAAGAATAAATCATAAAACATCATCTATTTAGGAACAGATGGATGGAGTATATTGTGAACCAATAATCAACGTGCTTCAATTTTCGTAGAATTGTAAACTAGACAACTAGTAATGGGCACATCACTAATCATGATTCCTTTTCCTTGGCTTATAATTTTACCCAAACAAACAGTTTTTATCCACAGACAATGTTTTTCTTACAGACAATATTTTTTATAACATTGAATTAATAAGGCGTATTATACTAATGCATTGAATTATAACAGAATTAGAAATAGACAAAAATTGGATAGAAGATTTATCAATTTGCCTTCTTGTTCACGCGGAATTATGAATTATGATTTTTTTTTGGGAGGGTATTTATTTCTTCGTCAACTTTTGACAGTCTCATTTTTTTGTTTGTGTGTGTGTGTGGGGGGTGAAATATAGTGACTTTTGGCCTTGTTTCTGGCTTCAGAGATTCCCTGATTTGAAATTTCTGCGCAATAAAAACCCTATCTACCAATCACAAACCCTAGATTTTGTCTATTTTCTTCCTCCCAATTCTTTCTTGATCTGTGTAGCCTTCGTTCGGATTCTCCATTTATTTGTTTGTTTGTTTTTTTCTTCATTTCATTGAAAGAAGGTGCAGATTTGATCCGATTCTGTTTGAGCTGAATTTTTGTAGATCAGATTCCGAATTAGAAACCCAGAATCGAATTGGGTTAACTTGAACAAAATTGTTCAGCAATCGTGGGTGTTGTTAAAGCTTAAAACTCTTGATCTGAAATTGAGTGAAACATCGAATTGAGTGCTTTTTTCCGGGAAATTTGATGGAGTGATTCAAGGGAGAGAGAAAAGGGAACGATGACTGGATTGGGCGTTCGATCCAGTAGCTATGGTTCCTTGGAGAAGACGGGACTCAACGGCGTCGTTTTGCCAATCCAGACGACTACGACGCGTACCAAACCATCTAAGATGCAGAAGGAGAGGGAAGGTATTGTACATTGGATCTGCAAATTCGCGGGTCGTAAGAAGGTGGGCATGTTGCTCCTCTTCCTAATCTCCGCCGTCGTCTTCGTTCGCGTCCTTTACGTCGGAAAAGGTAACAGTTTCTACTTAGATCGCTCTTTTCCGGCAATTTTTGTAGTCATGTTATGGTAATTTGAGGTTTTAGCTTGTGGATTTAGTTTCTTACTTGGAGTAGGTTTTGATTCGAAAGAGGAGTATGGTTTGTGTGCTTTGTACCAATGGGCTTTGTTTTGGCTTAGAAATGAGGAGCATTGTGACCAAATGTTGTGTAGAGTGGTGATCGTAATTGAGAAGTTTAAGAATCTACTTAGAGCTAGAACATAACTGGTGGGTTTTGATTAAAAACTATGCACAATCAATCAACTTGATATCATTATGAGCGTCCTTTTCATTTGTAATCAGGTGAAGATGGTCAGGAAGTTCAAGTTCCTCCGAGTCTTCATTTCAATGGTAGTTCAGTTGTAAATCATTCCAACATGTTACCAACAAATGAAGACCAAAACATCAATATTCGAAATATATCTTTTCTGGGAACAAATGTTTTAGTGTCCCCTACTCCTCCTATGCATTTTCTTGGGTATACGCTTCCTCAAGGACATCCCTGTAACAGTTTCACCTTACCTCCCCCACCAGCCGACAGAAAAAGAACAGGACCACGCCGTAAGACTTTAAAATCTTGATTTCTACATCTAGATTCTTTCTAAAAAAAAACTTTCTTTTGGTTTTTGCTTATCTGAGATCACTGCAAGATTGTTGTTGTGATGATGTTGAAAAGATCTAAGGTTTACTGTCGTAGAGAAGTTTTGTAAGAAGTGTTGTGGTTTGTTCTGCCTGGTTTTGATTTCAGCGTGCCCGGTATGTTACCTTCCAGTAGAAGAAGCAATTGCCTTGATGCCAAATGCCCCGTCATTTTCCCCTGTTCTTAAGAACTTAACGTATATATATGAAGAACCATTAAACAGAGAGACAGAGTTTGGAGGGTCAGATTTTGGTGGTTATCCTACTTTGAAACATAGGAATGATTCTTTTGACATTAAGGAAACAATGAGCGTACATTGTGGGTAAGTATCTTTGTAGCCTTGTTTATTCCCCTTTATTTTGTCTCATCTTTGTTCGTGTTTTTATGGATGATTTTTCAATTAGGTTTGTCAAAGGACCTCAACCTGGTCGAAATACAGGTTTTGACATTGATGAGGCTGACCTCCTTGAAATGAAGCAGTGTCGTGGAATTGTTGTTGCTTCAGCTGTATTTGGTAGTGCTTCGCGTGATACTTCTCTTATTTCTAATCAATCGCTCCAGTCGTGTTGCCGATTTTAGTTTGATTGTAATGAAGAATCTCTCTCTTTTCAGATGCTTTTGATGATGTAAAAGCCCCACAAAATATCAGTAAATATTCGGAGGAAACAGTTTGCTTCTACATGTTTGTTGATGAAGAAACTGAATCAATTTTGAAGAAAGAACGAGGCCTTGACGGCAACAAGAAAGTAGGGATTTGGAGAGTTGTTGTTGTTCATAATCTCCCTTATTCAGATGGAAGGCGCAATGGAAAGGTAAAAAAATACACCTCTCTTATCTTTTGAATAGGAAAGACATTATGCATTCAGTTACTCGAACCGAAAACATGAACACATGCTAGATATTTGTCCTTATTTTTACAATCTTGCTCCAAAAGTATTGTATCCACACTGCTGTAACAACATGCCTTTTTGCTTTAGACCAGGCTTGAAGTAGTTTACTACTAAAGGGAGAGCAACAATTTAGAAACCCAAGAAAATCAAAATTTTGAACAAAGTTTATCCCACTGCAAATGGCTGCTTACAAAATAGACAGAGTAAAGGGATGGATTATAAAGGCCACTTGTATGCTGATACCTCGTTCTCTTGTAGGTACCGAAGCTTCTTGTCCATAGGATGTTTCCGAATGCTCGCTATTCTTTATGGATTGACGGAAAACTTGAGCTTGTCGTCGATCCATATCAAATTCTTGAAAGGTAAGGCCTATCATAATTTATCTTATAAAATCAAACGGAGGATATCACTAGTGATATGTTTGATGAAGTCTTCCCAATATTCTATTGCAACCATTAATACTTGTGGTTGCCTATGCAGCTTCTTGAATTACCGAATAACAAACATTCCTTTAATCATATGTGAATTCTTATGGTAGCAATCTGTCACCTTTTTTTTCTTTTCAGATGAATTTACGTTAGCAGCTAGGTATTTGTGCTTAGCATTCCAGTAATGTTAGAAATATTGGATTGTTTCAAATAAGCTCACGGTTTGAGTTTAGAAGGCCTTAGCCTTGGTGATTCTGTTGTTGGGCTGCAGCAATCTGACTGACCTCACTATTGATCAGGTTCTTGTGGAGGAAAAATGCTACATTTGCGATCTCTATACATTACAGACGATTTGATGTCTTTGTGGAAGCCGAAGCAAATAAAGCTGCTGGTAAATATGATAATGCCTCTATCGACTTTCAAGTGGATTTCTACAAGAATGAAGGGTTAACCCCTTATTCTGTTGCAAAGCTCCCAATCCCAAGCGGTATGTCTCATTTGCTTACTTGTTTTTTAAGAATCCGCTTTCAGCATCAAAAGATTAATAGATACACAACTTTGTGGTCGGACCATGCAGACGTACCAGAGGGCTGTGTCATTCTAAGAGAACATGTTCCCATCAGCAACCTCTTCACTTGTCTTTGGTTCAACGAAGTTGACCGATTCACTTCTAGAGATCAAATCAGTTTCTCAACAGTAAGAGACAAGATTGCAGCAAAAACAAACTGGACAGTAAGCATGTTCCTTGACTGTGAAAGACGCAACTTTGTAGTTCAGGTGATTTCTTCTTTTCTTGCTGACTTAGCCCTAAAAAAATAGTCAAAGATCCTTACTTTATCATAACACTCTAATGCAGAGATATCATCGAGCAGAACAAGAGAGATTTGCAAGGCAACGACCTCCGGTGCCTAATTTTTCTCCTCCACCGCCTCCGCTGGTTTTAAACAGCAGCGATTTGCCTAGGAAAATGTCAAGCGGAAGAGCGGTGAGCACAACGCCGCCTAGAAGGCGTGGAAGAGACAGACGTGCAAGGGGTCACAGGAAAGCTAATTTGCCGGTACGATGACCAGATTCGGCTTAAGATTTGAAAGTAACAATGCAAGGCCCTTGCAAAGAGTTGGGTACTTCTTCATGGCTACTCTCATCACCAAACCCACACATTCAAATTTTACCACACAGTATGTTCTTTTTTTGTTTTTGTTTCTCTATTGATTCTAAGGATTCAAAATCAATTTTTTAATGTATATATATACACGGACATTTTGTACTTGGATAATAAATTATAGTTTCGAATTTTTGAAGAAAGTTAAAAAAATTCTGTCTTAAAGAGACCATCCGAGTTTGGTTTGAATGTTATCGAAATCTTTTGAGATACATCGGCTTGTCATCTGAAAAATATCCAAGTCTTTTTTTTTTGGGTCATAACATGTAAAAAGAATCCAGATTTAAATAAGATTAATCCTTGTCTGTATAGGAAATAATCCACATTGGATATATTTATACTTAATGGCTCTGTTCAATGTACACAAAACTAATAGGTCTGAAGAACTCATGATTTATCCAGAATATAAAAAGACAGATATAACTACGTTTGTAACTTTTTTAGATTTAAGTATTTAACTCAAGTAATGACGTCATCAACAAAACTTAGTCGTATTTGGGTTTCATTGACCACTAATACAGTAAAACCTTTATAAATTAATACTCGATAAATTAATAATCACTATAAATTAATAAATTTTGATGGTCCTAAGTCGGGCCAATGTAAAAATTCATCAAATTCGATAAAGTAATAAGATAATAATTTTTTTTGAAATCCTTATGTAAATATATAGTTTCAACAAAAACATAAATTAATAATTATATAAATTTATGTAAATATATGTAAATATAATATTTTAAAATAGGACTAATGTGTTTGTTTTTATTTAAAGTTGAAATCTTATTGGTTCACATCTCTCTAGTTATTATATCAGCAGCTCTTATTGCTGTTTTACTATATACATTCAAAATTTATGATGATTTTTTGATGTGATAATTAATTTTTTTTATCTGTAAATGTTTTTAAATGTATTGTAGTGTTATCTTCAATTTTAGCATCAATCAATAATATTGATACTAGCCATGATTTTTAATAAATTTTTAACTTGTAAACATATATATATTTACATAGACAATTCCATATGGTGTTAAAAACTATTTATTACGATAGTTTTGATTGTTAATCATAATTTATATTATGAGATTTCTTAAAATTTTAAAACATTATTCTAAAGAAATTTTTAGAAAATTATATGTGAAATGCAAATTTTATAGATAAATTAATATTACGATAAATTAATAAAATATTATGGTCTCAACATTATTAATTTATAGAGGTTTTACTGTAACTAGTATTTAGATTAATAAGTGACTGTCAATTGTTTGGAGGTTCTATGCAAATTTTAAATCAAACATATACTTATGTAGTTACGTTTGTAACTTTTTTTTTCTGCAAAATTTTGAACTTTCAACTTATATCTTCAAAATTTTCTTTATAAATATTAAGTTTTGAAATTTATGGTCATGTGCGTATACATCAATTTTGTTGAAGTTAATGTATGGTCTTCCTTTCTCTTTATCGGTATATCGTCTTTCTTTTTCTTTATAAAAAGAAAAATATATATGCATGGTCATGCATATCATATTATTATCATATGTCTACCACTATGTCAATTCAGTAAGGTTAATTGAATGTTTCTTCTTGGCCCATAACTATATGTTGTATCATTAAGAGACTCGGATGATTTTACTACGGGGCCATGATTTTAGGTTATATCATAAATAGAAACCAACTTGTTGGTACTCAATACTGACCTAGTGTTGTTTTCATTGATAAACTCTTTTTTTTTTTTACAAATAATATAATTCTATTTTGTTAGTTACATAGACATGCAATACATGAGACTGATCACATATAGAGTTAAAATCAGTAGCGTTATTTGTTTTCAGGTCCGGAAATCGTAGAAGTTTGAATTATTATTTTTTGAAGAACTAGAAGTTTGCATTATTCACAGCTCAATTTGGAGTCGAATAATATGATCTCAGTCACACTCATCATCGTTGATTCGTAAGTCACTTTTTATTTGGCTTATTATATGAAGCTATGAACTAACACCACCACCAGTTTTGACCTGGTCTTAAAGCTATACTGATATTCTTTGAAGATGGTAAAACGTTAGTGTTAAAAGAAAAAGAAAAAAGACATATAAAGTTTAATTTGGTCTCAACTACTTTCATTTCAGACGACCAACAATTTCTTACATCTAAAATTTGTGCGCCCTCTCATAAATAGTTAAATACTCTACTTAGTATAACTAACTTTCGTTTAATAACTTTATCCTATTTTAAAATTTGAATTGGAAAATGGTAAAAGAATATGGGAATAACCCCGAACAAATCATTTTGGTTTTGAAAAATATAGTGGAAAACCATCTTGGTTTAGAAAATCACAGAGGGGTTTCTCGTTTTTCCATTTCAATTCAATATATGTGTCACGCAAATAATATATATATTTTTGCATTTATTATTTTACTCAGTTTTCCTTTTATTTTTCTAGTCAATTGGCGAAAAATGAGTTTTTTGTCCGTCGATAAAACATGTGTAAACCAATTTGTGATAAAATTCAATAATACATTAATGTCGGATTGAGACGGAAGTCCAAATTAATCAAATCTTTCACTGCTGTCCAAACTTTTTGGACCACACAACAAAATCAACTAACTGCATCAATGTCGGATTAAGACAAATTGAGAGTGACTCATACATTTACGTTAGTGTATGTGGACTTTTATGCTATTATCTCATAGAAGGGAATATAGTCTTTCACAATAAAACAAAAAAAAAATGGTTTCATAAGGTTTGCTTCATACCAACTTGGTGTTAGGAACTAACATATAACATATTTAATCATAAACGTATTTAAAATGTTAAGAGAAAAACACATGTGATTGTTCAATCATGAACTATGAATTTATAATAGAATATAACTGCAAGTACTTGTTATTGATCGCTGGTTTTTTAGTGACGCAGTAAATCTTGGTAAATTTGGGTGTTTTGATATGATATTTTGAAAATCATACTTATGCATGTTCAAATGTTGGTGGTACTCCTTTAACTAAAAAAATTTTGGTGGTATTTGATCGAAACTTCCAAAATAATCAATAAGATATTAAATCATTTGAATTAAATTTTAATAGAGTTTTGTGAGTAAATTACTAAAATCAAAATCCAACGTATGAGACAAAAAATTTGGTTAGAATTCTACATCTTTCAGAATTTTTCAATCATTTTAAACCAGCTTCTACTCTTTAGCTGGTTGATCAAGTTTCTTAATTATATAAAGAAGACAAATGGATGCCAAAAATAATTTTCTAATCAAGTTTACTTTCTATCACAGTACGATCTCAGATAAGACTAAGCACTAGAACGACATATCTCTTTCATACCCATAACCATCTCTTCCAATTTCACACAATAACTTGTTTTTTTAAACAAAAAAGAAATGTTAACTAAACATTAGAGAAAATGTTTTCTATTTTATTTCTCTGTTTTGTCATACTTAGTGTGTGTATGTATAACAAGAATAACACGTCTCTTTCCATCATGATTGAAAATTATAATCTGAAATTCAGCGTTTTGAAGTCGCAAACGCACTGCTATGTGATGTCCCCAGATAACGTATCACACGGTTCAAAACCACAAACAGACAAAACACACAAAAGTAGATATAATGGCTCTTTGACCCTCTTGAGCTGATGAGAAAGAAAAAAAAAATCAACCATAAGGCCAAAACAGAGGAAAACAAAAACAGAACTCAACAAGAAGAAGAATAAAAAAATTTAAAAGATGAAGAATGGTCTGATAATCATAAACTGCATAATCCTCACTATAGGAACATGTGGAGGTCCATTGTTAACTCGTCTCTACTACAACAATGGAGGAAAAAGAATCTGGTTCATGAGCTCTCTATCAACCGCAGGTTGTCCAATCATCCTCATCCCTCTGTTTTTCTCCTTCCTCAGCCGCCACCGCAGCAACCGCAACCGCAACAACTCCGAAAACGCAGAGAAAACAAAGATTTTTCTCATGGAAACTCCTCTGTTCATCGCATCAATCGTCATAGGATTGCTCACAGGACTTGACAACTACTTATACGCATACGGTTTAGCTTATCTTCCAGTTTCAACTTCATCTCTCATAATCGGAACTCAGTTAGCTTTCAATGCACTCTTCGCTTTCTTCATGGTCAAGCAAAAGTTCACTCCTTTCTCTATAAACGCCGTCGTTTTATTGACGGTCGGCACCGGAATCTTGGCCTTGCACAGCGATGGAGACAAACCGGCTAAAGAGAGCCACAAGGAGTATGTGGTTGGGTTCTTAATGACTGTGATCGCAGCTGTTCTTTACGCTTTCATATTGCCGCTCGTTGAGCTTACTTACAAGAAAGCTCGACAAGAAATCACTTTCACACTTGTGCTCGAGATTCAGATGGTCATGTGCCTTGCTGCTACTTGTTTCTGCCTCGTTGGGATGCTCATCGATGGCGATTTCAAGGTACAAAACAAAATCAAGATTTAGTAAGTTCTTGATTTAGTAAGGATCTAAGATTCTTGAAATGTTTGTAGGTGATAGCAAGAGAAGCAAGAGAGTTCAAGATTGGAGGATCTGCGTTTTACTACACGTTGATTGTGATGACAGGGATAATATGGCAAGGATTCTTCTTAGGAGCAATAGGGATTGTGTTCTGTGCGTCGTCTCTAGCTTCTGGTGTTCTTATCAGTGTTCTTCTTCCGGTGACGGAGGTTTTAGCCGTCGTTTGCTTCCGGGAGAAGTTTCAGGCGGATAAAGGTGTCGCTCTCCTTCTCTCTCTGTGGGGATTCGTATCTTATTTCTACGGCGAGTTTAAATCCGGCAAGAAAGTTCTCGAGAAAGAGCAGCCGCCGGAGACAGAACTGCCTTCTCTTCCAGTTACTGATTCTGTTGTTTAGAAGGTCTTTTGCTTTTTTAAACCAAAGCATTACCGTTATATTTTTTGTTTCTTATTTCTGTTATGTATGATTGTATATTTGTTTTTGATTAGTGAATTTGTCATATAAAGAATTTCTAAATTCTTCTAAGTAATCACTATATATTCACATACCTGCAAGAACATCAAGAAGCTGAATAATTCTATCAACATGAATTTATATAATCTGGTTTACAGGGAAAATTATTAATAATCAGACGCAAAGTAACAGACGGCAGGGAAACCAAAACAAACTATCAGAGATGTAGTTCAAAAACCTCTTAATCTACTAATCAGTATCTATTATTTTCTCTTTTTCAATAAGTGTTTGGATTTTCTGATTGACATCCAATATTGTATTCATATTTGGTCAAGTAGTTGACTGACACCGATCCGTCCGATCCAATATTAATTTTTTTTTCTCTGAAACAAATCAATACGCAACGGCCAGCTTTCTCAAACTCTCACGCACTCGTTGTGTTTAAACTAGTTAAATGCATCCACATTTAAACTTTCCTTAATAACACACAAAAACAAAGTCAAAATAGAAATTAATATATATTGTTTTTGATCAAAAAGTTAACTATATTTAATCCGCAAGACATCATTTTGCTTTCAAAATATATCCGATACAAGTATAACTATGTTTCTCTTTATTAATCACGTTCGAGTTTTTGTTGTTTCTTGCGTTTCATACAGACAATTAACTCTATCAAAATAATAAAAACGAATTAACGTCAGAGAAAAGACTTTTCCATTTCAACTCTTTGTTTTGTCATACTTAATGTGTGTAGACCAAAACGTGTTAATATATTTTTTTGTTATCGATCAAGATGTGTTAACACGTCACGATAAAGATGATGTAGTGTTTTGAAGTCGCAAACGCGCCCCTAAGTAATAATGCTTCAATACCAGAAACAAACAAAGCACACAAAGCACAAAGACGCATAAAATGGTTCTCTGACCCTTTTGAGTTCGGAGGAGAAATCACCAAAAAGACCAAACCCGAGGACAATATTAGATAGAGGCAGACAATATTGGCTGTAGCGAAATGTGTATAAAATACCCATGTCAATGAACACGAAAAAAACAAGCCGTTACATTTACTTTCAAAAAAATAAAAAAGCAAGAAGATGAAGAACAGACTGCTAATCATAATCTATTAATCTGCATTATCCGCAATAAGAACACGTGGAGCCGTGGAGGCCCTTTGTTAACTTGTCTCTAAAAAAAACGTTTGTACCAAAAAAAAAACAATAAGTTTGATGTCAGATAAAAGGAAGGTCAACGAACCAATAAGATATCCCTTAACAAATCTTTAGATTGAAGTCAACAAAAAAATCTTCTAATTATGGAGAGAATGATGTCATCATTCCACTAAATTTAGAAAGAAAGAAATCCAATTTCAAATTACAAAATTAAAATAAAATCAGGATATGGTCTATGGGGATAGATATTATCCGGAATATAAATTTGTTATCTAAATATGCGGAGATAATACAGCAAAGTAAATGTTTTGCCATTGGAGGCTCTCGCTAGGTCAAAGAAAAAAAAAATTAAAGATCAAAAAGACAGAATCTACAGACAGAACCATCTTAGAGCAAGAGAGACAGTAAGTAGATACTGTTTTTCGATAACTAACCCTAAAGTTTCATTACCGACAGATATCGAGAAGCCTAGATACATTTCTTAGAAGAATCAACAAGACAAGAATGGGGAGGGCTATTGTGATCATAAACTGCATAGTTTTAGCCATAGGAAACTGTGGAGGTCCTCTGATCATGCGTCTCTACTTCAACAATGGTGGCAAAAGTATTTGGTTCTCTACTTTTCTTGAAACTGCAGGCTTTCCAATTATCTTCATTCCTCTGCTCTTCTCTTATCTTAAACGGCGCAGAAGCAACAATGGAAATGAGAACACAAGTCTCTTTCTCATAAAACCTCGTCTCCTTATCGCGGCTGTATTGATAGGAATTCTCTCAGGCTTTGATAACTACTTGTATGCATATGGCATAGCTTATCTCCCAGTTTCAACAGCTGCTCTTATCATTGCCTCACAATTAGCTTTCATAGCTATCTTCTCTTATTTCATGGTCAACCACAAGTTCACTCCATTTACCATCAATGCTGTTGTGTTGCTGACTGTTGGAGCTGCTGTCTTGGGAATGCATACCGAGACTGATAAGCCGGTTCACGAGACTCACAAGCAATACATCATCGGGTTCTTGGTGACCGTAGCAGCAGCTGTTATGTATGCTTTTGTCTTGCCATTAGTAGAACTTGCTTATCAGAAAGCTAAGCAACCCATGAGCTATAGTCTCGTGCTTGAGGTCCAGTTGATTTTGTGTTTCCTTGCTTCTTTAGTCAGCCTCATTGGTATGTCCATCGCTGGTGATTTCAAGGTTGGTCTCTCTAAGACTCTCTTTGAAGCTTAAACCTGCAAAAGAGTTTAAAATAGAGACATGTTTTTAACTCAGTCTTTTTCTTTTTAATTTGCAGGCCTTACCAATAGAAGCAAGAGAATTCAAGCTTGGAGAGGCAATGTTCTATGTGGTGGCTGTGGTTTCAGCCATAATTTGGCAAGGATTCTTCTTGGGAGCCATTGGATTGATCTTCTGCGCATCATCTCTCGTCTCGGGTATTATGATATCAGTCCTTTTGCCCATCACAGAGGTCTTAGCTGTTATTTTTACCATGAAAAGTTCCAAGCAGAGAAGGGTCTTTCTCTTGCTCTCTCCCTTTGGGGCTTTGTCTCTTATTTTTATGGTGAGATCAAAGCCAACAAGGAAAATAAGAGAATTCAGCAGGAGACAGAACTGATTTCTTTGCCCAGAACCATAAGCGAGTGTTAAAGATAAACGAAGCTTAGCAACTTTTTTCTTTTTATAGACATATCATAAAGTATTCTGTATCATTTCATCCCTTTTGTTAGAATAGAGGATGTTTATTGTTTAAAAACTTTGAACTATGCAAAAATACACAACTCGAAGAAGTTTTTTCCCTTTTTTCTAACCACATCAAATGAGTTTCAAAAGAGTTTGTGGTTGAATATGAAGCCAAATTATGACCCTTCAGTAATGCTGTTTGTTTTACCAGCTATATAGATGATGAAATTAGTCTTGTATTGTCTTCTGCTGAATGCTTTAAGCTTTCCATCTCTCGTGGAGGTGGATTCATCCCATTAACTTGCTCAACAATATCGCCAGCAGCACCATTATCGAGAAATCGCGTATGAACTGAGGACCCGTCCAGTTCCACCTGTAAGTTCAACCAGTAGAGAGCTTCTGGTAAAGCCTGTTTGGTTCATTTTCATGTTTCTTCATTACAATAAGGAAAACTCACCAGCGAGAGCAGATAACATTCAGTTGAATCACAATGTAAAGGAAAAATCTTGAGACAACCCCACCAAATCTTTTAGCTTTTTCTAACCGTATATCTTTACACTGCCTCCCCTAGAGATTCTACACTTTAATGCATCAAAAACACACAAAAACGGGTCTTTACCATTAGATGCATATGCTTCAAAGGAGAACCTATGTATCTTTCCGACTCTCATTTTTAAGATGCCTAGATAATCCACCAATGACATATAAGCATCACTAAATCTTCTAATGGTAATAAACTACACATTTCCTTAAGGTAAATATTGCCAGATATCCATTTGGGTCTACCATCAGATCTACCTACGTTATGCTTTTATCAATACATAGTAAAAAAATATATAACATATGTACCCACCAGCTTCCTTCCGCAGAACCACTCAATTCACTGTTGATTTCTTCTTTTGCAAACTCTTCCAGTATAGCACGCTGACGTTCGCTAAGTTCACTAGAGCTAGAGAATACAGGAAAATAAATTCACAGCATAAGAATATGCAAGAAATCAGAAAAAACAAAACAAACTCCCAGGGAAATTATTTTTAAAGGCCTCAACTATTAAGGCAACAATGTGTCTTGTCTGTTCTAGACAACAGCAGAAATTTTAGCATAGCATAATCTGTTTCTCCAAAAAATTTATCACTTCAACTCCAAGTAGAAGACATCTTACGTAGGAAAATTAACACGGAATCGCACATACTGATCTCCATGATCTACAAAAAATCCTGCTTTCGGTAGTCCTGCAGAAACTCGCATCTTAAAAACAGTACAAGCAAATGAAAAAGGAGATTAGGCATATAGGCTGATAGTTAGATGTACCTTTGCCTCTTAAAATACGAAGTTGGCCAGGCTGAACTCCCTTTGGTATCTGCAACAATTAAAACAAGTCACCTCTATTACCTCCAAAGGCTTGAGATCTAAGCCATCCTCTCAGTGACAGGATGAAGACCAACTTATACTCAGTTACAAAGGGTAAATGTCAAATTGTAGACATCAATATATACTATAGATCTCACTGGGAGACGAATCTTACTTCAAGCTCTGTCTTGCCTGATAATGTTGGCACCACAATTTTGCCTCCCAAAATTGCCTGTCAAATAATTTTTCACGACATGTCCAGTATGGCACAAGGGAGAAATAGTAGAGACAACGTGAAAACTAAGACATGAAAGGATGCATCATGTTGGACTTATATAGACAGTGTAACAAGCAATTTGAAATGAATACTGAAAAGAAAAAGCTGCAGCCGAGGTTCTGTGGTTGGGTGGCAAAATTACAGCAGTAGCATGCACTTGAGTTTATTGACTGGGTGCCATCAAACTGAGGTGGAACTGATATGCAATTTTATCTAGTTATCGGAAAAGCACGTCATATATATAATGATAAGGAAGCTACTAGCTTGTATTATAATACTTCTTACTGGTAAATGGAACAAAACTCATTAATTTTCAGCTATACTGCAGACAACTTTTATCTAGTAGCAGTCCACTAGAGGTTTATTTTTTTAAAGGACGCTGCCAAAATATGTTACTGCAGAGCTTTATCAGCTGGCAGTTAAGACTTTTGACCACATAGGGTCACTATGCGCGAAAAAAATAAGTTTAGAAGGTACTATTGTGTTAATAACCCAAGATTTAGGAAAGTGCTTACTTGTGTAAAGCTAATATTAGCATCCACATAAATATCTGACCCATCCCTAGAGAAAGTCGAGTCATTGGCAACCTGTGAGCAGAAGAAGATTAGATACTTGCCATCAACGGAAAATGCAGAATGCAGTAAGACCCCAAAATGAGCAAGAATGATGATAGAATTTAATACTATTTACAGATCTTACAAGACAGCATAAACAATCTATTCACTTTATGTAATAAGTCTTGATCATATAATGACAACCGAGACAACAAACACAATAGAGTAGCAATCACATGTAATTCTGTGAATATGGTGTAGATTATTTTTGGAATGAATACATTCGAAGTCAATATATGACTTCGACGCTTGCATCAACTGTCTTATCTCTTAGACTAAATTTATCATCATAAGTTGAGACTCATACGGTAGATCAACGTCAAGGATGGGTTTGACTCAAAACTTCTCTAAGCAAGTCTCAGGAAAAGTATAAAGATACAAATTTGAAGAAAAATACGGATGCTTTTAACAAACCTTAAATTTAATATACAAGTTCCCAGGTTGACTTGTTCTTGATCTTACATTACCAGCACCTCGGATTGGGACCGTTGCTTCAGACTCCACCCCTGCGGTCAAGTAAAGAGAAATAGGCAAATTAGAGTTTGACAGAATCATGTCATCAAGAATCAAATTCACTATCTGGTCCAGCAAACTCATGTAAGATGATACCCGAAAATCCCAGTTCTAAATTCTTGTTTCGGCTCTGCCGCAAATATTAAGTGCAGATAAAAGACAAATAACCAGGAAATGCACATAGCCAAGCAAAATCTTACAAAGAAGGGAAAGAATAGCCAGCTATAAAATAAGTGTGACCAATATTTAAATTGGGATAACATCTAAACCACTCAAACCCTCAGAGAAAGGACGTAACAGTGTGAATGAAATCTTGCCAATAAATTCATAGCAGAAGTGACATGTTTTAAAACCAAGATAGACAAAAGCATGAAGATTTCAGACCAACCCCCAGGGATCACAATTTCAACCGTCTTTGTGGCTTCCACAATACCGGATCCTCTACAAGACTTGCAGTACTCCTGAAAAGATAGACAATATAAATATGCTTGTAACCATGACTGCGAGATAACTATTGAAGCATCAAAAAAGAAAGCTCTTTTTCACAGACCTTAACAATGTGTCCCGTCCCATTGCACGTCTGGCATGCTGCTGTAAAAGGAGGAATAGTTACCTGTTAAAGAGACAGAAGGCCCAGTAGTGTAAATATAAATTGTATCATTTGTCAAACCTCCAAATAAAACAAAGAGTATAATCTCTAGTTGGCACTCACTCTTCCAACTCCCCTGCATGTTGGACAAGCTCTCCTGGCAGCATCAAGAGTGTGGCCAAGCCCATCTGTAAAATGATAAATGATGAGAGACTGGGAGCAATGGGTTTGCAACAATACTATTGTCAATTAAGTGAGTCATTCGTCTTCTTTTTTAGGCGGAATCAGCAGATTTTTAAAAGACTAGAAGCCGTAATTATTACAAGAAACCAGAAACAAGAGAGGCACAAAACGGTACATACATTCACATCAATTGATGACAGCCATTTTTCCAGAAGACTATTCTCCTTTAGGAATCTTTGTTTTACCATTTTGAACAAAAGCATAAATATAATGAATCATGAAAATATGACTCCTCATTCAAAGTGTCTACACTTCAAATTAATAAATACAAAATAGAATATATCTGAAAGTTCTAGGGCCACTCACCACAGGAATCACAAAAGACATATGCATCAAAATTCAAACGCTTTGTGCACCCTTTTGCAGCTTCGGAAAAAGAAAGCGACAGTTCCACCTATTCAAATTTTGAACAAACAAAACATGTATATTCACTGAAGAGCCCTCCAGAACAAGATATACATATGCCAACCAGCTTCCCATTGTATAAAATAAAGAGAAAATCAGAGAAACTGACCCGAATATCAGGTGAAATCTGATTAGTTTCGTCCTCAAATATCTAAATCAAGTGTACAAATGTTAGAGATTTGACTCCTCACATTATCAGATGAGGCAAATCGAAAACAAAATTGTGTACCTCAGAAAAAATCTTGTGGAACGAATCCGAGAAATTGGACTGGTAGGCGCGTCTGAACCTCTCTGCATCACCACCGTCATTATTTACATTATCTGAATTCCGATAGCGCAACTGTATTGTGTGATAATAGCAAGAAATCTATTTAGGGATCTAACCACCACATAAATAACAACAACAACACGAGCGTACCTGATCATATTCTGCCCTTCTTTCAGAATTACCAAGGGTCTGCAGTTTTTCAATCCAACACAAAAGTATATCAGACCATACATTGAAAATGTACAGAAGGTCGCACATGTGGGAGATTTAGCGGGAGAAAGAAAAAACATTACCTCATAGGCCTCTCTTATTTCCTGGAATTTCCTTTTTGCTGAAGGGTTATTTCTATTTGTATCAGGGTGGAACTTTTTTGCAAGCTGCGCAGTTGTACATTCAATCATAAATTTGAGCGGACAATTTACTACTAGTTGCTGAAAAAATGGAAGAACCATAGGCCAAAAAGCTCACTTCATGAAACGACTTTTTAATCTCCTCACGGGTGGCTTTTGGAGAAACACCAAGAACATCATAGTAATTACGAGCACTGGAGAATGATACTCCTGAGAACCATTTTTTGAAACCAAAAGCTTTCCAATGAATAAAATGGTAAAAGAAACACATTGTCTCCATCAAGAAAAAAGCGAAAGGCGAAAAAAACACAAAACCTGTAGCGTGAATATAACGCTCAAACAACGACTTCTGAGACCCTGCAAAGTGTCAAGAAGACTTGCAAGTAATGTACGCGTATTTTCCTATAGATAACACACAAATATCAATTCGGAAAAAATCCCTTTAATGTTAGCTACCTAACTATATCCCTCAACACTTGAGAAAGGACATAACTCTCCAGAATACACTTCGAATCTGCTAAATCAATTACCGTAAATGGTGAACAATACTTTAATTCCCCCATCCTGATAAACCCCAAACCCCCATTTCAGCTATACTTATCACTACAATGGAATTTTACAGATAAGGCCATAACCTCGAACAGCATATGTAGGCATGAATCATGATCTCCGACGAAAACAACAACCCTCGATTATTATTATAAAACCATTACCTGATCGCAATCCTAACGCGGAATCAAATGATCTTCGTGCCTGTAAATGTCGCAGAACCTAGGAAGAAAAAGATGAGCATAAATTTACAGAATCGATACGGAAAAGCGAGGTGGAGAGACTAGAGAGTAATGAAGGAAGCAAACAAACCCAGTTAAATCTTGGCATGATTCAGAGCAGAGATGGAGAGGTTTTTTGATTTTTAAGAGTTAAACCCTACGCATATGCCGGAGACACAAAGAGACGTTCGCCTAATCGTTGAATTTTTTTTTTTTGCCAGTTCGTGTAAAGTCTCTGACTCACTCAGAGACTTAAATGTTTTTATTTGTTACATACGCACACGTTATACAAAAGTCGTATCCATCGCCTAATAAACTATTTAAACCGCAAATGTTCGTATACATTGGTATTATTATGACATTAAAAGAAAAAGCTATAATGAAATTATAGTTAGAAATTGTTCCTGTTGGTTTGTAAACTCTTCTTCTTCCCTCCTTGAATATTCATTTTTGTGAAATGATTAAGAGAAAAATGGAGGAGCTGACAACAAAATGAAGGTAAAATGCTCTGCCAATTTTGTGGCGGTACGTGTAGCATAAGTTTAGATACAGAGTAGGCAATATGTATTCTATTCTATCATATGTATCTTCATATATAAATATTATTACAGAATTTGTTTATCTTCCATTGTCGCGTTTAAGACGATCATATATATGCTAGTTTACTGGAATATTATAGTTCCGATGTAATTGATCAGTTTAGCTCAAATGGACACATTCTACATGAATACACCAAATCCAAGGGAATGATCAAATGAAGATCATGAGAAAGACAAGATCGAGATGACAAGTCAAGTAAAAGAACTTAAGAGAATCATATAATTCAATAAAATTAACTGTCATTAATTAGTAGGAGAAAAACCAAAAAAAAAACTTTGAAACATTGAACTACGACAAAGACATGAGACTCTCAAAGTGATTTGGGGAAACACTCGTGATGAACGAATAGTTGTTAGAAAGCCCGTAACGGTGTCTAAACTCCTCACCGACAATTCTTTCAAACAAGGCTTCTCTGCTGCTGTTCTTCCTCGGATCGAAATATAGAATGTAAAACGATTTAAACACACTATATGGTGCAAAAATGAGCTCACCAGCATCACTAATACCCTGGAAACGCATACGAGTCCTCCATACACTGTTACAAGGTACATTAAAAAAGCTTTTTTTGCGTCCAATCGTCTCCATTTGCATCTTTCAAAATATATATATGAATATAACCAAAAGCATTATAATTTCTATATCTAACTAAGGCTAGCCTTCCCTCATAAGACGACATCGTATTAGGTGCCAAACGAGGATAAGTCTCGGGAAACTTTATCGGTTTGAAAAACTTTTCAGATTTGACATCGAAGCTCATTATTATAGGATGATCGTTGACACCAATAGCACGAGCTTTATAATACAGAATACCATTGAAGCATTGTCCATGGTCTCCACTAAGGGGGCAATGCCTAGGGACACCTTTGGATATTATTCTCCAAGATTGATATTGAGCTCCCAATGTAAGAACACGAGGCTGTTGGGAATCTTTATGCGATACGCATAGTACTTTGTGTTTACCCTCCAATGGATCGAACCCTAAATAAGATATCCAGTTATCATCATGACTATGTGTGGGATGTGGTAAGGTCGAAAACCGTCTCAAGCTTGGGTTCCAAATCTTGTATATATCCTTGTAATAAGAACAAGCCCTGGACGCTCTCGGCTCGCGTATCAAGATAAGGGCTACAATATGTAGGTTTTGACGTTATTTGGTAACTGTAGACTTGAGGATATGACCCGTCCGGATTCTGTTGATATTGTGACCAGAAGACTCGGTGGCCGTGAAGAGGAGCGTGACGCAAAAGAGCTGACAAAACTCGGAAGTGTGGTGAAAGAAGACCAGAGCTTGGACACACACTGAGATCTCAAGATCGATTTCGCAGGAAGTCTTGAGAGTATCTCCAAGGTTAGATCAAGAGGAATATGGTCGGGTTGACATCTAGCATCATCATCATCATCATGTCTTGCTCTCTTGATCTTTCCTGTCTTCTCTTTCTGATCCATAGACGATTGATTGCTCAAGAATCCTATATGTTAGTAAAAAGTAACCCTAGCTAATTCCTTCTTTCGTTAATATTCCCCTTTATATTTTTGACCTAAAAACGAAAATATATATCCAATGACTAGAAAAATGTATCACCATATATATGATTAGATTATATAATTGAATACTCAGATAAAGAATAGAAGCACTTCTTTTATTAATCTTTAAGAAACTCATTCATAAGAAACTCATTCAGAACCTAAAACTCTTCTTAATCTCTTTCAACTCCTAAGGTCTACCACAATTTTGGCAACTCTTATATAGAGAGTAGATTCCATAAATCCTAATTCTATTAGAAATACAACTTTTCCTTTTTTCTTAGATAACTGCTAAACTTATTAGATAACTCCTAAATCTTTGTATTCCTAATCTTTTTAGGAAACTTACTGCTCAAACTTTCTTCATCTTCAAGCTTACTTCAACATAGATTTCATGTAATCTTGCTTTAATGGGATACCCTAAAAATATCTTTAATAATTAGTTTATACATAGAACTTTCGACAAAAATATGTTATAACTTGTAAGTATGTTTTGTGGAAATGTAAAAATTATGTTATTCTGTACTAATATACTAGAAATTAACCCCTACAAATGTGCAAGGTAATTTTTTAAAATTATCTTTAAATTTAATTTTAATTTTTTTTTGTAAATTCATATCTTTGCTTCTCTTTAATTGATGAGTCATGCTTTTGAAAATTTGTTATTGTATTTTATGCAATCTTTTTATTATGTCTCACTAAAATATGTATATATTTTTTGTGCAATATTTTTTTTTAACAAGGTATGGATATTTTTATTCTTATATTAATATATTATATAAAATTTATTAAGTTAATGATCCGTCGTGGTTAACTGGCTCGATCCTGATTGATCCAATAATCCGGTGACCTGGAAGGTATTCCGGTTTGTTTTGGGTTTAAAAAAATTAATGTGTTACATAACACACACGTTATACAAAAAGTCGTATACTGTATATCGCCTAATAAACTCTTCAAACCGCAAATGTTCGCTTTTTGTAATGATACAAAATTTAGAAATCGTTCCTTTTGGTTTGTAAACTCTTATTCTTCCCTTCTTGATTTTTCCATTTTGTTAAATGAGACAACAAAATGAAGGTAAAATGCTCTGCCAATTTTGTGGCGGTACGTGTAGCATAAGTTTGGATACAGGGTAGGCAATATGTATTCTGTCATATGTATCTTCATATATAAACATTAGTAGAGAATTTGTTTATCTTCCCTTGTCGCGTTTACGACGATCATATATATGCTAGTTTACTGGAGTATTATAGTCTGATGTAATTGATCAGTTTAGCTCAAATTAATGGGCACATTGTACATGAATACACCAAATCCAAGGGAATGATCAGATAAAGAACATGAGAAAGACAATATAGAGATGACAAGACAAGTAAAAAAAACTTAAGAGAATCATATAATTCAATAAAATGAACTGTCATTAATTAGTAGGAGAAAAACAAAAAAGAAAAGAAGAAAACTTAAGAGCATCGAGCTACGACAAAGACACGAGACTCTCAATGTGATTTGGGGAAACACTCGTGACGAACAAACAGTCCTTAGAAAGCCTGTGACGGTGTCTAAACTCCTTACCCACAACTCTGCTAAACAAGGCTTCTCTGCTACTGTTTTTCCTCGGATCGAAATATAGAATGTAAAACGATTCAAACACACAATACGATGCAAAAACGAGCTCACCAGCATCAGTAATACCCTGGAAACGTATATGAGTCGTCCATACACTGTACAAGGTACATGAAGAAAGCGTCTATGCGTCCATTCGTCTCCATTTGCATCTTCCAAAACATATAGATGAATATCACCAAAGGGATTATCCATATGATCAACAAAGGCTAGCTTTCCCTCGTAAGACGACATCGTATAAGGTGTGAGAAGAACACGAGTCTCGGGATACTTTATCGGTTTGAAAAACTTTTCAGATTTGACATCGAAGCTCATTATTATAGGATGATCGTTGACACCAATAGCACGAGCTTTATAATACAGAATACCATTGAAGCATTGTCCATGGTCTCCACTAAGGGGGCAATGCCTAGGGACACCTTTGGATATTATTCTCCAAGATTGATATTGAGCTCCCAATGTAAGAACACGAGGCTGTTGGGAATCTTTATGCGATACGCATAGTACTTTGTGTTTACCCTCCAATGGATCGAACCCTAAATAAGACATCCAGTTATCATGACTCGGGATGTTTGGTGTGGGATGTGGTAAGGTCCAAAGCCGTCTCAAGCTTGGGTTCCAAATCTTGAATCCTTGTAATAAGAACAAGCCCTGGACGCTCTCACCTCGCGTTTCATGATAAGGGCTACAATATCTAGGTTTTGATGACGTTATTTGATAGTGATAACTGTAGACTTGAGGATAAGACCCATCAGGATTCTGGTGTTGTGGAAACGAGAAAACGAAATCCTTTGATTCTGCAGTTGATAATGTGACCAGAAGTCTCGGTGGCTGTGAAGAGGAGCGAGACGCGAAAGAGCTGATAAAAGTCGGAAGTTTGGTGAAAGAAGACCAGAGCTTGGACACACACCGAGATCTCAAGATCGATTTCGCAGGAAGTCTTGAGAGTATTTCCAAGGTTAGATCAAGAGGAATATGGTCGGTTTGAGATCTATCATCATCATCATCATCATCATCATCATCATCATCATCATCATCATCATCATCATCATCATGTGTTGCCCTCTGGATCTTCTTTTTCTGATCTTCTTCATCAATGGCCGATTGATTGCTCAGCCCTAGCTAATTCCTTCTTCCCTTAGATTACCCTTTATATATTTGAACTAAACGAAAATATATATCCAAAACTAGAAAAATATAACACGATATATATGATTAGATTTCATGCAATCTTGTTTAAATGGATAACGCTAAAATATGTATAACTTGTAAGTATATATGTTTTGTCGAAATGTAATAATTCTGTAATTCCGTACTAATATATGCATCTAAAAAACCCTTTACGAAGAGGATTTGATTATTATAGGTTTTTTGAGAATTTCTAATTAACGTTTAAGTTAGTTAAACAAAAAATATGGAACTGACAAGCCGAAAAAAATAATAATAAGAAACTAGGTGATTAAATATTAATCATTATTTTTTATTCATAATTATTGATTTTATAATTAATTTTAATAGTATTTTTATATGAATAAAATTGCACATTAAATATAATAAGTTAAGATTAATACGTTCTACCTAACCGATCCAGTATCAAACTAAGAAATGTTATTGATAGTAAGATTTATAAAGATTTTGGTTGATTTTAAAAGTCATGAAATTTGTCAAATATTCAAAAGTTTTGTTGGATTTGTAAAACTTGCAAAGAATTTTGTGGATTTTATAATAGATTTGATATGATAGATTTTGAAAATTTAAGGGATATAGGTAGTATTTTGAAAATTATGATTTATGAGTTAATATAGATTAATATAAGAGAGAGAATATTTTTACAAATTAAAACACAATATCATAATCATAAATATAAAAGCAAATCTATGTTTTTAGAATTATTATTTCATAACCACGATCATTTTTGGATTAACCGAGTTAGAAATATGTTTTTATAATAACGGTCATTTTTTTATTAATAGAATTAACAGTATGACCGAATTAGAAATATGTTTTTATAATAACTTATCTAAATGAAAAAATCTTTATCATTTATTAAAAAACTATATTCTATAAAATATAAATTGCATTATAAATTTAAAATAGATATATTAATTTTAATTACTTTAAAGTCCCTTAAATATAGGTTAGATTTAATTTAACATTTAACATTTAAATAATATTTTTAGAATAACACATATGATTAACAAATATCTTTTTATATTTTTTAATCATATTCAATAAGATTAAATTTCACATATTAAAAAGTGATAAATATTAATATTATATGGTAGTTTGATGGGGTGGTTTAATTTTTTTTTTAATTATAATCTTATGTGAATTAGGTTATCAAAACATGCAATATATTAAAAAAATATATATATTTCAAAATCAGTAAATATTTATATTATATGGTATTATGAACAGGTGGGTTAGAATTATTATTTCATAACCATAATTATTTTTGGATTAATAGAATGACCGAGTTAGAAATATGTTTTTATAATAACAATTATTTTTTTATTAATAAAATTAACAGTATGACCGAGTTAGAAATATGTTTTTATAATAACTTATCTAAACAAAAAAAATCTTTCTCATTTATTTAAAAATATAAATTATATTATAAATTTAAATTTATAAAAAGATTTCGTGCGGATGCACGGGGTAAAATCTAGTATAATTTTTATATGTTATGTGTGTTACTATGTTATTATAAATTTAGAATTTTTATCCTAAAAAAACAATCTTAGAAATCAATTTAAAATGCAAAATCATAAAAAATTGAGCATTATATAAAAATAAAATAAATATCAATCAATATCAATTAATTAATGAAAAAACTGATAATTTTCTTTGAGTGGTTTAAAACTTGATGTTAAAATTTATTTTTTTTTTAAAAAATTGTAACTTTAAATTATAAAAAGTGACACATGTCATCTCTATATCAATTAAAAATGATGATGTGTCACTCATAGAGAGAGTTAGTTCTCTTTTATATATAAGATATCTGGTTTATTTTTTTGTAATAGATATAATAATAATTTATTTTATAAATTTTTAATAAATAATATAACCGGAAATTTGTAATAAATTTAATTTTCGGATTAATATAGATAATATAATCTATTTTTAAAGAAATAAAGAAATTTATATTTAAATGATTCTTTATAATTTAAATCATAAATCATGATTTTTAAAATACTAACTATATCTGTTGGATTCTCAAAATCTGCCATATCAAATATATTATTAAATCTACAAATTTTTTTGCAAGTTTTAAAAATCTAACAAAATTTTTAAAAATTTGACAAATTTCATGATTTTTAGAATCAACCAAAATCTTTATAAATCTAATTCTCAATACCCCTGAAAAGATTTCACAACTAATAATTCTCACAATTTTATCCATGTGATTAGTCATTTTCTCAACTAACAAATATGAAACAAAGTAAATGAAACTTACTGGCGGATTAATTTGGTCAGCAATTTTTAACCATCACTAACAAACATTAAAATATATCGAAATCATCTTACTTTGAACTCTGAAAAGCTTATTGCTAGCATTAGGTTTTTAAGATTTTATTTTATTTTAAAATTTTAAAAGTCAAAAATTTACCAATAATATTTTTTTTCTCTACAGCCTTAACTGTTTATTTTTTTTTAATTCTCTAACTTTAATTATTTTAAAAACTAAGTTTGTGAAACTTTTAATTTTCTAAAATCAAAGTTTTTATTTTTAAAGCAAAAGTTTTTACATTTTATTTTTTAAGCAAAAGGCAAAACTAAAAGTTTATATCAAGCAATCCCATATTTTTTAAAAAATAAATATATATTTTTTGTTGACCGCACGACGATTATGCCACCGGAACATTTCCCAGACATTTTATAATCCATTTACTAAAGAAAAAAAAAAAACTGAAGTGTCATATATATTGAAAGAAGAATCGCGAAGAAAATCGTGAATCGAAATCAAATCATGAGTGGGCAAGAGAATCACGATGGCCGGATCTCTACTCCCGCCGCGTCGGAGCCCAAAGCTCCTCACTCATCTGAGTACGCTCCTTACCCTAAGCTCGATCCTAACGATGTCACTCCTCCTCCGCCTGCTCCCATCTCCGGCGATGCCGCCACCACCATGCCGCCGGAGTTCAATCCTTATGTTTCTCCTTCCCCTGCACCTAAGAGTGAGTTATATCATTACTACTCTCTATCCGATTTCGCATCCTATCAAATTCTGGCGTTTGATCGATCGATTGATCTTGGTTTGTGGCAGATACGATGGACTCGGTGAAGGATACGCTTGGGAAATGGGGGAAGATGGCGGCGGATGCCACCAAGAAGGCGGAGGATCTCGCCGGAAACGTTTGGCAGCACTGTATGCTCCCTTTCTTCCTTCTTCGATCAGATGAACTGCGAATTAAGTATAAATCTGAGAAAGATGGATAGTCTTGACTATGTCCTCTGGTTAAGTTAGGGTTCATCAATAATTGTGCCAACAATTGTGCTCATCCTTTCGAGTTCTTACCCAAAAACACACAGGAAATGATGAAATTGAGATTATTTATCTGTGTCTGGTGTATTGCGTCTGACTCTTGAATCAAAGATTATTTTGTGATCAGTAATATATGCTACATATACATATTCGTTTGATACATCTTCCCCACTTTTTCTCAGTGAAAACAGGCCCAAGTGTAGCCGATGCTGCTGTTTCTCGAATCGCTCAGGGGACAAAAATACTTGCAGAAGGTGGATATGAAAAGGTGTTCAAGCAAACTTTTGATTGCCTTCCTGATGAGCAACTTCGCAAGACCTTTGCTTGCTACTTGTCTACATCTGCTGGTCCTGTGATGGGAGTTATGTACCTTTCGACACACAAGCTTGCATTCTGCAGTGACAAACCTCTCTCCTACAAAGAAGGTGACCAGACCCAGTGGAGCTATTACAAGGTAATCTGCCTGTCCTATTGTTCCTTTTTTTTTCCTTTGTTACTCTTTGTTTTGATATCTGTTTACATTTATGAAAACAGCTTGAGAACAAAGATTCGAAAACCGTAATCATTTGTTGATCATATGTTTAAGGGTTTAGTGACTCTAGTCAGTTTCTTGCCATTTCTAATCATCGACATGTAAAAATAGTGTTTGTAGGCTTATACTAAATGGAAACGACATGTCCTTCTAAAGCTATTGTTAGGTATCCACGGAGTTGCATGCCCTTGTTTGCCTGAGTAAACGATTAAGACATTGTTGTATTCCCAAGAGAGCAAGCTAAATCTCATAGCAGTTCTGATCAAACTAGAGGAGCCATCGAGTAGTTGTTGGTTTGAGAGTTTAGACTGGTTCAGTTGTAATGTTTTACTAGGATTGCTAAACATTAAACATGAGCTGAAAACCAATCAACCAAACCACAAAACTTCTAGCAGAATGATCCCTGCAAAACATATTTTGAGATTTGCATGGTTCCTTCAGAACCTTTCTTTGTAGAGCTTGAGAGTGATGATTTTGATCTGATGATGTCATATGAACAGGTGGTACTTCCGGTGAACCAGCTAAAGGCAGTGAACCCATCAACAAACAGAGTGAACACATCTGAGAAATACATACAAGTGATTTCCGTAGACAACCACGAGTTCTGGTTTATGGGGTTTGTGACTTATGAAACCGCTGTGAAGAGCCTTCAAGAAGCTGTGCAGTCACATGGTCTATGAGGGTCCACTGGTAAATACAGATCTTTTAGTGGTATTGTGCATTTTAATATGGAACAGTGTGTTTTAGTCGTTGATACCGTTTCAGTTCGTTTTGTAGATTTTGCCTCCTTGGCATTTGATCATATACATTACTGTTGTTCATTTGCTTCTGTATGATTGAATTCTTATTTGTTTACAAATAATAACATTGAATCTTCTCTTGTTCCGATCAGATCTAGAGATTTTTTTTTTCCATTATTATCCTTGATGGTTCTTGATATTAGGCAATGAACAAGAACAAAAGAAAAAACCTCACTGACGTATTTGTCAATGGCATCTGCAAATGATGCAAGATAGCTCAAACTTAAACTGGACATTCTCTGAAATTTCTTCAACTAAAGGATACAAGTAACAGGAAGCTTCCAAATGTTACATCCTCAGGTTCTAAGTTAGGAATACAAAGGCATCAAATTTTAAATCTTTCCTAATACAAATTCAGATTCTTGAGATTCTGGAAGACCGGTTTTCCTTGCCTTGTATTGTAATATGGATCCTTTTTGTAAAATAATAAAATATGGGGTAAAATGTATGAAGCAGTTAAAAGAACGAGAACTTTTGTGTCATTTATCAATAATTTCCATACACGAGTATAGGGCTTTTATAAAAGCCGCCGCTTCGAGAGCAGAGCATCAACTCAACTATCAATTGCGTTTTTTCTCTGAAAAATTAGGGTTCTTCACTTTCATTTGCGATTCTTGTTTTCAATTTGTTTTTGTTATCAGGTCTTAAGTTCCCGATGATCGAATAACCTTTATATAAAGTTTCAGCCTTGTCTGAATATATCAATGTCGAAGAAAAATCAAATTTTCTGAGGGAACTAACTTCGCGTCTATTTTTCTTAAATTGTTTGAGATTTTAGTTACGTAAGTTGTTTGTATTCATAGGGTACCCAATGATGATTCGAGAAAATCTCTATATCAAGTTTCAGCCTTGTCTGAGATAATCAATGTTGATAAGTTCTTCGATTCTGATGGGAACCTCATTTTTTATTCATCTTCTTTCATCTCAATGTTGATTTATGATTTATGTCGTTTAAACAGTAAAGCTGGGCTCAAAGTTTCGTAATGATTTTTTCAGATTATGTGCAAGTGTGCTATGTGTGATGAATGAATCCAGACAGTTCATGGCTATAGAAAAGTTTACAACAACATAAACATATTCTGGGGGATATAATTGTAATAATAAGATAGATCAAGAGAATGTAAGAAAATACATACTGTAGGGGACATATTTGTATTTCCAACTTTTGTTACATCAAATAGAATTGGTGTGGTGACATCTACATAATCACAGCAAGCGTTTAAATTGTGTTTGATACTTTGTTTTACAAATCTTTAAAGCATTAAAGCAATTCAGACAAACATGTATGTTATGGGCCCTCTAAATCCAACATAAACGTTGATTATTCCATTTGTAACACCGTTTGGATCATTTCGAAATATTATTATTGGGAAAAGGACATTATTTCTCTAACTTGTCAAGCAAAACAATGGATGGATATTTATAAAGTGAAATGTGGATTAGCTATAGCTTTTTATCTGCACGTCATTTTCCAGCCTTAAGATTAGCCAAGTTACACAAACATCACTTGAACTGTTTCTTGAAATTGTGGGTGAATCAACTAAAGAGTTTCGTTTAAAACTTTCATCGTAAAGATCCCAAGTTCAGTGTATTGAGAATTATAATGAAACGGGTCGTCTCACGTCTGGTATGAGATTTGGACTATAGTGACATTGAGTACATGGAAACATATCTAAATGGTGGGGGTTGTGCAATCGTTTTAAAGGTTGTTTACTTGCATTAGTTGTATGCAATATTTCTAAATGATATTAACTTTCTAAGCCTCATTTTTAAGAAGAGACCAGCTTTAGAAGTTAGTATTTGAACTTACTCAAAGCCATAGCTCCTTGTCGTCTTATTCTTTTGCTCACCAGCAAACTACGTAGTCGTTTGAATTTATTATAAAAGTTGTTAGCTTGAAAACTATGACCCATGCCTTACCAAATTTTAAGATTTAGCATTTGGACTGTTCTTGCGTTATTTGAACATAGTCAGTCTTGCAGTGTCTAGATCATTTGGTGGGTTATCCGATCTCCGTCTAAATATTTTGGTGTGAAGTGTTTTATCTGAATGATCTAAAATACAAGATTTGAAATACCATTGTCATAAATGTCATCGAACGCATTACCCACTACATATATCATGTCCTCTCTAAATAGTAAATACTCAAATTTCCACATATTTGATGGCCAGTTCCAAATATTTGATCCTTCTGTCGATAAAATAAGATAAGATAACATGTTTTTGTTAATTCAACATGAGTTTAAGTTTACCAAAAAAAAAACATATGAGTTTAAGAGTTAGTACTGAATTTTCCGAACACGTTGTTTATATTCAAGATAGCTTATTAAGAGTTAAAATTTTGACTTGATGGATGTTCTAGTGAGCAATCAATTAGTAGTGTCTTTTTTTTTCATGTAAGTATGTAACGTTAATCCTTTATATATGTTTTGTAGAAGTTTGTTAAACTTGGATCAAATACTGTGTCCATAACACTGGATCACAAACACTAACTGTAAACTAGAGCTTTAAGTATTACTCAACTTTTACACTCAACACAATACCTCTAGAACAAGAACAAAAAGAATGTAACCTGAAACGAAAACTTAATAATGTCAAGTTTAACATATTTTTGTGGGATCACAATTTTCATCGGTTATAAGCAATCATCAATTCATCAATGGATATATAATTTTATCCGTGGAAGATGCATATCAGCATATGCTATATAAATTTGCTACTGACAAATTCAAGTTCTGTAAAAACTGATCTTTTATTTTTACATTTGATTAACGGTAATCAAATTCTACAAAACGTATATATCACTACTATTGCTACCTACAAAAGTTTATCATAAAAAGGTAAACCGAGGAAAGCATGCAAAACAAAACAAAACGAAAAAAGAGGGAGAAAAGGAAAAGAAAGGAAGGCGGGAGCGGCAATTCAAAACTAAATAAAGGAAGCAAGAAGCGAGTCAAAGTAAGGCAACACATAATTACGTACACTAATTGATGGGTCAAAGTTAGACCCAAATGAGAGGTGGCTACTTCTCTTACGAATTGCAGCAACTTAGACGAAACGCTTTTTAGCCTTTAGGATTTTAGGAAGCTGATGAAACTTAATTTACTCATTTGCCTCTTTCGTTGCTACTAGATTGATACTAGTTAGTCAATATGCATCTTATAGTTTTACAAAAGATACATGATACATCTCCCACACATAGCACCATCATTGAATTTTTCATATCAATAGTATCTCAAAGATTAGTTGAACAACCAAAAGTAAGAATTAATGTCTCATAATCCCTCGATGAACTAAGTAGGGATATTAGGTCGAGGACCGGTTAAATACAAGAAAAGAAGCTATATGATGGTATTATAGAGTTTCCAAAATGTGTGGCTGTTAAATGCTTAATCAGTCATAACCTAATGTCACAATCCACTAAAGTTGAAGTACCTTAAAACCAAAATTGAAATGTCTAAAAAGAACACTCAATACTTGCTTTTTCCACCGGTCTAAGTCTCCTTTCTCTCTTAATTCTTATTATATACTTGTATAGTTGTATTGAATCATAGAGTTTAACATAACGCCGTCACGCACATTTAACATAGTCATCTTCATAATCATTAAACTAATCGCTTATTAATCACACTTAACACTACAACTTGGACCAAACCTAAGACATCTATATTTAACTAATTAAACTGGGTGTGTGATAAGTGATAGCATAGAGGGGAAACATATTGGTTTATAATTAAAAACATTTCAATATATCAGGCACATGTCCAATAATTTAACATACAGTATTTGTATATATTACCTCTTATTAATCTCGTTAAAAGATTTTTGAAATAAGGAAAGTTTAGTAAGCGTTCAAAGTAAAACGAAATTAGCGTATAAATTTTTCAAAAACGTTAAAGTGAAAAATGTAATAATAAACGAAAAGTTGAAAAAGAAAATATAAGAGGAAATCCGAAACTTTACTAAAAAAAAAAGTATTCGACAAAAAAAAGCGAATAAGAACAAAAATTAGATTTACAAAAAAGAAAACATTTACCAAATAAGATGAAAACAGAACCTATATAACGATTGAATATGAAAAAAAAAGGGAAAAGAAAATTTACATCCTTTTTTGTATGTAAGATAATCTTTGTATATTTAAGTCCCTAATGTAATAGTGTATATATATACAAAGCAAAACTTCGTCTCATTTGTTCACACTGAAACCACAAAACTCTCTCTCTCTCTTCCCTCTTCGCATCATTTTCTTCATGACCTTCTTCTTTTTGTAACAGAGAAGAGCAAGAATTTATTAAATGGGCCATGATAACATCACGAAGCTCGCGAGTCTACTCGTAAAGCTACACAGAGCTCCTTCAGCTTGGCTCTGTCTTTATCCCCGACCAAACCGATCCAGCAGCGTCGACGAAGGAAACCAACAAAAACAACGGATCATCAAGCTCGTAAGATCCGACGGTTCCTCCGAGGTCTACGACCGTCCCGTGGAGGTCTCAGAGCTCACAAGAGATTTCCCAAAACACAAAATCTGCAGATCGGACTCACTCTACATCGGACAGAAAACCCCTGTTCTGTCTGAAACCGACACGCTTAAGCTCGGACTCAACTACTTCCTCCTCCCTTCTGATTTCTTCAAGAACGATCTCTCTTTCCTCACCATCGCCGCCTTGAAACAAAAATCCGCCGGCGCCGGGACTCATCATCATCATCAACATCAACAGCCTTTCTTTATACAAAAGGGACAAACAGGGGAGCGTCTTAGGATCCGAGTGTCTGAAGATTTCATGTCGGAATTGATGATGAAAAACAGAGGAAACGAAGAGGAAGATGATGAAGGAGAGAGCGAAGGGAGAGTTTGTACGACGGTGAGATTGAAGAAGGATTATGTTCAATTGGTTGGTTTGAGAAAATGGAAGCCGAAGCTGGAGACGATAAAGGAGACAAAGGCGATGAAAGCGACGGTGGTGGAGAAGAAGAAGAAGAGAAAGAAGTTTCCTGTGATGAAGAAGAGATCATGCAAAGATTCTTCTCAAACTGATTCATCTGCGAAGCGTAAGCTTCAATCCAAATTCAAGTCCAAAACTAAGAAAGCTATTCTCAGAAAATTAGCTTAAATTTTTGTTTGATAAAGAATTTAGCAGATTGTGTGTGTATACGTAGAAAGTATTGAAATTATGTAAAGAAACTGAGAGAAAAACAATTTAATTAGAAGATAGAAATTATTTCCAAAATTGTTGGATTTTGCAGATTGTGTTATACTTTGAATTAACTTCTTATGCCAAAATAACGCCCACTCTTTTCTTCTTCTTTTTTTTTTTTTTTATTAAACAATCTGTTTATACGCTGTTTTTTTTTTTGGTCAAAATACGCTGTTTTTTTAAGTTATCTTTTTTGCATGAAAATTATCGTTCGTGCTTTCTTACACAAACGTAAGTATCTTTCGAATAATGTTGAACAACCCATTAAAATAAACAAGTTTGAACGTCCAATGGATAAACTTTCTGAATTCTGATTTGTCAGACAGCGAAATAAGGAGTTTTGGTTTTCTTTCTCTGTTGGCAACTTGGTTTATTGGGTTTTAAGTTTTTGTTCTTTAGCAAATATATTAACCAAAAAGGAATAAAAAGATATACAATTTGTCTTTTGTAATGTAAAATAATTATTTTGGTATAAAGCTTTTTTGGAATAATATCTTTTAAAAATTAAGTTAAAAAGGAAAAAAAATATCGGAATAAAAATTTAAAATATCAGACCAAATAACTCAAGAAAATTTACTTAAATTAAACTAATATATATAGTAGATAAAAAGACGAAAACTGAAGGAAAACTTAAAACAGGTAAAAGCATGGTCGTATTTACTATTTATGATGAATCTTTGAAGTTTGAATGAAAAATATATGGGGAAGAGGGAGAGATAGATAGAGAAGCACGTGTTTGTAGGAGTTTTGTGTCAGTCTCATTTTTGATTTTGTGAACAAATAAAGTGTGAAAAAAGAGACAAAAGAGTAGTCAAAGAAAGTCACCCAAAGACACCTTTCTTTTCTCTTGGCTAAATAGTATAATAGTGAATGTGATGTAGCCTTCAAATTAAGACGATGACAACCCCAACAATTTAATAATTAGGTTTACTGTAATAGAAACATATCTCAAGAAATGAATAGGATTTTATACCAATTATCTTCTAGAATGTGAGAATGATGGGTGAGGATTGAGACGCATTGACTCCATGATTTTGCCAATCTTCATAGAGACTTTTTGTTATTTTTGGTTTTCAAAAAAAATTATGATCTCGGTTATTTTTGTTATGATCGTTGCAAAATCAGAAATTCTTGTAAAGTCGTATCGAGGATCGAGAGGATACTTGTTGACCAAAATAGCATTCTTGTAAAATTGATTAATTAACTTCGCAATCTTTATTACTCTCTATGATGCTCTGGCCATCTTCCCTTGAATCTTTTATTTTTACACAACATAAGACATTTAGTGACCATTGACACGAAATTTCTACATGCCAGTTGGTTGGTTTCTGGTTCTATTTTTACATAAGAAAATATGCACTATATATTAAAATTAATAAAATAATAGAAATAAAATTACACGATTTTTACTTAATAAAATCTTACTTGCTAACGAATTATTTATTTAATTTTATTCTTCGTATCAGATAAACTTTTCGAAGCTTCATGATGACGTTTTCTTGATTATGTTTAGAGATTACAGAATTATGGAAGTGGTTCCATCATTGAAATTTAAAGGTTTGTGTTAATAAATTTAAGATATGTTCTGCCATTTTAGTAGGCCTTAATATGGTTCTAGCTAATTTGGCCTACTAATTTCGGGCTTTTTTTCCTGTGATACAGAGTCTAAAAATGAATCCTTAACCAGCCATCAAGTAAAATAACAAACACATACATATAGCAGCATGTCTTGAGATAACCTAGTATGATATCGATATAGGATAGGATAATATGTTATTTGAAAACTTTTGTTAAACCATGCGATCATTAAGGGGATGAGTGTAATCTCTCGTTCACCCACTTTGGGTTATTTACTTAATTGAAAAGTTGAAGGTTATTTACTTAAGAAAATAGTAAGGTTAGTTAGTGCATATTCTCTAAAAAGTATTTTTTAAAGGTTGCTAAATATAATAAACAAAACAGTGCTCTTTATAGTATTCACTATTATCGCCACAGAGTTAAATAGAGACCAAACTACATAAAATGAGACCTTGAAGCAATAACGGCGTTCACCTCGCATTTACAACCGTACGAGCTACAAGATTTGACAACCAATAAAGAAAATCTTGCATTTGATAAGTCACAATAACGAAAACATTCGCTGAATTCTCAAAGAAACATAAACGCTACGAGAGAGAGAGACACTCGATCTCTCTCATTCAACTCCACAACAAAAGCGAAAAGGATTGTGAAAAACAAAAGGGAACTGGTATCAAAGAAGAAAGTCACAAACTTGGAAAAATCACTATCATTGGAAGAAGAATGTCGAGGATGAAGAATCAAACCCTTCTGTTCCACTCTGACCAAGGCTGTTTTGATCCACAAAGCCATCGAGCTCAAAGGAAAACGTATCGATGCTTGCATGTGCTGCATTCCAATAGCTATCAGTCTCTGGAATCCTAAGTTCAGCTCCAAAACAAGTACTTGGAGGAAGAGGTGGAAGCTCATGATCACAATGCTCATCATTGTTTATAGAATTATAACCACATTCAGTCTCTTGAGGCCACCCATTGTATGAGAATTCACTAGAGTTGTGGTTTTGGTTTTGGTTGCTGGCGGATGAATAGAGATTGTTGTTGTTGTTGTTGTTAAGAGCTTCTTGTTGGTTTGGAAGGTTGAATAACTCAGAAATAAAACGTTGGGATTCATCAGGAGAGATGAAGGAAGTTACTGAGGAGCCACGAGGCATATCGGAGTAGACAAAGTTGGTCCGAGCAGTCAAGCCTCTTATGGACCGTGCTGCTCTATCATAGGCCAATGCAGCCTCCTCGGCCGTATCAAAAGTACCTAACCAATACCTTTCTTTTGTAGTTGGGTTTCTTATTTCAGCTGCGTATCTTCCCCACGGCCTTCGCCTCACTCCTAAGTACTTTATTTCTTCATTATGTTGTTGTGGTTGGGGCTGTAGTTGTTGCTGCTTTTGCCTATGACTCTTTTTTGATCTAGATGAAGAACCGGCGTTCGAACTACCATTGAACTCCATAGTTAATTTTGTATAGTTTTGCTTACACTCAAAATGTGAAATGATAAAGAGATTGGGTGATAATTAGAAGTGATGGATTTGGTTATCTGAAACAATGAAAGTGTGTGTTTAAATAGACGAGGTCACTTTTACTACGTGTATGTAGGGACCCTCTCTTTTATTCTAAAGTTCCCTTTGGGGGAATTTTTAAGATACAAAAAAATGGGTCACATGGAAATGTGCAAAATCAGATGATCATCACCTTCTAATCATATGATTGAAAGTGAAATGAGTAATTGTGACTTTTAGGATTGGCCCAAGTGAATCATGCAGGATTATGAAGCAATCTGCAATGTATTTTTTTCTTTTTTCTCCTTTTCTTTTTTGGCTAATCTTCTTTTTTCTTATTTCCTTTAGGCATACTATTATTTTTGGAGCGTGAGATTCGTTATCCCTGGTTATGATCACTTGTAGTTGTACCATATTTCAGTTTTCGATAATGAACTTTGATAATATAACTTTTTTACAATCAGCTTACAGTCTGAAAATTCGTCCGCATATCATCCTAAGTCGGTCTATCTTTAAGTCTCCATCTTTTAAAAATCGTGTAACTTGGTATTTGAGTCCTACTCCTACATGCATGTCACTTGCGCTAAGAATATTTTCATATCATACATTTTGGTACATCTCCACACGTAAAATCATGTTTCCATCAAACTGAATTTAAATTCATGACCACCATGCAGTAAACGATGGTCAACAACGTTTTTCTGGTGAGTTTCGGGCGAGTCCTTGAGTTTTAGCTAGTATTTACATATTCACTGATTGAGTAATTAAAATATGCTTAATTTTTTATACACACCTTTTAAAAAGGTTTATTAATACTAGTATACTACCATCCTATAACATATGGTAATATCATCTAATTGATCAAATGGAAGTTGGAGTTTAGGATTTCAGATCTCGAGTTTAGTTCTATATTTTTTTCTTTACCAAACCAAATCGACGACTCTAAAACTAATATGCAAACTTCTCTTTTCTTCTTTTTTGATAACAGACCTAATGGCTAATACGTGAACTTCCTTAACGTTTTTTTCCTAATTCATTTGTTCTTTCTAGTAATAGATCGTTGCCTTGTATGAATATTAGAATATAAGTGCCACTTGATCTAATGATGGGCTAATCACATGCTTTACAATACTCATGATTGCAAGCCCTGCAATCTCTCGGATCCAAATGATTATTTTCATTTCTTTTCTTTATGATTCATTCGATATTTAATTATTTAGATGATTTCACGAGGACTAAAAAGGAAGCAATTAATATCAATATTATAGAAACTTTGCGATAGAAAACTATTTGTTCTCGTTTTCTTAATTTTATTTTGTGGCGTTTTCATATGACTATTCCAATGCTTTTATGATTAGTCGCATGAACTTGAACATGTTCATTATCCACGATACATATGGTTACTTTGTTTTATTATTATGTCTTCGTTTATACGTTCGATGTAGAAGAATTTATGAGTATTACTGAACGTAAATCATAAGCTTAGTACATATAGTAGTAACTTATATATACGCGTAGGTATAGGCATAGAATCACGTTTGGTCTTTGGAGAGTCAAAATCAAACCAAACACATTGGTTCATTTGATCGTAAAATCTATCATCATCAATTTTGTTCTCAGGGCTATTTTTGGTTTGGGTTAAAATTTGAATATTTTTTTCTTTAATTTGGCCAAGTCCTCTCGACCTCGCATGCATTAAAATATAAAGCTCAATATATTTTTTAACGGGTATATAATAAGCATAGATTCAATCATGGAGGTATTATCATTCTCTATGCACGCTTTCATATTTTTTCAAAAACATTACCTACGTTGTAATAGCAGATTAATATTTTTTTTAATTATAATAAAAAATTTGCGACCCAAACCGGGAATCAACCGGATTTACAATCAAAATAAACCAAAAATAAAAATCGAAACCAAAACCTAATCTTCAATCCGTAAAAAAGAAGCGGTGCGACGGCAAACAACGAGCAGCTAAGCTCTCCCCGTCGCACGAGCCGGACGCCGGCTCCCACAGACCCCCTACGACGTACAGTGTTTTCCCTCCGATCTGCCTCCTCGCTTCCGCAGTGAATCCACTCTCGTAGCACCATCGCTAGATCCAAGACTCCTTTCCTCCGATCTCCTTCAGCCATCCTCCAGCATCACAGATCTGCAGAGTAATCGAAAGCCAAAGCTTTCTTCCGATGACCATAGCCGTCCCCTAGCAGAATGAAGATACGGATCCACCTCTGCAACACTCAACACCAAACCACCTCAAAAATGCAAATGCTCTACGCCTCGCACTGACGGAGAAGAAGAGATATAGTCTCTTGGTTTGCCTTGATTTACCGGCCAAAAACACCCAAACGCTCGACGCCAACAACAGTCGCCGAGCCTAAAACAGACCCACAAGAGCACCGCCGAGACAAACCTCTAGGAGTCACCGACGGAAAGCCCTCGCCGAGCCGAGACACCAGATCTCCTCAACTCGCCTGCAGAAACCAGAAAGAGATTGGGCTCGACGCAGTCCACCAGCGGAGTAGGTGGAAACGCCGGCCACAGAGGCGACACACCACCGTCACTGCGACCCCGGTGTCGCCGACGAAGTCGCACCGCCATCGAGGGAGAAGCCATCTGAAAACTCAACGAACAGCTCTTGAACCAAAACGAGACACATGGAAAAGAAAAAAAGGAAGGGACAAGGGAGGGGCCCTCCCCGACGGTGGCGAGGAGCACCGGCCGCCGGAGAGGCAGATCTGTGCTGGCGGCTGAAAGGTTTTTAGGGCGAACTCATAGAGGAAGAAGAGAGAGAAAAGTCCAAAATCGGGTCTATAATTTTTCAAATATTCTGTTATAATAGCATATCTGCCTCTCCGGCGGTCGACGCTCCTCGCCACCGTTGGGGAAGGCCCCTCCCCTTGTCATTAATAGCAGATTAATATTTACTGTTTAGATATTATTATAATTAAGGTCATAGTCATTAAGTGTTTGGAAACAAGAAATGCAATTAGGGTTTGCTTTTGGCAAAAAAAAATTGTTCTGAAAAGACGATTTATTAATTTGGAAAAGGTAATACAAGATCTTTGAAAAATTGGCTTTTTTCAACTTGAACTATGAAAAATGTTAAATTTATTCCCAACTTTGTATCGGGTGCTTAAACAAACTTCAACTTATTAATTATTTGAATTTTATACATAAACTCTTAATTCTGTGCTAAAACATACATGAGACCAAACAGAGTTAAAGAGCCGTCAAGTCTTATCTACGTGGCTGACATGTCAGTAATGATATCATCTTAAATTCTGAAAAATTGATTCGTTTGTACGCACAAAACGATCTGATTCAAGATCAAACTATGTCGTTTTGTTTTGTTTTTCCAGTGGATACTATATTGATCCAGTGCGGGAGGCTGAGCTGGAGCAACTCCGCCGCCGGAAAAACCAAGAGTTATTTTGGATCTAAAAAGAGCTTCGATTCTGACCAGAACCATAGGAGTCGCGACGGTAACGCGGAGGAGGCAGATGCGGAAAACGGCGGAGAAGAAGAAGCTGAGTGGCGGAGTCATCGGCAACTGCACGTCACCGTGGCGGAGATTTATCTCAAGAATGGAGAAGACGAACGCTGAGCAGAGAAAGGGTGGATTCGAAGAGATATCGATGGGGAAGTAGGGAGAGAGGAAGTGGTAGAGAAGTGTGAGCAGATCTCCGGGATGAAGATCGGAAACAAACCCTAACTCCTATGCTGGTAATGGCAGTTCTGTGAATTCGAGTAACTACAATAGACCAGCAAAATTCGGTTTCGTTCCTGCGACGGACAAGAGAAACAATGGACAGCATCTGCAAATTTGGGATCTTGCAACAAGAGGATGATGAACAGAGAAAATGAAAGTCAAGGATTGATTAAAGAATTTGCAAATTTGGTGGGTCAGGTAAGAATTCTTCTTACTAGATTGTAATGAGTCCATACAAGTGTTTGGTATTGTTTAAATGAATGTTTTTCTCATTCTGAGTGTGCTAATTGCTCTCTGTGAAATATATCAATCCGTAAAAATATCCCAAATCCACCAGTTTTGTGGTTACGACATATTTTGTTAACTCCATTATATTATTTTCTGCACATTTTCCTGCACACTCATTTCTTTGATTTTTTAAATTGTTTGTTCTTGTGTTGTAATGTTTATGTTTCAAAGACTCACGAACCCAGAAAAAATCCCCAAATGGTGTGTCTGTGTGAGATAGGTAGAAGAAAAGAGAAAAAACAATTAAAAAAAAAGATAAAAATACAGCGTATCTTAATCCCAAACGATGCCGTTTAGTGCGTACAAATGACTAAGTATTTGAGAACCTAAGACCATGTTCAATGGTAGCAACTTTTAAAGGATGCTTAAGTATTATTTAATTTTAATTTGAAGTTAAGAATTCTTGTTAAGCAATTCTGATTGTGTAAGCTCCAATGGTAGAATCTCCAACATTCATCACATAAATGTCTTCACCTTCCATCAACATCACCATAACACAAATAACCCATTAAAGCTAGTTCAGGATTTTCATCGAGCATCTTATCTGCAGTGTCAAGATATGATTTTTCCGTCTTCCTCAGAGCTCGAGACAGAGCCTCTAGAACTTCAGAATGGTTCGTCATTGATGCAGAGTGAAAGAAGATGGTCGGCGACGGAGAAAGATGAGGTCGAGCTGCAAAGAGAAGATGAGGTCGAGCTGCAAAAAGTTGGATAGAGAAGAAGACACCATTGATGCAGAGTGAAGGAAGAAGGTCGTTTACCCTCGGCGGCGAGAAAAGTTGACGGAGAAAGAAGAATCGATCATGGTGACGGAGAATTTTGATCGAAGAATTTTGAGCAATGAAGATGAAAGAAGAGAGAGAAAATTTTTCTACACCTTGAAGCCTATCACTTTTTGACACATGTCTGGCAAGCACCGATGCTTAAAACGCTTATTTAAGCGTCACTGCTTAAATTAATGTATTATTTAGATTTTTTTTTTAAATTGTCTTAGCACTCCTTCTAAGCCACCTGCATTGAACATGCTCTAAATAACGTTGTTTATAATGTGTCAGCCACGTGGATAAGACTTGATGATTATTTAACACTGTTTGGCCTCAAGTATATCTTAGCACAAAATTAAAAGTTGAAGTACGAATTTCAAATAATTAATAAGTTGAAGTATGTTTAAGCATCCGGTATAAAGTCAGGAATGAATTTAACATTTTTTCATAGTTCAAGTTGAAAAAAGCCAATTTTCTCGAGATTTTTGGTTATTTTCTTGAATATTTTCACTTACTTTTTTATTTAAAAAAAAAAATCACCTACTCCAAAACATCTCAGCTAACTCCGGTTCGATACAGACAGAGTCAGATAACCCCAAAAAAACATCTCGGCTAAGCGCACATCCTCCTACAAATCCACAATTTTTGTAATTTTTGATTTAGAAAATCATTATTTTTATTTTTGGGTCATTGAAAATCAAAATTAGATATACAAAAAAAAATATATATACAGTAGGGGTGGGCGCGGAGCGTATATCCTGAATTTTGGGGATATCCGTGATCCGCTCCGCTCCGTCCGGATAATCATTTTTCCGATCCGTATACGCTCCGTAATTATCCGGATATCCGTTTTCTGGATATCCGCCAAAACTCTGAATATTTTCTCGAGTATTCGATCCGTATCATAAAAATATTAAAATAATAATATATATAAAATAAAAATTCAAAAAATTCAAAATTTAGTTAAAAATGACAATATTTTCTTTAAAAATATATATTTTTTTAACTTATTAAGTTTTAATAATCAAATTTATAAACAAAAACTCACAAAAATTACATTTATATATAGTAATTATACACTTTATATGAATTATTATCTATCTATATATATACATATATATTTATATCGGAGCGGAGCGGATATTCGTTTTAATTTTTTTTAGTATTTGTGATTTGCTTCGTTTCTAACGAATATTAAATTTTACTATTTGTTTTGTTCCATAAAATTACGGATATCCGATTTTTCGGATCGAATCGAGACGAATAATGGATCGACTCAAATATGACCGATATTTTGCCCAGCCCTAATATGCAGAAAGGCCGAGACATTTCGCTGTGCTTTTGCTTCAGTCTTCAGATTGTGATATTTTTCTGACCCGAGGAAGAAGAAGAGATGGGTTTTGTCCTAATTTCTAATTGTCCTCCGTCCTCGCTGGTGGTCGTCTCTCACCCTCAACAGGTCTGTCTTCGCTCTTCTTTGTCTGAATCTGATTATTTGACTGTCTTCTTTCCAATCGTTTTAAATAATGTTCTGTTGTGGGTTACAATTTTTGTATCGATCAGTTCTCCGCCGGAATCAAAAGCAGTGAGCTTCCGTTTCGTCCTTCGTTTTCTCCGACCCGTAGAACCCTAATTGCCAAACCATGCTGTTTCAATCTCCCTCAAGAACCCATTCTCTCGGAGGCACTCAAGGTACTCTTGTTGCAATTACTTATACTTATTCTCTTCGGAGAAGAAAAAAGATAAGAATTTGGTGATGCAGATTAGTGAACTTATCTCTCTCTGATAA
Organism: Eutrema salsugineum; assembly: GCF_000478725.1. Lineage (NCBI taxonomy): Eukaryota > Viridiplantae > Streptophyta > Magnoliopsida > Brassicales > Brassicaceae > Eutrema > Eutrema salsugineum. The sequence continues at coordinate 5,506,093 of NW_006256612.1, forward strand.
CAAAATTGAATTTTTTCTTTTCCCCTTTTCAAAAGGGTTTCAGTAATCTTTACTTACGATGAGTTCTTCCAAATAGCAATTAAACAATGTATATACCAAAATCCTAGATGTGTGTTTGCCATGATTGTGTGTTCTTGATCAATCTTGGAAGGCTTCCTCTAATTACATATCTCCTTACATCTGTTTCAAACTTGATAGCTTAATTAACACTCTGTTTTCAAAATTTGATGGCTTATCCTTTGGATGATACTAATCCTCATTGCAATGTGTGTTGTTTTATGGTCTCTTTAGGAGCCAATTGCATTTGTGGGTGGGATGTTTGCTGGACTTCTAAGACTCGATCTAAACGAAGAGCCGCTCAAGGAATGGGTGACGCGAACAGTCGAAGCCTCGGGTATTACAGAAGAGGATGTTGATGCAGATGGGATGTCCTCCAAATATGATGAAGAATCTCCTCAACAGATAGAGATTGAATGAATATCACACTCTCTTCAAAACCGTGACTCATATATAGTTTACTGTCTTTACCATCAGCAAAGTATAAATGTAGCTTGCCATTTGTGTATGTAACCTTGTGTTGTTTATGTAAAATGAAACAGAAATCCAAAGAAGATTTAAGACCAGATGCATAGATCAAGATGAAGTGTTTTAGAGGCAAACCTAAACCAACATTTTAGATTAGGCCTGTCTTATTAACATTCGGAGATCAGATTGAAGGAAGAAATAGGCATTTAGATAGTCGGAAAAGATGAGATTTAGATTGATCTCCTTCAAGATATGCTAAAGAACTTGCTTTGCTAGTAGAGAAAAAATTAAAGGATTTTTAGTGATCACTCTAATCAAATCAAGCTAACGTTGTCAGAAAGATTTTACATTTACAGTTATTTGTGTGGATAATCAGATTCTTGTACAGTTGTACTCAAAACTACTGAATCCAGATTAATCTCAGCGAATACGTAAATTCTGTAGTGACCAAATACAGGCATACAACAAAAAAACTTTCTTTTGGGATAAAAAAGAGATTTTTATGAAATCTTTGTCCCTGACGATGAAGTGATTATTAACCACAGGTTTTTTTTCATCTAAATCAATCTAACAACAAGCACGTCACAATGAAACGACGGCGTTTCAATACATGTGATGAATCCGTTCACTAACGATCCAGCAATGCCACACCGCACCGGTACGAGTTCTGTAGTTTCAAATTCGTCACAATGGCCTCGCGTTTGTTATCCACGACACTTATCGGATCACCGACGGGTTTAAGGGCGTTTCCGGCGAGAGCTGGGGTGAGAAAGGGGAGGGTTAGTTTCAGAGCTGTGAGCGATAGCTCTCAAGGATCCGTCGATGGAACCATTTACCAAGGTGTTTACGGTCCTTGGACCATCGAGCAGTCCGATGTCAAAGAGGTGCGTCTCTTTCAATTCCTCTCGATTCCTGCTCAACTTAGACTAATTTGGTTGCTTGGGTTCCTCAAAAGTTAAGATTTTGGATAGTTGGGCAGTGCATAGCTCTCAGTTGTTATGTTATTTCGTAGTTTCTTGTTTGAAAGTTAAATCCTTGATGGTTTTAGTCTACTCTGTTCATCTAGACAATAGTTACTTATACAGCTCAGGGAATATTGGATTGATTTATAAAATGATTCTGCCTACAGTTTTGTTCCTGGTGAAATTGTTTCTGGGAGCTGCTGGATCAAATGGAAGTTTTTGATGATTACCTTTTGATTGTTTGTTTCAGGTTATCCTGTACAGATCAGGACTGGTTACTGCTGCTGGATCGTTTGTAGCCGCTTCTTCTGCTGCTTTTTTACCAGGAGACTCTTGGTTAAGTGAAGTAATCAGGCAAAACCATGACTTGTTCTACCTTGTTGGTGCTGGTGGTTTGGGCCTATCGCTGTTTCTGATTCACATATATGTTACGGAGATTAAGAGGACTCTTCAGGCTTTGTGGGCACTCGGTGTTGTTGGTTCGTTAGCCTCTTACGCAGCTCTTGCTCGACCAGCCAGTGATAACTTGGTTCATTATGTCGTTGATCACCCAAGTGCTGTTTGGTTTGTTGGCCCTCTTTTCGCTGCTCTCACGGGGCTCGTTTTCAAAGAAGGTAAAAATAGTTCTGTGTCTTCGATGTGCTTTACTAATGAACTAGGAGGCTTCATATATTTAGCCATACCAGTTTTCGATTTTCTTGATTTGTATTTGTGTCTGCAGGACTTTGTTATGGAAAGCTAGAAGCTGGCCTTCTTACATTCATCATACCTTCAGTTCTTCTCGGGCATTTGGTAAAGTAGCGTGTTTGTTTAATATAACCTGCTTTAGCTACCTTGGACCAAGGCTCCTGAGATTAATTAAGAACTTTATCATAAGGCCAAATTATTCGAATAGCCCGACTTAAATTGGAGAATTGAAATTGCAGAGTGGTCTGATGAATGATGAGGCAAAACTGGTGTTGCTAGGAACATGGATGGCCCTTTTTGTAGTATTTGCTGGAAGAAAATTCACTCAGCCCATAAAGGTACACTGTTTCTCGTTGAAGAATATGCGAGCTTCGAGGTCTTGCTACAACAAGTATTAAAAAGTGGCTGTAATACTAATAATCTTCAATCTGGTTTGGTTGTTTAAGGATGATATTGGGGATAAATCTGTTTTCACGTTCATGTCTCTTTCGGAAGATGAGAAGAAGGCTTTAGTTGCAAAACTCGAGCAAGAAAGGTCCGGGTAAGAAGACCCAAAATGATAACGAAAATGTTTTTAAGCATCTTCAAGAATAGGTAAATATCTTGTATCCGTAGAATTATATATGTACACCTATGAGCAGAGATGCTACCATAAACAGTTTGTAGATTTGTGATTGGTAGCCTTTATCGCACCATTACTAAAAATGACAATACAAATGCTATCAAAATCATCATTTGCACATTAACCCATGATTTACAATACACACCCGGGTTACATCCCATCTTTTGGCTGATCTTGGCCCGGGTCATTTTGACCAGGTCCTGATTTTCGTTCCTCCTCATCAGGCCCATGATTTAGAGGAAGAGGATCATGATTTAGGAAAAAACTTAACTAAGACGCAGAATAAAATCGAATATTGGGTCTCTTTCCTTGGTATAAATGCCTTTGACGTGTGAGAAATCAGTCAATTCTTGCATGTTTTTCGGCCATATGATGGCCTACAATGATTACGATTTTGGAGAAAGAAAAGATGCAAAGAACGAGTTGTTTAGTGTTGTGAACAAAGAGCGTGAAATTAGGAAGGGAACAAAGGTTTTTGTCGTTGGAAACTGAATCGAGACAAGCAATTGAAAGACAGGACACACGAGTGGGGTGTTAATTGCGGTGTACAGAGTACGACTAATATGGTCCACTCTTAAGACTAGTATATAATATGGTCACACACTCTCTCTCTCTGTCTCTCTCTCTCTCTCAGTAGTCTTGTTGCTTTCTTCTAGGCGTTTTGCATTTAATCGAGAATAATGAATACACATTATCCCAAAATACACTATGTCCAAGTTGGACCAAAGTACACATTCCTAAGTTTGGCCAAAATGTGACTATTATACAGCTATGTCTTTCTTTGAGGTAAAATACAGCTATGTTGAACACAAATATAGGACTATTCTCTACTTCACAAACCACAATAATGATTCTATATTAGATGATGTTTCAAATAATATCTATCGAATCTAGCTTTGTTTCTTTAGAAATGGAAATGGAGACAAGAAAAGTTGGATAAGAGAGAGAGAGAGAGAGACTGATGAAGCGAATCCGACCAAAACTGAGGGAGAGAGCAAGTGTTAAAGGAGAGTCCCTACCACCAATATGAGGACGAGCTCGAAGTTGCGTGCGGACGAAAATGGAGGAGTCGTGTCTAATGCTGCATCTCTCTCTATTCGTGTGTCTTTCTTTTCTTTTTGTGGGTCTCTCCCTCTTTCTCTCTCTTTTGTCTCTTCTTTGTAAGTCTCTCCCTAAACGTTTTAATTCCTTTTTTCTCTCTTTGTTCCCTCTTGCACTCGTGGCCTTCTTGTAACCTCTCCATTTACATTGACACACACACGGCTCACACACGATCACATTTTTCTTTTCCTTTTTACAATCTTCAAACGATAGATCATATATTTTTTTTTCAATTATTTGATAGTTGTAGACATGCATGTAGGAGACTATGAGCCGTGTGTGTACCGTGTGTGTGTGTGTGTGTCAATGTAAATGGAGAGGTTAAGCATACCAAATTTCACATGCATTTGGAATTTTTTAATCAAAGGTTAACGCATATTTTTCTCCTCCCGCATTCATAAGTTTATAGTCAATTACGGACCAAATCAATCATCCAAGTATTACTGGTATACTGTTTCAACAATATTAGCATCTTTTGATGTAATATTGAGTGAAGTGAACTTCTTGGTTACTTTATTCTTTGGTAAGCATCTCGAGTCTCGACGATTCTTTATGTAGTAAAACTTTTACTGTTAACATTGTAATTTTCTTTTGCATATGTACAACATCGTCATTATATTTATATCCATCATCATTAAGCATAAACATTTATCCTAAGAACAAAAAAAAAAGTCGCCAAATTCAACATCTTATCTGATAGCTAAATTTTGTAAGATTCTGTAGTCGCTCAATAAAATATTATTTGTGTTATACCCATACTTGGTTTGTAGTGTGACTTATTCCTAGTTCTCTAATAAGAAATAGTTATCTATAATGTTCATTTCTGTAGATATTTGTTTTTTTTTTTATAGAAAATAAAGACGGGTTACGACTTACGAATGTGTGGAACGTAAACATTAATGAATGAATTATTTTCGGAATAGACAACTGTAGATGCATAACGTCTAAATGTGGTTAGGACTTAGGAGTGCAAGCTGATAAAAAGTTTGATATCTAACAAACTAGTTTTCTTTGGGTCTAATCAAAACTATTGTGGATAGATTCTTATCTATGAATGCATTATTTGTTTTGAATCTATCATTTCATTTAAGTTGACAATACATGTATACATATTTCCAGACTTACATGAAAACGAACACTTTATTTAATCATATTTAAGAAACAGACACGATTAGATGGGGTTACAACTATAACAAAAAAAACATGGGGTTACAATAGTTTGTGTTGGTAGCGATACGAAAACGACAGCGTTTTGTTCTGGAGAGCGATACGGAAAGTAACATGACAGGACAGTTGAGAGGAACTCATCGTTTTCTCTCAAGTGAACAGTAAAGCGTGTTCCCTTTTTTTCTTTTGCTTTAATATTTTGGGTCATAGATCTGTCTCTTTTACCCATTTACTCAAATATCAAACACATCCATCAAATCCAAATTCTTGTCGGTTACTCACATCCTACATTAACCATGCTTTAAACTCATTGATCATTTCCAAAAAAAAAAAAAACTCATTGATCATTTCCAATCGTTATGATGAATCTTGGAATATGGGGTAGTCATATGAGCCAATTTACTGGTTATTTTTTGGGCATTCGAAAATCTGAAAATAATCACTCATTTATTATTTTCAACATTAGATGTAACCAGTGGCAGAGTAGGAAAAAAAATTACGGGGTCAATTTTAATTTATAATGTACTCTAAACAAATTTTACTGGAGTCATTTAACTAAATTATTAATATTATATTTAGTTTTTACATAAAATATACAAATATTTATAAAAAAAATTAGAATTTCACCTGGGTCAATTACATCCCCTTCCAACATGCTCCATCTGCCACTGGATGTAACAGATTAACTACATTAGTAGTTCTACCAAATAGTCATATAGTTTGTATATTTTATGACTTCATTAAGATCTTATAAGTTTTTTAATAATGAATGAATGAATATGAATTGTTCAAATAGAAGAATTTATGTTTGTTATTATATGTAACACGAAAGAGGAATATATGTTTGCTATTATTATAAATGAAATAATGTACTTTTGGATATCGTTTAATCGATGGGGCTACCATTTTTAAAATCATCTTTTTCAATACAATTTAAAAGTAAGCTATTTAACTTAGTTTTTTGGTACTTCATCACCAGATTTTTTTAATTACTAGTTCTATTTTATTTGAACATTACAAAAATGTCAAATTAAATAATGGTAAGAGTTTTTTTTGTCAATAATATAGTGTGATTTATGAATGGATATTTTATCTTTGTTTTTAAGAAACGAATTGATTTGTAGATGACAATTAAATAATTGACACATCAAAACTTCGTAACTGTATAATCATTTCATTCATGTGTTATTCTTTTGGTGAATGCATTAAATTTATTTAATAAGATAATGATCCTATCTAGTTTTATTGTTGTTAGAAAATTCATAAGTTTTCTATTCTGCAGTTTACATTACAACAATACTATTAAGGCAGATGTTTTTATTAACACCATGATTATTGCAGTCCCTTACATGGGTCTTTTTAGACCTTTTAATAATAATAAAAAATAGAAAGTCTATAGAATACAACAAACGTTTCCTATTCTGCATTTTAAGGGATGTTTCTTATAAGACAGGTGGCAAATAATTATTAAAATAATCATAAAAAACCTAAAAAAGGTATTTAGCAATAATCATGCTGTTAATTTTAACGTACGTTGTGCTGCAAAAAAATCCAAGACCAGCTAAATGTCAACACTTGGAAGAAATTTTCCGAAAGTCTTAACAGTTTCCATTTTTAAACAATTGTTTTGCATAAATCAATCGTTTTAGGACAAGACTTTTTGTGGTTTTATTCGACTTCAAAACTTCTCTTTTTTTTTGTATAACCAGCGATGATATATAGAAAGTGAAACCGTTGGCGAGAGATAGTTGTGATTATGAAAAAAATATGATGTAAGAAAGTAATGTGGATCTCAATGATGTGGCTGTGTGTTGGCTGGCAAATTAAACCATCACCATCTTCATGTGCATCGATACGTCACTCTTCACTTCTCTATCCAATTATTTCAATCTACTCATTTTAATTCCATCTTTACCTATACTAAAGTAGTAATATTGTTAAACATGAAGAAAGAGACACAAAAAGTATACATTCACAAAATGAAAGGACTTTGCTGAAAGCTTGTTACAAAAGAGACAGGAGAGTAAAAGCACTTACAATAATTAAAAAAAAAATAAAGATAAGATAAAAAACACCAATTAGCAACTTAATAAATGAGGATCTTACTTAAAATCAAGACTTTAATAATATTTTATTTAAAAAAGCTAAGAATCTAAACCAAGTGGTTCCCATTGAGGAACTCTCTGACTGAAGAACCTCCCAATAACTCTGGAATCAAGAATCTCAAGAGCTCCTCCAGATTTAACACATCTTGGAGTCTTGTACTGATTCACAGAAGATCCTTGCGAGACACAAAAATCCATCAACAAATCAAAAGTCCCCAAACTCACCACTCTTATCTCCAATGGCCCAATCGATTTATCTCTGTTCCTGCATCTCCTGTACACGTAATCCAAACAATCCTCAACCACAGAGCAACATTTCTCCATTGTCTTGTCGTCTAGCTTTGGTGGGTCGTTGCTGTGGCGTGGCTTTAGCTCCCAGAAGAGCACGTAATGCCCCGGGATCGATGACGTGTCTGCGTAGCTCGTGTACTCCGTGAGCAAGAGGCTTGAAGGTTGTTGCAGATGGTTGAGTTTGGCTTGTGTCACCGCGTTTAGCAGATCTTCCTCGCTTGTTTTGTCTGTATCGATGCTTAAAACGACGTTTCTACGCTGCACGAAACGGAACTGAGGCGCGTTGTTGTGGAATCCAGTCACTTTTAGAATATCACCTACTCTGTATCTGTATAACCCTATTAACAAAAACAAATCCATAGGTTACTTGTGTCGCAAGTTACTTGAGATGGAAACCTAGAAATAAATATACCGAGATTATATGTTCGTAGAGAGACACTAACCTGTGAATGTAGTAATGACAATTTCGTAGTATCTACCGACTTCTACATTAACAAGATCGACAATGAGATCTTCCTTGAGAGCATCATCATCGTCGTCGATGTTAGAATGGGAAGCATAGTGAATCTCTTCGTGGGATTTGTCATCGACGGGCAAGAACTCGAAGTAAGCCATATTAGGAAGAAGCGTATACGAAACATCCGATGGATTACACAGCGGATTAAGGTTGATACCAAAGTAACACTCAGAGGAAGCATACATGGTTGAAACCAACGGTAAACCACCGCTATAAAACTCGAGTGTCGGAATGTATTGAGCCATTGAACCCGTAACAATCACCTCAACGTACTTAGCTTTAGGCCATAGTCTCTTCAAGATTCCTTCCCACGACTTCTCAGCACACTCAGACTCGATTTCATCGGCCAAATCTTGATTTGATCCCTTAAGGATCGATAAAACCGAGTCTCTGCATGCTGAGTCAGTGATCCAGCTAGTGACAGTACCGGTTCTAATGTCTGCGCAGAGCTCTTTGAAATGATCCTCCAAGAACTTGACCGCTCGAAGAAAGGCAGAGGCAAAGACAGCTCCGACTCTTAGGACATGAGATCGTTGGACTAAACCGCAGAGAAGCTGACAGTACATGCTCTGCTTGCTGTCTTGACAAAGAATGGCCTGGTCAGGGCTAGTGTAGACGTTGTACTTATTGAATGGTCTGTTTCTGAAATGTTGACTTTTGTAGTAACTGGTCAGCACAGGACGCGCCATTAAGCCTGAAGGAGTCTTGATCTCTGGTTTTATGAATAGAAGATACATCCCTTTTCCTTCATCCAGCCCATTCACATATCTGCAATAATATATATAATACAATCTATTAAGACAAATTTTCTCTTCAGTGTTTCATTAGTTAGACTAAAGAAGACAAACTTAGTTGATAAAATTTGTTTTTTTTTTTTTGGCCCTCTCTCCCTCTGATTAGTATAAATTGGATCCTACATATTCAAATTGCAAGGTAAACCTCTTTTTAGCGAAGAAATAATCGATCTATTTGCTATAGTGGTTAAGCCCAATTAGAGAGCCAAACAACCAGATAAAAAACAAAAAATTGGGTCAAGATAAATATAAAAATAACAAAATATTGTGTTTTAAATAAAAATATACAGTATGTGATAAACAAAGTGTATATTATGTGTTTTCATTTTCGTTTTGGTTTTGGAATGAGAGTTAACTTAAGAGAGATTAGTGTACTAAAGAAAATTACACGAGACTATATATATTTTTATCTGACGAAAAAATTAAGTATGTAAATTAACATATATTGTAACTAATAACGCATTAATTACTTGTTCATGACAGGCACAAGCATGCTGTAGAAAAATGTCTTCCTTTCCAATTCTTCAGCTGTAGATGGCATCAACTTCGGCTTTCCTGCAGAAGTCCCCGAGCTGCATCCAATAGTTACTCATAGATATTACTAAATGTAACCAAAATGTTAAAAAAAGAATGGTAATATATCTCGTCGAATTTTATATTATATACGTATTATGTTTACCTAGTGAGGAGTTCGGTGATAGGTTGAGCGGAGACGATATCAGAGGATTCTCCATCAGCAATTCGTTGAATGAAAGGCTTTATGTCGTCGTAATTAACCACAGGGACTTTGTTCTTGAAACTTTGTTGATTCTTGTCGGATTCTCCGTCAAGAAATGCTCGGAGATATTGTGTTTTAGAGTTTTGTAAGAGTATTTGGTGGAGAACTTGTTGTTGAATTGCCTCTGCATTTGTGGTCAGATCCTCGAGAAGCTTTAGACCAGCCTCTGTATCATTTGGGTCGTAACTTGGTATCATTGTTTTTTTTTCTATTTTTTTTTTCTGAAAGCAGACACAAACAAAGCTGCTGTTTGTGTTGCAATGATGAGTTCTAAGAAAAAGAAAAAAGAGACTTTTTCTTTGTTCTTTGTGTTGAGAGAAATGGCTTCTTCTCTGTTCTTGAAGGTTGGTTTAGTGGTATGAAGAGGAGATGGAAGAAGAAATGGTTATATAATAAATTGGGAAATGATGAAAAAATTATTAGAAAAATATATATGGAAGGTCCTACAACACACATGGCTTTGTCTAGTTAGAATGAGGCTATTGTTGGTCAATATTACCTGTGCAGGCTTTCCTATTATTTTATATGTTATTTTTTCTTTAATATCTTATATTTTATATGTTGTTAAATCCTCCAATCAAGCTCTTTCTTTATGATCCGTTGAATAATTATCAATCCAATCATATTCACAAGATTTGCATATGTCTGCCAAAAGATATACTCACTTGGTCTTCACTATACTCATCTATTGATATTATTGGCTCTTAGATTTTATTTAGGAATTTGTTGATCCATTTATAAACTCACATGCATAATATAGAGAGCAATTTTTTTTAAAGTATACGTAAAAAGAACTATGATAGCTTCAGTTAACAGATTATTTATAAATATGGCTTTGGAATTTTCTTTAACGCTTTGTTTGTATCCCTTTGTTCATTTCACGTTGTTTTTAACAGGTATTTTGCATTGCTGTGAGCCTGTGAATTACACAACGCTCTTTATTTTTTTTCTTTGAATTTCATATACATATGCTTATATAAATATATATATTATTTAACTTACGAACCTCTTTTATGTGCGATAATTGGACTCTATAGATTACTTCAATAATCTCAAGTTTGACTTATGACAATCAAGATTAATTAAGAGAGAGAAGGATTGTTAAATCTCTAGGATATGATAAAGTCATCATCTTGGTGATGCAGATCCAAATGCAAATGATATAGGTCGTTACGTTGATATACATATAATATAAATAGATCAATTGACTAATTAACCAGTTATGATGAAAATTACAGCATAAAATAACATGTATCGACTTAATTCAATTAAGAAATTATAAATAACATGGAAAGTTGGATTAGGTAAATGTTTAAGTCTTGTGGTGACGAGGAAATAGATGTGAACAGAGAGAAGAGGTTTTGGACAAGATGATCTTTTTTTCTCGTGAACAAATTTCATTCAAATACGCTATGTAATACATTTTAGGCATGTTCCGTCAATTACTTAATTTGCTTTAGGCTTTTAAATTGCTTTCTTTTAATTACATCTACAATATTTAGGCATATACCCTCCACCACTTTTCATTGAATTATATACTTTGATGTTATCTAATATTGGCAATGGTTTTTGAAATTTGTATCAACCATTAACAGTAAATAAATTTTGTGCTAGTGTAGATCAGTTCTTTAAAAACTTAAAATTTTTATTTGATGCTTTTAAAACTTTTTTACATTTTATCAAGATAATTTGTTCTCTGAAAATACATACATCATGATGGTTCTTAAATCCCCAGAATGGTCTTTATTCTCACACGTTTATTGAGGAGATCTGTTAAGGAATTTGACTTAAGAAGTCTGATAAAGATCTTGAGTAATATGTAAATAACATGAACCACTAATTATGAACTGGTTAGAAATATATGAAACGTTATACTAGTTATGTTGGTTGTGTTTCACTAAAAAATAAATTCAATATAGTTTATTATTATATTTTTCATGAAAAAGCTCTTATCTATATAGAGCTGTGAATAAAAATACAGTTTCATTACAAAAGTATTCTCTGAATTTTGAAAATAAATTTAATTTTTAAAAGTTAAAACTATTCCAGTCAGAGACATGAGAGAGCGACCTTAGTTTAAAAGTTTGGCATATTTCCTTCCACAAATATATAAACCGGTCCACGAAGTTTTGGAGAGACGCAGGGCATGCACAATATACAAAACCGACCCATCAGTGTTAAACAACATGTACATTTTCTAACCTTACTATTATTTTTTTATAGTAAATTAAATCTTGACATTGTAGGCAAAGAAAAATATTAAAACTCTTCATATTGTTGTTAATTTTTTATTCTTTGTTCTTTTACCTAATACTATTCCTGAAACGTTTAGCATTCCTTTTTTTCTTTTTCTTTTGTTATGTCATTTTATGGCAAATCAATTCAAATGCCGGTGGGACATGGATTGCTAGTTTTATAAACGTTTTTGTTAAGCTTTAGGAGATATCAACTTAAAATCAGTTGGTAGGATTAGCTCATATCACTTACATTTTTATTTAGGTTCCAATACAATTTCCATTTGAGATTTCTGATACACCCCATAAATCTTATGTCCTATAAACATGGTAAACCAAAAAAAAAAATCTAATAGGACAAAAATAGGTCAAAGTTACGAGCATTGCAATTATTGTTCTTTGAGTGGACTCCTTCAACACAATTACTTCTCATGGAGTGGGATAACGTATTAAAATTGATATTAAATCGTGCATGACGTGAATTAATTACTCCCGATACACGACAAAACCATAAGAGAAAATAAGTAAAACAAAAATTTCATATAATTGAGATTAAAAAATTCTAATATGACATTAGCAAGGGATTACTTCTGCCCATTCGTTCCTGAAATCTATAAACATGTCGAACCAAATGAATAAGAAATTGACACCATATGAGAATTAATAACAGTGATCTTGAAACATGTAGAAAAACTCTAAATAATTATTGACAACATTTTAAGTTCAATTTATAGTAAATCCAATACATCGGAAACTTCTGATAAATCTTAGTATATATCTACTTCTTTTTTTCCTTTGCATTATTATCTTTCATGTGGGTTCGACCGTAAACTATTATAGCTAGTACACTTGTGCTTTTACATAACATATTTGAGAAAATTATAATTTATCACTTGTAAAAAGATTCGGTCTCTATTAACAGACTTGAATTCAAAGTGGAATATTGATTTATTTTACTCGATTAAGGAGTTGGGTTAAGAAGAGATAACGAACCAGAATTGAAGTATATCAACAACATCTTTCGCAAGCTTGTATGTTTTCTTTCTAGGACATGTGAATACAAAATCTTATATATTAAGCTTTTAACGATATACTATAGCTAATAGGTCGTTTTTGGTTATAATGGATGACGTATGAGGTAACTTTGCCAAGATTAGACATTGTACTTGCAAGGGACTTGTACATCAATTACGAGAGAGATTGGTGAGTTTCTGAAAACAAAAGATAGTTGCTTTTAGTTTAGTAACAGGTTCCTACATTCCTACTAGTGTCGCAGTTGTGTTATTATTCAATACTATGTGTGTGAGTTTGAACATTGAAAAGAACTGTTTTAATAAGGTAATGAAAGAAGTTAGTGTAAAAATGAAGAAATATCATTTGATAGATCAAAACTAGAACAATAATGAAAATATAACGTTGCTTTTTGGAAATTTTTAGGTTAATATATATAATTTAAAGGTATTGTGGATGAAAGTCTAATTTGTAATTTGAAAAAGAAAATTAGATTTTCTAAATCGTTAATTTATACTTTGTTTCCCCTCAAGAAACAAATATTTATCTAGAAATTCCCAAATTCTCTTTGTATGTTGCATTCTTGTCTTCCAAAAAGTACAGTCCCACTTTCCTTCAATATTAATCAACAAATAGACGTGTAATAAAAAAAGGGGGAAATCATAAGAGTACTAATAATAACTAAATGTTGCTATAAATAAATTAAATAATGATTTTTGCCTGCTAGTGGTCACACGCAATTTCATAAATTATATCCGTAGTTTTTTTCCTATCAAAGTACTCTAATAATAACTAAATGTTGCTATATTATATAATGGCTTTTGTCTATTTTGTGTAATTTCTTTTTTGTTATTCGGAGGCAAATCTTAATTCCTTCGAATTGAGACTAATCTTTTTTATGTTCAATATCTTTTTCATGTAAGTTCAATAACAACTTACATAATTAGATAACCAAGAATTAATAATGTGATAATTTTACATATAGAGAAACTCGATCCCTAATCTAAACCCACAAAGTCGAATCTTTTATTAGAAGGAAACCACCTATTACCACCTTTTGTGTAATTTGAATTTGAAAAACGTTACATCAAACTAAATATAAAGACATATAATACTTTAATTAGGTTACCCGAATATTATTTTTTGGTGTTATTTTACAGATATAAAAAGCCAAAAAATGTGTACTTTCACATATTAGTTATAATAAAATAAAATCATAGTGGTCAAATTAAATTGCATATCGTCACAAATCTATATCATTTTGTTTTGAACAAAAAATATCTTTTAACCCCAAATATATTATATGAAGCTGGAGAATAATTAGTAAAATTTTTAACAAATTTCTTTTTATGTGTAAAAAACCATAAATCAACATTTATCTCAAACAAATGGAAAACTAAATATGGACACTAACAACTATTCTTTTGTTTTTACTTTATGTTTTATTTTAGTCATCTGTCTTCTTCTGACAAAAATCATTTTCTCTTCTAGCGAGCTAGTGCTATAATATATTTAAACTTACTATTATAAGTATTAGTTAATTAGGATTCGTGAAAAAAGAAAGTATAAATTATAGGATTCGTGTTGGAACAAAATACGACTTTAATCAACAAGAAAAAGAAGTACATGATCTTCAAGGTTCACAGACTTAATAGTACTGTTCAACTATATTTGGCAATGATAATGACTGGTCAAATTAATCAAGTACCGGAATATCCCAAATCTTTAGTCCTTATATTGATTTAACACAAGTTTTCTGTACCCAATGAACTTTAAATAATTTTGGCAGCTTGAATGGAATAATTTTATGTAGTTTGTTAGTCTTTATTTAGGCTTAATTATTCTAAATATGCACTTATGGAAAGATATACCTTAGCTCTTGAGCTCAACCATTAATGGCTTGTTAAACAAAATCTAACGTGAAACTTCTATTGAGTATGCAACTTAAATTAATGGTGTACAACATTAACAAAGTGGTAAACGTTGCTTGGAATCGAAGAGACTATGATCATTTTTATTATCAAGTTAAAATTATTTTATACTAATTAATATCAATAACCACATTACCGATCCCAAAGTGAATATAATTAATTTTGTGTAAAGAGTTGTTTGGTTTTTGGTAAACGCATTGAGAGCGAAAAGAAACTAGTGTACTATTAATTAAATTGTTGATTAGGACATTTGTTCAGGGATTTGCTTAGATTTGGTCTTTAGAGGTCTTTTATTGCTCAGATTAACATAAAGTAAAATGCAAAAGCAAGTGTCTATACGAGGGCACATGCAGTCTTGAAATGAGGAGAAAAAATAGGAGCTAAAAAAGGGTGACTGAAAAAGTATATAGCAAAGTATTATATTATTCGACTCATTTTAATCATAGTGATGTTATTTATTAGCTTAACCATATGTTGAAAAGACGAGCCATGCGTGATATTTAAGTGGCCTTCGCAGCCAACCAAACAGAAATTACAGACCGATGAGTCGATATTAGATAGATAATAATGTCAAGGTCACAGATTCGGACTGATTAAAATGTATTTCTTTTAAAGTTTACTAATGATTATTATTATTAACATAAACTCCAATGCAAAGTTATTTTTTGTGTTAAATTAATTATGCCCTAAGTATCTAAATCCATTATTCAGATATTTATAGTCTATAAGTTATAGATCATCTCAGACATGAATGAACGTATACATACATTTAAATAGTTTGATATCAAACCAATTTTTTTATCTATTCATTATTTTTTTTTTAAAATATGTTGCTAAGAGCATCTGGTATTCTATTTCTGTCTCTAAACTTTATTTTTAGAATAAAATCATCTGTATTGATACTCTATATCTTACGAACAGTATATCTTTATATATAGAGAAATACTGTTCATTTCTCTATTTATAGAGTAGAATTTTTTTAATTACAAAACAATCCTTAAACTTTCAAATTTTTTTATTTGACAATTAAACAATAACATACCACATACTATTATATTTAATTAAACTATATCAATAATAATTAGTTATATAATCATTTAAAAGTTTAAAATAAAAAACAAAATATAATAAATAAAATTTTAAAAATATAATTATGTTAAATTATTGTTAAAAATAAAATAAATAGAAGTTTTTTAAAAAATTTTAAAAGTAAAAAGACTTATAAACAATCAATAATAAAATTTAAAGTCAAATATAGAAGCATCCATTGCAGTAAATCCATTCTCTATTTATAGAGAATTCTATTTTTAAAATAAAATATAGAGGTAACCATTGCAGATGCTTTAAGTTATCATATCAATTTTGAGGTTATGGTTATTACAACGCGTGAATACAATACTGTGTTTCTTTAAATGTAAAGATTACACAATTGCGTAATTTTTAATGTTAAGCTTATTAAATAAAAAAGTGTCTTTTTACTAGCAACTAATAATATATGGGGGTTAAATTTTCGAAAACGTATTTCTTCAAGGTAGCTTTATTATGTTAAAATGTAGAAATTAAAAAACAAAACCAAATGGTACGTTTATGCTTTTTCTAGAATTGTGGCTCAGATTTGATCGTGTAGCACCATGTGTGATCTAGTGTTGGTGAGTGATATAGCTAGCTCTATAGTTGATCTAGGACCATCTAGAACCACGTTTACTTAGCTTGGGTGGAGTTTGTAGCGCCGTTTATCTTTTTTATTACTTGAGCTTATAGTTATACGTTTGACTCTAGAGATGTTTGAACCCAAGTCTACAAAATGTCTAGTCAGTCTAGACAAATCAGTGGATAAGATCACCTTTAGTTGGAGGTCGTTATCGCTTAATTGCATGCAACGCAGCGTGGATTGGTAAGCACTGATAAGTAAGAGCATCTGGTACTCTATTTCTGCCTCTAAACTCTATTTTTAAAGTAAAATTATCTGCATTAGTACTCTATATCCTACTCTATAAATAGAGAAATGAAGTATTTCTCTATATAGAGATATATTGTTCATTTCTCTATTTATAGAGTAGAACTTTTTTATTTACAAAACAATCTTTAAACTTTTATATCTTTTTATTTGATACTTAAACAATAAGATACCATCTAATATTATACTTAATTAACATATATTAATAATAATTAGTTATATAATCATTTAAAAGTTTAAAATAAAACAGTAAAATATAATAAATAAAAAAATTTAAAATATAATAATGTTAAATTATTGTTAAAAGAAAATAAATAAAAGTTTTTTAAAACATTTAAAAGTAAAAGGACTTGTAAGCAAATAATAATAAGATTTACAGTCAAATATAGAGGCAACCATTGCAGTAAACTTTTTCTCTATTTATAGAGAACTCTATTTTTAGAGTAAAATATAGAGGCAACCATTGCAGATGCTCTAAGAGGTTAAAAGATGTTCAGAGAATTACTTAATTTTGGTAAGCAAGTGTGATTAGTTTAATGAAATGTTAGAAACTTTCATTAGTTTTTACCTAATTGGCTGAGTCCAGCTACGTTTCTTTGTTGGTCTAACTTCTACGCCATGCACATCAAGTTTAATTTGATGCACACTTCATTCGCAAACAGTTTGAGATTATATGTCCTAATCGGTATTACTAACAACCGGCTCTTGCTTGAATACTCCATCATTAAAAAAATATTAGAACCTCCAGATAAATCGAACACTAATTATGTTTTTTTTTTTTGGCTTTTTATGACACTTGATCCAAGTGGTTCAGACACTAAACAAATATAATCGGGTCAAACAAAGTTCCGACAAGCAGACTTTAAAAAAATGTTGCATAATGCATAAACCAATAATTTTTCTTACGGTGTCGTGACCGATAATTAGTTGGGCAATGTTTACAAAGGATGTGGCATAAGTTTAAGGTTATTTAGTCGTTTGCCCATGCGCTCCATCATATAAAGATAAGGAAAAAAAAGGTTAAACTAATCCTTATATTAATTAAAATCGTATTATTACTTTGTCTTCTAACGAGACAAGAGAAATACTAAAAAAAATTGTAATCTAGAATTAGGGTGCATGTGAAAGAAATATAATTTGGTTGACGAGATGTAATAGAACATGTTGTTTCGGTTGGCCTTTTAACATCTCAAAACCACAAATGATATAACATTACATAATTAAATCGATAAAACTATAACATAGATTGTTCTGACTTTGCAGAGCTTATACTTTTGTCGTAAATGCAAAAGTTAGCACACGGTAAGGGTAAGAAACGCCCAATGGACTGATTCTTCTTCTATGATAAAACAAAACAATAACAATGACATACAAAAAATATGACCAAAGAACTAAACCAACTTTTAGCACTGGAGAGTGGAGAGTGGAGACGAAGCAACCAAAACTAGCTCTTCGTCTAACTACACAAACTAACATTTCGCATCGTAAAAATCCACAAATTAACCTACCCGGCCAAATTCGAATTCTTTTTGTTTATGGGAAAATGGAAAATGACATTCAGATTTTCAAAATTTCAGCATCAACCCACATGAATTTGTTTTGGGGGCCCTTTTATACATTTGAGAAGAAACAAAATAAGTTATACGAGTCGTAAGTTACTTGAAAGAGAAGTAAAGAAAATAAGTTATACGATCTCTGATTTTTTTTTTTCATTTATTTATTGTTCAATTTTGGAAATTTTAATTGTTTTTGAAAGAATATAGAAAAAGAAACAAAAATAGACTGGGTAAACTACTAGTAAACTATAAAGAGGCCCAGCCCTGTTTCAAAAAGACATTTTTTAAGATACTATAACAATGCAAAATTTTGATGAAACAACCAGAGGCCTTTTAGATAAAATAAATAAATGAGTAGCAAACATAGGAATCTGGGTAGCCAAAGGCATTGTTCTATTGGTCAAGGAGTGGCCGTCGGTAGGCTCTGTGGCTGAGATCGACTTCTCCATGTTTACCTTGTGGGTTAAGGTAAAAGGCTTGCCCTTATCTCAATACACACAAGAAGAAGCTCGACGCATTGGCACAGGGCTTAGTAGTAAGCCTCTAAAGGAAATAATATGAGCTGCCAAACTAAACCAAGGCAAACTAATTCCAGCAAGCCAAAAAGATTTTCTTAATGCTATAAAAGATTATACCGAACTTTCACGTTTTACCCCTAATATATATTGTATATATATATATATATATATACAAAATTAAGTTACAAAATTCTTTGAAAAATGCCAAAATGATATTCCAACAAGCCTTCTTCTAAACATGTTTCTTCAACCTTGTTACTGATTTTCTCAGATCGGTTCAGCTTCTACATTGATGGCTGATCCATCCACATTGAGTTTCCTTCAACACATCTCATAAATTGAGAGATTTTACCAAGTTACATGGGAACTCGCATATGGCGTCTTCTCTTCACACATTCGTCAGTCACCTGCAAGAATCAAGCATTAGGGTTAGAAATCTGCAAAGTGTTCTACCTACCATTTACTACGGAGGTGATCTGTTGAGAGACTCAACTAATAGTGGTCCGATCGTCTCAGTAGCAGGCAATCGATCTCAGATTTCAAATTTTTAGATTTTTTTTGGACCATGATTTGTTTTCTTGAACAGCTTTTCGTCTCAACTTGCTAACATTATTAAAAAAAAAAACAGCGAATTGTCACACAAAACAGAGCTTATTCAGAGTGCATATTTTTCCCCTAGACGAGCTTCTGCTTCTCCCTATTTCGAGGTATTAATTTTAGAACATGAAAATAAGAAAGAAATAACAGATGTGAAGCAAACAGAAATGAACAATTAGAGATCGGGAGATGGTTGGTTTCATATTGATCGTGGTATTGGTAAGATTTTGAGTTAAGCAAATTTAGTTTTTATGGATTACAATATAAAGGGATTTTTTGTGTGTTTATCAGAGAAGTTGCCTCAACTCTTGCATCTTGCTTCTCTATTTTTGGTTTTCTATTTGTGTATCCATTTTCTAATAATCCATTTGACGTAGGAAGCACAAGCCAAATATCAACTTAATTGGCATATGTGTTTCTGCTTTACACTTGGAGCTTGTTTTATGGTATTTTTTTTGGGGAATTAAGGTGCTGTAACTTCTAAAACATACACAATACTTTCCTTGGCATCTAATCTACTCTCACATTCTAAAGCATCAAGAAATCACAATCAATGCTTCTTCTTCTTATTCGATTGGTTGAGTCGAGACATATTGAAGGATGAGTTATAAAATAAATATTTTCATTCTAATATACATGGAATTATTAAAAGTATAAAAAATGAAAATTCTATTACCCGCATAAAAAGTGTACAACTATATGCTAATGTTCAAATTTTCGTCAGCCTACTAAGAAATAGGAATGTTGCAAGAAGGGAAGAAAAGAATGATTGTTTGACGAATAAAAAGAAGAATAAATAAAGATATTGATTTTTTTGAATTCATTTATACAATTTTGAGAAATTCTCATCTCAGAAAATAATAGAAGAATCACAATAACCTAAGCTATTAAAACATAGAAAAAATTACATCATAATGAAGCCATGTAATTTACATTTCACTAACTAGTACCCCTCCAAAATATATAAACCTGTCTAAAATCATATTGTCATAAAACTTATATCATGTGATTGTATATCCATCATCTATGAATATCATTTTTCACTATGTTTAAAGGGCATAAGAGACATTTCAAAACATAATATCCAATCTTCAAAGTCACCTTAATTCTTAGATATTATGTTGATTAAATCATGTTGATTATTACCAGTGTATCATCCACTTAGTGTTTTATCACTTTCTTAAACACAAGCTAAAACTCTGGTTCTATTTAAATGTCTTTATATGGATTGGTTAGAATCATGTCTCTGTGTGGACTGGATTAGATAATCTGAGTCTTAAAATCCTCACAAACTTTGTATTTTCTTATATCTTTCAACAGAAAAAAATAGACTACTTTGCGAAAAAATATATTGTTTTGATAGATTTTTCCAGTGACTTGTTTTACGTTAAAAATTTTGATAGTTTTCTGATAATTTTTTGACGTTTGTTCAAAGATTTCTGACAAAGTTTCTCTACTGCTGAAAAATGAGCATGTTCTTGAATATTCCCCGTAACAGCTGATTCATTAGCTAATCTTCCAACTACTCTTATAAATTCAACAGCAATTTATTAAAATTTCCATAGGAATATCATCAGAAGTTACAAATGGACTAACTGTGTCAGAATTTTGTGGAAAAATCGTCAAAAAAAATTCAGACATTTGATAGTAATTATATTTTATAATTTTTAAATATAATTTCCCAACATTTTTAATTCTTATCATTATTAGAATCCAGCCGAATAAACAACTTGAGATTTCGAATAGGTCGTTTATTTATTCAGCCGAATCCACGAAAGGGCCCAAATATCTGGCCCATTTTAAGTTATTTCCTCTTGTCGTTTCATTTTTAGCAAAGCCACATGCACGTCATTTTTATGGTCTAGAAACGCTTTGGCTTTTTTTTTTTGTTATTCTGTCTAGAGAAAAATATTAAAATTATCAAAAGCGAAACGTCTCTTACCTTTTCTGCCCCTCCAATCAAATTGATGAAATTTTTGGTTACCCCAGTTTCAGAAGATTTTCTAAAGGCTTTTTGTTTTTTCTTCCCCACTCTTTTTGTAAACATTGCAGAGTGTTCCCAACCGCTTGAAATTAGGTCGGAAGATTTCTTGAATCGATCTTCGTTTCCTGGTAAATCGGTTTCCTTCTCTCTTTTTCATCCGCCATTGATTTTGTTGATTTGGAGTATGTGTACGAGTGTGGGTGGATTCGGTGTTTATCTTGTCAGATTTGTTGCTTCTTGTTATAACTAGAATGAATTATCTTTGAATTCTGTTTTATTTATGATCAGTTGATTACAGTATGAGATTTTTTAGTCGTCTGCGTTAGATCCTACTGTAAAATTTTGGATTTTGAATTCGTTTAGATGAGGCTAAGCTAGAGTGTGTACTGTGTGTGGTGTGGTGTAGTGACGATGCAGAATCAGAATGATATTGTGAAGGATGAAGCGGAAGTCGCTGCATCCATTGCGGCTAATAAGTTTGAAGAATGGGGAAATTGTTCAATGAAAGATGCTATGGAGGAACCATCTTTTCAAGAAGAAGATGCTGCAAAAGTTCCTTATGTTGGTGATAAGGTCAGAGCAAATCGACTTAAATGAATGATCTTCTGTTTCAGATCTTTGATATGCGGCTGCTTTCTTGTGACAATCTTCCTGTTTTATTTGTTTTCTTGGAATCTACATGAAAGAGTCATTTTGCTCTGTACTCTGTCGAAAGAACTAATGTCTTGCATTTGATTAGAAGTGAGAAATACTCCCTATGAGTTGCTTGGGATGTCTGTGTGACTTCAGATTTATTGCTAAATGTATAATTTTGGGAAAGATCGTACCCAATGAGCCTGTTTTCTAACTTAGAAATATTATGCTTTTCGTTCAATTCTGTGCAGGAACCTCTCTCTAGTTTATCTGCAGAATACCAAGCAGGGAGTCCCATTTTGCTGGAGAAGATAAAGGTTGCCTTTCTTTCCATGTATTTCTGCTTCTTCCTTCTTCTTCTTCTCTTTCTTTTTGTTTAGAATTATCATGTTTGCAATTCTTGTAGATACTGGAAAGTCAATATACTGCAATCAGGCGGACAAGAGGCGATGGGAATTGCTTCTTCCGAAGTTTTATGTTCTCTTACCTTGTATGTTCTCAGAATGTCTTCAATTATGTCGAACTGTTGTTTCTATAGCTGATGTTTTGAACTGTGCTCTTTTGGTTAGACTTGTATTCTATCTCTAGTTAAAGTTACTTTCTGTTATGATTCATTTGTAGGAGCATGTTTTGGAATCACAAGATCGTGCTGAAGTCGATCGTATCAAAGTCAATGTTGAGAAATGTAGAAAGACTCTGCAAAACTTAGGTTATACAGATTTTACTTTTGAAGACTTCTTTGCGGTAAATCTATCACCTTGTTTTGTTTTGGAGATATGTTCTCTTTTGTATCTGCCATTTAAATCTGGTAAGATCATCTAGAAATGCTCAATTTCATTTTTTCTCAATGTTACAGTTGTTCCTCGAGCAACTAGATGACATTCTCCAAGGAACTGAAGAGTCTATAAGGTAGAGGGCTGTTTATCTAGACCGCTATTAGTGGATGATTGGTTGCTTTTCTCATATTATATCATCCCGTGTGCGAATATCTTTCTCTTACAGCTACGAAGAGTTGGTTAACAGAAGTAGAGATCAGTCTGTCTCCGACTACAGTAAGTCACTCTTAAGTGTTTCTTTGATCGACGCATATCTAACCGAACGTAATTTTGACAAAATCTGGTGTCTCAGTTGTAATGTTCTTCAGGTTTGTTACTGCTGGTGAAATACGAACGCGTGCAGAGTTTTTCGAGCCCTTTATAACTGGATTATCAAACACAACAGTCGATAAGGTTTGTACGTACACTCAAAAAACTTCTGGATTCAAGCCTCTTGGTGATATATATAAGTATCTTCATGCTTTTATTATATTTCTTTCAATTTTAGAGTCTGTTTTAGCAACAAGAACCTACTCATTGGCCTCTGAAAAGTTCTCCTAGTGGAACGTTTCAAGTTTTTTTTTTCATTGTAGCATTAGGCAGAAATATAAAAAGAAAGAAGGTCTAGGTTAGTTTATAAATGCATTTACAATGAAAACAACTTATACTACCAAACTTGCTTGCTTTGTGTGGGACTTTTCAGCGTTATGAGACATTTAGCCCCTTTTACTTTTGCTCAAAACGAAGATTCTATAGAAAGTTTTGAATCCCCCCTAAAAGTTTATTAGTGCATAGGTTAATGCAAAAGCTTAAACGTTTTTTTTTTGTTCGTTTAGTTTTGCAAGTCATCGGTTGAACCAATGGGGGAAGAGAGCGACCACATTCACATAACCGCTTTGTCAGATGCACTTGGTGTTGCAATCCGGGTTGTGTATCTTGACCGTAGCTCATGTGATAATGGAGGTGTCACTGTGAACCATCATGACTTTGTTCCTGTGGGCACTAATGAGAAAGAAGAAGCATCTGCTCCTTTTATAACATTGCTGTATCGTCCAGGCCATTACGACATCCTTTACCCCAAGTCATCTTGTAAGGTATAAACACGAAATCGCCATATAACCTCTCTTACGTTAGATTTCACCTGATGTAAGTTAAATGATTGTGTTGTTACAGGTAACAGACAATGTGGAAAAATGATCATTTGACATATCATCAAACCCATTAGGAGATGTTAACAACACTGTGGTAATATCGATCCATGTGGATGAAACCATGGATGGATCAACAATTACATCATCTTCATCTCTTTGCTCCTTCATTATGATAAAAAAACCCTTCTGTTTTACTATGAGATTCATGATAATTTCCTTTGTACTGTACCAAATTGAACCAAAGGGTGCCATACCATCAATGACAGAGGTCGAAGTTTGTTTTAATGGCCTGATTAGTCTCTAAATTGAATTAAGAATGACAAACCTTGTTGACTAGTATTGGTATTGTCAATATACAGGTTATAACCCCAACAAATGTAACTTTAAGAGTCCAAAAAGATGAGTGTTAGTGTCACTTCCTTAGCACCAGTAATTATGCTTCTGCTCTTCCCTTGGCTGTTTCCAGGGAGGGACTATTTCTTTTGTCCACAACACTTCAAAGAATATACTGTAGAGTTTCATTATTTATAGTGTATCCTTTTGTCGATTTGTTCTTTGGAAGCTTGTCCCAAAACTAGGAGAATCCTAAACGAAATCAAAACCAAACTTAGTTCCATGGTTCTTCTGATTGAACTATGTAAACGAACACATGTGTTGACTAGTGATACAAAAAGGGCCAATGAAGCACGTTTTCTCACCACCAAAAATCTTCGCACTTGGATGATTTTAGACGGCCAATTAAACTTCGTAGACATTCGATAATGCGGTTAAGATGTCCAATATGCAAACTAAATTTTTAAAGAACCTAATATTGTTTTCACTTGGTATGCATTTCTTGCTCAAAAACAAATTGTATAAGCTGAGTTTAATGCAAAAATGCCAAGAATGATGAAAAATTTGGAGAAAAAAAGAACTAGAGAAAATGATTTATTTTGAAATTATAGTATTACTAAACTATATATGTTAATGATGATCTTGGGATTTATTTAATAGTTCTTGAACCATCTCCAACCCACTTTTATGTCTTGGAAAATCTATTCCACTGGCACTCCAGATCAACCTTAATATTTAGTGTATATTTTTTTCATGCTTTTCCTTACTTTTTTTTTGTTAAAGGGCATTCATTAATTAAAAAGAGTTTACAGCGAAACCAATAAGAATTAAGAACCAACAACCGAAATACATGCTTTTTCTTACACTCACACATAAAACACATTTCACTTGATTATCAATAATTCATAATCTGGTCAGATGTAAGCAAGGTTTCTCCGATGGCCATATATATCCACCAAATCCAATTAACTGTTCGATGCCTCACAAAACCTTTAGCTCGAATACCTTTCAATGACATTTGCAACAAGATTGAAATAAAAGAAACGTTAAAAAAAGGAATTACTAAAGCTCCTCAATATTGAAGAGGCATCTAAATGTGTGTTAAGGACCTAATTGTACTTTCAAATCTCTAATCTTGAAAGAATGAGTACAACTGAGTTTCACGTTCCACACGTCAGACGTTACTCGCAATCCAAACAAAAATTACAAAAAAGAAACTATACGTGCTTGCAATATTCTAGATCCTAAAAGTAAAGAAACAATAGTGAAACTAGCAACTGTTTGCATGAAAAGCTGAACTACCGGGTCATATTTATCAGGGGCCATGCATGACATGTGCTCTATATCTGGGGGCCATAATTTCTTAGCAAAAAATTAGAGTTTTTTGAAAAAAAGAAACAATGTGTTAGAAAATTAAGGGTCTTGTGAAAATTAAGAAACAATGAATTGAATACATATTATTTTTTAGTAAGTTTGATATAATTTGCATAAATTTGGTTTTACAAATTTATAAACAAACAACTTTGCACCAATATACAGATTCCAAATGCAAAAAAAAAACTTGCAACTAGATATTGAATCTGGATGCATCATCGAAATTAAAAATTAACGGGGCATAGACGCATAGTCTTCACGGAAAATTAAGTCAACCCAACCACTCCAATAACTTTGAGTCTTTGATATTGTTTTTTTTTTTTTTACTCTTTTTTTTAGTCTTTGTTAATGTTAAACAGAATATAATGCAGCTAATTAAAGTTTGTAACTTTCTTTTCCGCGTATGTCTAATTGTAATCCATGTCTAATTACCACTATGAAGTGCTATTATGCAGGACTATCTAAACCATTTAAAAACCCAACTAAACCAAATTTGACCCGATTAAGCTTGTTAACTGTGATTTGACCCGACTTAAAAACATTTGACCCGAGTTAAAAAAAAACTCTCCCCACATCAAACCTGACTCAATTTTAACCCGACAAAAATACCCCAAATTAAACCCGACTCAATTTTGACCTGACTTAGAAATATCCAAATTGACCACTCAATCCCTAAATCGCGAAAAACTTTAACTCTCTTAAAAAATCCCCAAATTGAAATCGCGAAGAAAATCCCCAAATCGAACCCACATAACTTTATTTAGCGAAATGTATGTTGTTATTTCTATTTCATTTGAGATTTTGATTTATGGTTTTAGGGTTTGTGTTTTTGATTTCTTTGGATATTTCGAACTGGATTGCGATTTTGATTTCGATTTCTGGGTTTAGAGAGGGCAAATCTGATTTCTGGTTTTAGTGATTGGATTTTTATTTCGGGTTTCACCAGCTGCTCGTTTTTTCTGGGTTTATGTCTTATATCTTCCTTCCTCTTTTTGTAATCTTCATCAACCAACACACATCGATATTTTAGCAAAATGAAGTTCTAAAGCTGATAAACTATGAAATCAAGCATCCAATGATCGAAATAAGACAGCAAAACCTACCCTAAACCCAGAATTTCAATCGCTTTTGAAGTCCCCACACGAATTGACCAAATCGAAATTCTAGGGTTCATACACGATTTGGGAATTTAACAGCTTCATCGCGTCGGGTCGGGTCCCCGAAAAGAATCGGATGAGTCGGGTTTTAAATGAGGTCCGGTCTATGGTTAAGTTGGTTTAGTTGGTTTAAGTGATTTCCCATCAGGTTTGCTTTGCAAACCGTCAAAATCATGGTATATGGGAAAACGGGTTGATAAAAGTTCAAAAATGGGGATATACGACGAATTTGAAACTTTGCGGGAATCTACAACTATACGAAAGTTGCTGTGGGGAAAATACGTTGTTTTCCAAAAAAAAACAAGATTGAAGTCACTAAAGTTCCTCCATATTGAAGAGGCATCTAAATGTGTGTTAAGGATTTAATTGTAATTATCAAATCTCTAATCTTGAAAGAAAGAGTACAATTGAGTTTCACATTCCACACGTCAGACGTTACTCGCAATGCAAACAAAAATTACAAAAAAGAAACTAAACGTACTTGCAATATTCTAGATCCTAAAAGGCTAAAAGTAAAGAAACAAAATGGTAATAGAGAAAAATTAGTGAAACTAGCAACTGTTTATCAGGGGCCATGCATGTGCTCTATATCATGTTGGCCATAATTTTCTTAGCGAAAATTTGTTTTTTTCGAAAATATGAAACAATGTGTTAGAAAAATTATGGGTCTTGTGAAAAGCACTCTTGGCCCCGCCTATATCCACCATGCTCGCTGATATCCACTGGAACTTTTTCACCGCATGATAGTTCTTTTTTTTCGCTAAACAAACTGCATGATAGTTCTAAGTTCTAATAGCAAACTAAAATGTTGTGTCAAAATATATTTGTTAGTTAAATAAACCATTTTAAGGCATCCCATCGACGGCAAAAAGAGTACGGATAGAGGTTATTTACAGCCCGCATTAACGGACTATCAAAAATCTACATCCTCGTGTCAATCGGGTTAAAAAAAAGAATCCAGGTGTTAGTTTGAATTGAAGACATGATCTTTTTTAGTAAAGTTTAATATAATTTGCATAAATTTGATTTTAAAAATTCATAAAACTCTGCACCAGTATACAGATTCCAAATGGAAAAAAAAACTTGTTAAAAACACGAATACAAACTTTAATGCATGTTGCAGCTAGAAGTTGAATCTGGGCGCATCATCGAAATTAATAATTAACGGGGCCGGGCAACCCAACCTCCCCCACTGACTTTAAGTCTTTGATAATGTTTTTTTTTTTTGGATGAGTCTTTGTTAATGTTAAACAGAACAATGCAGCTAATTAGTGTTGTGTAAATTTTTTGTCCGCTTATGTCTATTTGTTATCCGTGTCTAACCACTATGAAGTGTTATTATGTCTAATAGGAATCCGTGTCTAACCACTATGAAGTGTTATTATGCAGGACTATCTCCTTAAATTTTCCTTATATAATCATCATGAGTCTTCTCATAAGGCCTCATCTAAACAAAAATGGAGTTTGAGATCACTGTGACTTCTGAGGAACTCATCAAGCCTTCTTCTCTTAACATTAATCATCTTCCTTACCACTATCTCTCTTTCCTTGATCAGATTGCTCCTTCCTCTTTCATGCCTTTCCTTTTCTTTTACCACAGCAAGCGGAATCTCTCAGACAGAGAACGAGCTGATCACATCAAGAGTTCTTTGTCTGAAATATTGAATCTCTTTTACCCCTTGGCAGGAAGAATCAAGAACTCGGGAGACGTTGTTCTGTGCAACGATGTGGGTGTGTCTTTCGTTGAAGCCAAAGCCGGGTGCGACATGTCACAGATTCTAGAAAACCCTAATCCCTATGAACTCGACATGTTCCTCCCTTTCAAGTTTGACGAAGTGGGTGACGTGCCTCTCAAGATTCAGCTCACTTTCTTTGAATGCGGCGGCTTAGCTCTCGGTATAGGCCTCTGCCATAAACTCTGCGATGCCATGTCCGGTCTCATCTTCATCAGAAGTTGGGCAGCTTTTGCTCGCGGAGACACTGATAAAATCGTCACTCCTTCTTTTGATATCGCCAAGATGTTTCCTCCACGCGACATGGAGGATTTCAACATGGCTACAAGTATCACGAACGAGAACTTAGTCACCAGACGCTTCGTGTTCTCGAAATCCTCTGTTGAATCTTTAAGAGAGAGATTCAGTGGAAACAAGAAGTTTCGGGCCACACGTGTTGAGGCCTTATCAGCATTCCTATGGAGCCGTTTCGTGGCTACAATAAACCGAGATGATAAAACCCAAAAGATATATACATTGAAACATCTGGTGAACTTGCGTAGAAAAGCAGATCCGTTCATACCAGAGCACATGTTTGGGAACATACTGAGTTTCTCAGTTACTGTACCTAAGATGATAATCAATGAAGATGACGACGAAGCAAAGCCTTCTCTTGTGGAGCAGATTAGAGAGGAGATCAGAAAGATAGACGCACTGTACGTGAATAAAATTCAAGAAGATAGCAGAGCACACCTCGAGTTTCGAAACAAACATTTTTCAGGTTTTTTCAAAGGAGAGATTGTGTCGTTAACTTTAACGAGCCTTTGTAAATTTCCAGTGTATGACGCAGATTTCGGATGGGGAAAACCTTTGTGGTTTGCTTCTACAAGTATGATTGACGAAAATCAGGGTGCTTTCATCGATACTAAGGAAGGTGATGGCATAGAAGCTTTGATCAACCTTGACCAGAACCATATGTCTAGGTTTGAATCCGATGGGGAATTGCTTCGTTATGTCTCTTCAAACCCAAGTGTGTATGTCTCTGCATCTCGAGAAACATGTAATCAATAAGTTGTATAATCTCCAGTGAGTTTGAGTCTGTTTTTTATTTGACTTTGTCTACTTGTGCCTCTCTTTTATACAATAAATTTAAAGTTGCATGGAAACATATTTGAGCATAAAATAATATCTAAGACACCTTATATTTTGAAATAAAAGGAGTATTATATTTAGCAAATAATTTTTGTTTTCTAATCCGATGTGAGCTTTAGATTGATATCCCAACAATAAGTGTTTTTTTTTTTTTGTAAGAAGCTATAAAAACATAATTTGAGTTTATTGAAGATAAAAACACGTTTTTACATCAGTGTTACTACTATATAGTTTGAGTTTTTGAAAGAAAATGTTTTGGGACATTGAGTTTTGTGCTTGTCTAGATCAAAACATGGGGATTGAGAGAAGCTGATTCAAGAAGCTCATCATCACATTCGAACAGCAACATGTGTTCTTTGGTAAGAGTGACCCATGCTTCGATTCCGACTCCGTCTTTGGCATCAATCAACAACATCAAGTTGTTGATATTGGAAGTTCCTCTTCCGGTTAACCAAACCGGATTTCCCCATCCGAAATCAGCCTCGTACAAGCCGAGCTTACACCAGCTATTACTCATCCACAAGTCCACCTCATTACCCATTCCATATACTTTCCGAATCTCTTCCCAAACTTCAAGAATTCTAGATGAGGGTTTCGACATTTCCTTGCAGCTCAAGCCAAAGTTTTCCTTTGCCCGCCTAAACTCATCAACAACATGTTGAATTCCTTCTATCTTAGCTTCTTCGTTCTTTAGAATCATTATGGAAAGCATGTTACCAATTGTGTTCTCGGACAAAGTATCTACCTTTCCTCGTAAGCTCACCAGTATCTGCAGCACAGAAGTTCTTGGTTCTCGAGAACTCACTCTAGAAGCCTTAGTAGCACATCTCCACAAAAGAGCTGTGACGGCTTCAACACGGGTTGGATTCTTGACAAGATTGCTTGAAGCTTTTGCTCTGAGTTTCTTCATTTTTGATGCATCCAACACAAACCTCTTTGTTACGTAATTCATCATCTCTTCAACCTCGACTTTATGATCAATCTGTTTTAAGGGAAGCTCATCAGGAGGAGGTGTAGGAAAGAAATCGGAAGCGGTGAAACTAGGAATCAAAGTAATCCCCAAACCTCTTGAAGACTCAGCCCATCCTCTGATGAACATTGCCAAAGATGTTGCATCAGTGATCTTATGAGAAATGCAGATTGTGATAACCAATCCTCCACAGCTGAAGAAATTGGCCTGGATTAGCAACACAGGCCATATCACTACTTCTCCGGACTTAGCTTCAACAGGAACGAGTGGTTTCAATGATTCAAGAACAGAGAACTTGAGAAACTCCGAGAGAAGATGGTCCACTTGAGCTTCTATAAACACAGCTCCTTCATCATTACATTCTACGAAGGGTAGAAGATTGGTAATATTGTAGACAGAGATTTCTTCAGCTTCAAGGATGTTTCCTCTGATGAAGAACAGATAAGGTTCTGAGGATCCCGTGTGTAAAAGAGAAGTACAGGGGTGGGCTGAGGATGTCAAGAAGAGATAGATTGAGGATTCTCATATCATTTGGAGTGGGAGAAGACGGTTTAATTACTTCTCTTGATAAGATCTCAACTTTGATATCCATTATTAGATACACACAAATTTCTTAACTTATGAAGGCTCTTAAACTCACTTTAAAGAAGATTCTTGGTGAGATTAGCTAAAGATTCCTAGATCACAAAAGACCAACCATACTATGTATTATTATTAGTAATATTATTAGATGTTTCATATTAAATATTTGTGAGGGCAACAGTTTTTGCGAATAATTTTGAGAAATTAGGAGGAATCACCAAAGGAAAAACAATAGTTAACCCAAGGACCATGTAATTTATATGATCAGGATCCTGCATATAACTATGGCCTATCACTTATGGCTAATATGGACAATTCCTCATGTCACGTAGATTTGTTGACAACCGGCACGTTAAACCAACGACAAATCAAATTTGTCTTGGTACCGTAAGACATCTTTGAGCTGTGGTTGACATAAAGCAAAAGGTTGCAAAAGTTAGTTTGGCAAGTTTTCATAGCTACTTTGCTTACAAATTAAATTTAGGTTCAATTTAGATATTTACATGAGAAATTAAGGACGTTATGGCCTCCTCGGCGGCAAACGAATAATTAGCCGATTTCTTTGCGTCTAATGTTACAACTTCATGAGCTTTCTTGGCTGATTTAAGAAGCTCTATTCGTTGGAGTTGGCATATTTGACTCAACCTATCGACCTAATATTTTGAAAACCAAATCCATAATTTATTATTAGATGCACACAAGTGATGTATATGCCTTGTTGTGAGTATATACTATATCATAATGAAATAAGTTAGATTGAAGGAAATTTCAGAGTATGCGTGCGTACCTCTGCTCGCAGCTTAGTAATTTCTTGTAACAAAACTTCATTAGTCTTACTCATATTATTCTGCTTTGCTTGTGAAAAAACTAAAAAGAAAGATTGCAATGAATCTCCTTTTATATTAAAATATCAATAAAACTCTAGATAAAATTAGAAAACATATCTTTCATTATTATTCAAAAATCTCAATAAATATTATCTACTAACAAATCTTGTAGAAAAAAAAATCATTTTTCTAAATCTCACTAAATATTCTATTAAATATTTTGACAAAATCGTATGAGTATGTAAAATTTTATTTAGCACCATCAAAATATTCGAATTAGTTTTGTTTCAAAATATATATATATATATATATATATATATATTCGAATTAGTAAAAATTTTATTTTCACCATACCTATAAATGGAAAAATCATTACTCACCGATCACTAAACAATTGCAAAACAAAATTGGGGTTAGCAAGAATGAAAGGTTTTGGTGAAATGGGTCAACAAATATTCGTTAAGTTGGCGCCAAAATGGACTCTAGTTTAGAAGAAACAACAACAAAATCGAGAGTTCTATACAACTGTTAGTTGTAATTGTGTATACTTTTATCCGTATAGCAAAAGAGATCTCTCTTTTTTCTTTATAGCAAAAGAGTTCTATACAACTGGCATTGCAAAAGAGATCTCTCTTTTTTCTTGTCTTCTTCTCTTTATAACTTCTTCCTTGTTCACAAAGTACTATTAAGCATTCTCACTAATGAAAAAACCAGAAACAGAACCATAAGCAACCAAAATGAACACCATGAGATCCAAAGCAAAGGAAGTAGCCAAACTTGTTACAAACTAAAAAAATAGCATTTGTTAAAAAAAACTACAAAAAATAGCCAAAGAAGGTGCTGAAGCTGCAAAGGATATCTGAAGATAGTGAAGGGATGATCAAGTCCACCTTTGATGGAGGGAAAGTGGTGAAGACTGTGTATGTTCATGTGTAGGCAGGTAATAAAAAGAAGCTGCCAACACAGAAGGAGGAAGAAACAAAGATGTTGTTGGTTGAGCTCAAGACAAAGCTGACTGGAGAAAAGACTGACCATTTTACCTCTGGTTAGTTAGTCTTAGTTAAAAAATAAAAAAAGTAGCCAAACTTGTTACAAAAGTAGTCAAACATGAGCCAAAGCGTTGAAGACAGTCTATGCACATGCATAACCATGTTTAGACTAATAAAGATTTTCAACAGAAACAGATCATAAGATTTTAAAAAAATAGAAACAAAACAAAATCATCGTACAAAAATTGGTCATGAGATTTTGATCATTTGTTTAATTTTATTAAACTTTTATAAAACAATAAGTATATAAAAATATTGGCCTTCCAAAATATTATGAACTCAAATACTCAAACATATGCAAAATGAGTTTATATACAAATCAACACGTAAAATAGTCTAATGTGTGAATTAGGATCCATATAGTCTGGATCCTGTATATAGCTAATTTAATAATAACAGAACATTTCCTTTTTAAGATATCATTTTCATTTTCTATATGAATTCGTATCCACTCTTTTTTGTTTCGCGTTTCTCATAAAAATTGATTTAATTTTGTGATTCTACTAGGAAAAAATAACATTTCTCACAGATGCGCAACAGTTTGAATTTCTTGCATTTTGAATTGTTCGTGTAGCTATAGGCATATGTTTGATGAAGAACCAAATCGATGGTTCAACACAATTTTTTTGCCAGACCGCAACCATGCAACAAACTTTCTAATTTTTAAAGATTTGGAGATTAGAATAAGAAGAATGGTTAAAAAAGAGAAACATAGATTAATGGATTAATCACAAGGAACGAAAGGATCATCAAAGCCTTGTGTAACTAAAACAATACAACCTCTTGATTACTTATCAGATTTCTTGCGAAGTTCCTTTACCCATTAATTTCAAGCCAAGTATGGCCTTCCCAAAACTGCTTTTGCTTCCGTCTTCCTTCTTTTTGTTCTTCTTCTTATCGTCTTCTTTATTTGAATTTGCAGGTGGGTCAGAGTTGTAATCCCATTGATCAGCCCAAGATAGTCCTGAATCCATCTTCGTCTCTCTTTAAGATTTGTGTTGAATGAAAAGATTTATAAACAAATATGGGGTGAAAGAAAGATCTTGTTTTACTTATTTTAGACATTATTGGTATGACTTGACACAACAAATTTCAAAAAATTGTTTTACTTATTTCTGTTGTTAATATTTATTCATTTCAAAAAAATCTAAATTTATAGGAGTAGAACCAAATATTCATTTTCGTATGAAGTTTCCAATTATAAAGAAAAATGAATATTAATGACAGAGATGACACTTTGTTAGTTTCTTGTAGAGAAACGTCGTATAACTACACTTATGTTGTTTTATTGTCCACTCTAAATATCACTTATGCCATTGCATTGTACTCTCTTTGTTTCCTATGTTTTTTTTTTTAAATGTGATCATAATTTCTAAATCAATAAAGATGCATGTTAAAAGGAAGAAAACAAATGTTTAACAACTGATTCAGACTGGATGTACTCCTAGTTTCTACTGCAATAGAACAGTGATGTAGTTGTAATATAAAGGATTCGGAATCCAGAGGACCAGTGTTACTCTATGACTTTGCGATGATTGAATTAAAGCTAAGACAAAAGATGGTTTGTTGCGAAAACTAAAAAGTAAACAGAATGGCAAACAACGATTTAAATTTAAGTTAAAACAAGCACTAGACCAAAGCAATTCGCAGGAATTTCAGAGATAAGAACCAGATGACTATTCAGGGCATAAGTGTAACGCAAGTCTCGAACTCAAACAGAAAAGCTTATCAATCCACTGTCGTGATCTCGATAACTTTGGCTAACAACCTAAATCCTAAACTGTCGTTTGAACCTAGAAAATTGCAGACAAGCGTTAGTTAGCAGGTTTGGTCTGTTCACGATTTGCCTTAACTTCAACTGTCGTTGGCTAAGGACAAATCGCTCACCAATGTTTATTCTAGCAACCTATTACACTTTTGATGAATAGATTAACCTAAAATCGTAGATTGAGTGATCAATTCAACCTAAGCATTAAGTCTAACAATGGTGAAGACAATAGATATCAAGCCTTATTTGCATTTAATCCCTTAAT
The DNA here is from genome assembly GCF_000478725.1 of Eutrema salsugineum. Lineage (NCBI taxonomy): Eukaryota > Viridiplantae > Streptophyta > Magnoliopsida > Brassicales > Brassicaceae > Eutrema > Eutrema salsugineum. Next base: position 5,541,218 of record NW_006256612.1, read on the forward strand.
TCATGAAATCCTTTGAACGCTTTAATCTAGCTAAGAGATCTACTCAGACATGGAGAAAAGAAACACAGAAACAGATGGAAAGGAATTCATGAATTAAAATCGCAGAAGAGATAATAGGGTTCAGAATTCTTCTCAAAGTGTAGCAGATTTCTTCTCCCAAAAGCTTACAAGTAAAAACTCTCTGGTTCAGGAAATTGTAAAAAGAAAGCGTAGAAAATCTGTAGAAAAATGTGATCATAAAACACAGGCGGCTGTGGACTTTTATTCTCTTTCTCCTCCTAAAATTAGGTAAAAATCGATTTCCTTATTTTTCTCCCGTCTGGAGCAGGTGCTCCACGAAGGGTCCAAACCGGGAGCAGGTGTTCCGCGGATGATTTCTCCAAAAGCGTGTGAAATAGCTCCTTATTGCTCAAATTAATCTTCTTTTGCTTCATTGCCTCCTAAACACTTCAATCCTCTGATAAGGCCCCTAAGTCACCTGAAACTTCCTGAAAAGACTCGAAAAACTCCTAAAACAATCAGTAAACACAAGTTAGAATGAGTCAAAATCTCCACTCATCAACAACCTAAAATGAAGAATTACGCTTACTATTGCTATAATGATTGAAAATCAAAGTTCTGTTTTATTAATGAAAGCCTTTTAGTTTATAAAGTCAAAAGGTATAAGTTTAATTCATCAACTAAAATAAGTACATTTTTATCATGCGAGTCGTGTTTTACATGGATATTTTGAGGTTGTTCCGTTTTGAAATGATGGTTTGATGAGCTCACGTTTGATGAAGGGTTTTGAAAATATATTACTGTAGTAGTTTTTTTTAAGATTTAGAGATTATGGAGTATTACATGAAATATAATTTCGATCAAAGTTTTAATCATACGTTGTTGGTTTAAATTTGGAAAATGGCATGTTACTAAAAGATGATATAGTAATTAATATAACAATCTTATCTTTATGTTAATTATATTACCTTTATTTTCCCTCTTAAGTGATAAAGGAACAATTTAGATGAGAGGAAAAAAGAGGGAGTGATAGGTTATATATATAGGCATGTTCTCTCTTTGGTTTGACAATTCCTACTACAACGAATAATTCAGTTTTGCCTCCAATGCAACTGACACAAAAGACTCACACTCGTTACCGCTAAAATTGTTCATTTTTAAATTCACAACCTTTCCTTTTGACCTAACCATCTATCTTTCTATTCCTCTATCTAACTTTCCATTAGCATGTGTACATTCATCTATACACCAATACAAAAAGATAATATATAAGTGTGACTGTGTGAGGGTTACAAAAGGTATACGGGATATTGGGGATATTGGTACTTCATTTGGATATGTGTAAACTAGTGTTGGAAAAAATTCGTGATATTTCAGTTCTGCTATTTAGTTTAGGAAATTCGTATAAAAATGATATTTTCCTCGCTCTCGACCAAACAAAAAAATGCATATGTAAATTTTTTTTATCTCCTTAAGTTAACATACGATTACATGAATATACAAAACTGTAGGTGGCTTTTAAGTACGCCGTCAAATCCCAAACTTTTATGAAGCATACGCAACATTGGAACACTGGATATACAAATATCATACATAAAAAGAAAAAAAATATGAATATCCGTTAAATTATGTACTCATTCCTAATATAAACACATATGGTGCATACAAAAGTTAAACTGTTTGGAGTGCTTTTCTTTATTAATCACATAAAAATGGTTCATAAGTTATGACATTGTTTTGTTTGGAGCATATAAATTACCTTACATGTAGGTTCTATGCCTTGCATGTTTAACAAACAAATTACGATGGAGAGTCAAAAGTTTGAATGAACTTTCAGTAAACTAAAGTGATGAATCCAAGCCAAAAGACATTAAGACAACAAAGCAAGAGAAGAAGACACAAAGAAAGGCCTGGATTTTAGTTAGTGTTTCCGTTTGTAATTATTAAGAAAAAACAATAATATAAAGAAAAGAGGATAATGAGCAAAGGGGGATATAAGAGACAAGACGTGAGAGGGTGGGGATGGGCCATTCCCACTCCTTTAGCCAACCCATAAAGGCAAAAGTTGTTTTTCAGTTTCAGACCAAATGGAGTCTGTCTCTTGCCCTTTATTTGTTTTCTCCCATATTTTCAGTTCCCAACAAAATGGTATTCTTATAAAAAAAAATATGGAAAAAAATAACAATAATAATAAAAGAGCTAGAGACATCAACTCAGAGCATAAACATGTTTTGTTATTTTTTCGAATACGAAAGCTTAAGCAATAAGCATGATGATATAATTCTCTACGGTAGCCTATGCATGATGATATGATGCTTATTAAATAGCTGATTACATTAAGATTCTTACATTAATAGTTAAGGTGCTTTATATGCTTTTCGATAAATGACTAAGGAAAATAGTAACATAATAATGTTCTTCAAACAACGCTTTATATGCTTTTCGTCTCTCATAATGATTTATATTAAATACCAAAGACGCATGCAAAAGTTGAAAGTTAAAACTTAAATTCCACCAGAATATGATGATTTTTACTTTTACTGGTGATCTGGGTCTAATCCTACTAATTCTATGGGATGAGCAAGTCAATTCGAGAGAGATATCGAATCTAGAAATCTCTGTGAATCTATATCACGAAACTCTTAGCTTGTCAATCCCCACATCACCATACGCGGTGATCTCCTAATTTATATATATGTCATAATCATATCAATTTAGAACAAAAAAAAAACATTGCATTAAAATTGATAGTTTCAAAACAAAAATGATGTATTCGCACTAAAATGAAGAATGCATGTGATAAGCGAGTTATCTGTTACGTTCAGTAACTAATGAGATTCGTATTGATAACTAACAGAAAAAAAACCACATGTAGAAAGAAAAGTGAGAACTTTGAAAATTTTATGGTCACTAGATAAGAGGAATGGTAGGAGTAATTTCCGGCGGCATTATCGAGTGGGGGACACTGTTATCTTGGCCCCATCATCATCATCAGTGTCATTTCTCTCCCTCCGCGATGGCTACGTTCGTGATGGCTACGTTTATATAAGTCTTAAAATGAGCAATTATATCTCTTTTGACAATCATCGTAGAAAGCATTGAACATCGTTCAAACAGAGATATTTGACAAAGTTAAGAATGGTATGATCCCTGTTTAATCATATCTTTCTTATAAAGTTTTTATACATGCTTTTGTTTCCATTTGGTGCGTTTTTGTCTTGGAAAGATTCGTTGGTAATTTGGAGAAAACGATTGGAAGTCGTAGCCTCATAGCCGTTGGTAAAATCTTGTCCATAACATGTGGCTCGATGAGTCTCATCGTCTTACTTAGTTTTTTGGAATTTCTTTTTGATTGCCTACAAAAAGAATATCATATTATAAGTATTATATATATATATATCTGTTTTCCTTTTTTATCAGAAAGTTATTTAGCTTTTTCTCGATTTATATTTGGGTAGACAAAAACATCAAAAAGCTTCGACGAAGAATACGCAAAAAGGTTAAAAAGACTTGGCTTACACTCAAAGCTCCCAAAAGCATTACTTACATCATTCTAAACAAAAATAGAATTAACAAAACTGACTACCTTTAAGTTAAGGTAATATATTAGAAAAAATTTCGAAAAAAGTGATACATCCATCTCTTTCGATTTAAAAAGTTTTGAAGATGGAAAAGAAATGAACATATGGTGCGTGGTGGAATTAAGAGAAGTTAATTAATAAAGTAAAATTTAAAAAAGAGAAATGATTTGGCCTTGGGAAAGATGGAGAAAGCTTGGCGTGAAGCATCAAATTAGCTGTAAGCAATGCCCTTTTTGTTCGTTTCTGTTTATCCAGTTTGATAATAGCTTAGTCTATTTTGTATAATACTATACCCTTTTAATAATATCATGATATTTTAATAATAGAGGAGTAACAGTCTAATAACAGCAATGATTTAACTATTGAACGTTATACAAGGAATAGACAATGACTAAAGAATTAAAACTTTATGAAGAAAAAATACCAATCTCTCTTACTAGCCATCCCAATATGAAAACTTGAGAACTGCATTCAGATTAGCAATGAGCAGATGTACTTGATTCAAGTATTTCAGTTTCAAATAAACTTTTTTTAAGAGCAATATATTGTTATACGTTTTCTGGAGAATTTCTTATAAATGTTTTTTTGGGCATTTTTTGTAGGATTTATTTATTAATCTACTTAAATAGCAATTTATTTTGTTTGGGGTTTTTTATCTACGAGACTACAACCTACTATGGAACTATTGCAGTGAACTACAACACACTCAAAATTCAGAGTAATGTACTTATACAAAGCAGAATAACATAGAAGGCAATATGATTCAAAAATCTTGTATACTGAAAAAAGTAACTCTTAAAAGCAATAAAAATAATAATTTAACAGAAAAATACTAAAAAAGTTACAGAATTTGCTGAAAGGCATAATTGCATGCAGTGGTCTCTGCGAGTGCCATTGTTAAAAGCTCCTTTACACGCATACCATACCACTCTTGTCGTTGTAATTCTCAATTTTTTTGGCCATATTATTTTTGCTCTACCATGCCTAGCTAAAATTTAAATTATAACTGGGCCAGACTCATGTAACCATGTTCTTGTCTACCTACTATTCTTTTATTGTAAACTTTTTAAGTTTATAATATTTTAAGTTAATTAGATATATAATTCTCTTTAGGGTCCGATGGCCTTTTCGTTTTGTTTAATGCTTCCATTTGTTTTTCTAATACATTCTGATTAGTTACAGTGTTTATCTCTTTGCTTTTTAAACACATTTGTGTTAATCTCTTCAAAAAACATAGAACTTTGTGATTTTGAGAACACCCTTAACAACAAAACTTGATTGATTTTGATTAACCCCAACATTTCCTTACAATGCAAATTAAAACTTCAATAGCAATGGTAGACAGAAAACATAAGACAACGCTTTCAACACTAGGACATAAGAAAACTATCCTATGTTTTTTTGAAGATTCTCACCTCTGCAGATACTCAGTCAAGTATCCTCTGAGCTCACTACCAAGCGGCTCGGTCTGCTTGCAGTACCGGTCTGCATAACCGGAGTCGTGATGACCCGTTAAAGGAACATCGTCTTGCAGATAATCACCACAATCGATTATAATGTTATGCAACAAACAACACACCAGTATAATACTAGGCAGTTTCCTCCTGTCAGGTCTCCACATAACCTTGCTCAGAATCCTCCAGCTTCCTTTAAGCTGTGCAAAGGCAGTAGCTGCAACTGACCTCACCATCTCATGCCTGTCGTTGAAGGCCATCATGGGATCAGAAGGATCATCAGTGTCGTGAGGAGTGATAAGCCAAGGAAGCAGCGGGTAACTAAACCCACCAACTACATACTCTCTAACCTCCGCTCCTTGATACAGAGTTTTGGCATTCCCGTCCAATACCTGAGCGGTTTCACAGAGTTTGAAGAAGCCTGAGAACTTAAGCAGCTTGGAGACGCTCATGCCACCAGGCCAGCCAGTAACCATGTTGAGAAACCTCATCTCGTGATCAAAGACACCTTGCAAGAACATGCTATAGTTCTTCTCCTGGTCGCACCAGTCGTCTGATGCTTGCACAGCAGGTAGAGTCATGATGATGTGAGTTGTGTCTATGGCTCCACAACAATTGGGAAGACCGTAGAGTTCCTCAAACTTTGACTTGATCTCTTCGATCCTGTCAGAGTCTGGCCATCTAAGATGATGCTTGGCTCGTTCCTCAAGGGCCTCGATGAATCTCCATGTAACTTGAGAAACTGTGGATTGGCCAACACCAAAGGAAGTTCCCACGGAGACCTGAGATTCACCGGAAGCCAATCTTCTTAGAGCAATGGCTACTTGTTTCTCGACGCTAAGAAGCCTTCCCTCGATGTTGATGAGTCCTGAAGGAGGTCTAGAGATAAGATCCTCCCTCACGAGAGAACAGATGTAGCTAAATGTCGTCTTTGAAGCTCTAAAGAAGTACTTGAACGCATCATCTTCGTCTAAAGGGATTGAAACACCTAACCAAACAACTACAATCTCAGAAATCTCCGGAAAGAAAACTGAGAATCTTCTAATCTAAGTCAAGTCAAAATTGAACCTGAGAGAGAAGAGTTTCGTTGCCAGAAAGTATCCCACCAGTCGCAGTCGATAGCTTCGGGATCCAAAGGAGCTACGTTGATTCTCCTGTCTTTCTTCGATTTCTTCTTGGCCGATTTATAAGGCTGCTTCTTCACCCATTGTTGCATCGGCGGCGCCGGAGCTTTATATTGTCCTTGGCCGGCGCTTCTGGTCCCAACTCCGCCTAATTTGGGATCAACGGGCTTCGATTTCGAGTCGGATCCGATTTCCACCGCCTCTCCGCCGCAAGAAGCCATTTGGTTTTCTCTCCGGCTTGGCTTTCTCTGTTGTTGAAGTAGTTTCGGATAATAATTAAAACACAAATTTAAGGAAGATATTTTGCAATCAATGAGTTTCGGACAAGGCTAGGGTTCTTCTTTCCGAATTCTATGGTGGAGAGAGAGAAATGAGAAACAGCAAGATTCAAGAGACAAAGACAAAAAGAAGAAGAACTGAGAAAGTCTTGTCTTTTTTTTTTACACCTCAATTTTTTTTTTTTTTCAAGTGAAGCAAAATGTAAGTTTTTTTTTTTTACAATCTATTACCCCCACAAGTCGATGAAAGGAAAAAAAAAATTATATGTAAAAATATAAAATCAAGTAAAAAAAAATAATAATAAACAAAGAAATAATAAGATACACAAGGAAAAAGGTGAATCTTGTGATATAAATGCAAAGGTGAAGCAAGTGGGAAAAGAAAGACCCAAAGTCATCACTTGTCCTCCTCTTCCTTTCTTCTCGGCACAAAGCCACACAAAACCAAACACACGGTAAACCAAAACAAGTGAGACGTATCATGTCTTCTCCTCTCCAATGCCTCACAATCTCCTTTGCCCTAATCCTTTTCCACACACTTCTCAGCTCCTCCTCCACTGTTCTGCCTCACTCTGATCGGGTCACCCGTTTACCCGGTCAACCCCGGGTCGGATTCCAGCAATACTCTGGCTATGTCACCGTCGACGACAGAAAACAGAGAGCTCTGTTTTACTACTTCGCCGAGGCTGAAATCGATCCAACCTCTAAGCCTCTCGTTCTCTGGCTCAATGGAGGTTCGTCTCAAATCTATCTTGTCTTCTTCTTCTTCTTTTTCTAAAAAAAAGAGAAGAAATTGTAAAATTGTCGTTTAAATGCAGGACCTGGATGTTCATCTTTGGGAGTTGGTGCATTCTCGGAGAATGGACCATTTAGACCCAAAGGACCGGTTTTGGTCAAGAATCAACACAGCTGGAACCAAGGTAAGTTAAATTTAAACAAAGCCTCTTAATTCCACTATTCACATTTTATCTTAAATTTTTAAAGTTTTATTGGTTTGTTGCAGAGGCAAATATGTTGTATCTAGAGACACCTGTTGGAGTTGGATTCTCTTATTCAACTCAGAGCTCTTCCTATGAGGGTGTGACTGATAAGATCACTGGTTAATCTCCCTAAACCCTCTTTTTTTTCTTGATTTAAATTAAGCTTCTTTCTTTTTGAATTCACAATCCTTTTTTGAAGTGAAATCATTATTACACTGTAAGCCAAAACCCTTCAAAGAAACTGTTGCTGAATCTATTGATTTAGACATTTTCATAAAGAAACCCATACTTTTCTGTCTTTTACCTTTTACTTCTCTCTAAATTCAGCGACAACCAAAGAAAAATAAAATCTAAAATACGATTTTGTAACCACCATAAAAAAGGATATTTTTTACACACACAAAATAAGTTTTAAAAAACAAAAATAATTACAAAATTCAGTAGATGATGATGATGATGCAGTGACCGGTGAATGCCATTTCTCTGGTTTATTCTTCTTTTTACAGAAAAGCAAGTTTTATTTATATTTTTCTGAAAATAAAATGCAGCTTTTGTTTCTTGTTCTGTCTCAGACTGACAAAAAGAACAAAAGAATTCAACCTTTTTTGCAGATCACATCTGAGATTATTACTATTCTCTTCTTCTTGTTTCTTTCTGTTTGTCTTCACATCTCAAACATTCTTTCTCTCTTTTGTGTCTTTTTTTTTTTCCACTTCAGCAAAAGACAACCTTGTGTTCTTGCAAAGATGGTTCCTAAAATTTCCACATTATCTCAATCGAAGTCTCTTTATCACTGGTGAAAGCTATGCTGGTAAAAACCTTTAAAGTTCCTCTCTTCTTTCAATCACTTCATGCTCTTAAATTGTAGTCTTCGTCACTAATGTTTCGATGCAAATGTAGGCCATTATGTTCCCCAATTAGCTCAGCTTATGATTGAGTACAACAAGAAGCACCATTTGTTCAATCTCAGAGGAATTGCTGTAAGTCAGAAAACATTTATCTCCTCCTCCAAATAGCTATCTCATTTTATAATATGGTTATATGTTACTGTGTTAAATCCGGTCTTTTCTTTTGTAGATTGGCAATCCGGTTCTCGAGTTTGCTACTGATTTCAATTCGCGGGCTGAGTATTTCTGGTCACATGGCTTGATATCGGATCCTACTTACAAAATGTTCACATCTTACTGTAACTACTCGCGTTATGTGAGTGAGTACTATAGAGGGTCAATGTCTAGTATGTGCTCTAAAGTGATGAGTCAAGTTAGCACTGAGACCAGTCGATTTGTGGACAAATATGACGTCACTCTAGACGTCTGCATCCCCTCTGTGCTGTCTCAATCCAAAGTCGTAAGCCCCAACGTGAGTCACAACACAACACAACTTAGTAGTAGAGCTTTCTTTTTTTTTTTCTTTTTTTTTTTTTTTGAACATCAGTAGTAGAGCTTTCTTATTTTACTCTTTCTGTGACTATGTTTATGAACTTTGTTGATTCTTTGGAATGGACAGCAAGTGGGAGAATCTGTGGATGTCTGCGTGGAAGATGAGACGGTGAAGTACCTAAACCGAAGAGATGTGCAGGAAGCTCTTCATGCGCGGCTCATTGGAGTACGTGAATGGACAGTTTGCAGCAAGTTAGTACCCACTTTTTCTTCTCTAACAGTTAGCAGATGATTACGATTGATGTTAATAGTTGTTGAACAGAACGGATTTTTCATTCTTGGTTTTGGTTTTCTCATGATGAAAACAGTGTGCTTGATTACCAATTGCTTGATGTGGAAATACCGACGATTAATATCGTAGGGAGTTTAGTTCAAGCTGGAGTTCCAGTTCTTGTCTACAGGTATATATATTATATAACAATGTCTCTAAGCTTTTACTTGTCTTGATGATTTACTGGTGGATGCTTTTCTTGCAAGAACAGTGGGGATCAAGATTCCGTGATCCCATTGACCGGAAGTAGAACCTTAGTTAGCAGATTGGCCAAACGATTGGGACTGAGAACAAGTGTGCCTTATCGAGTCTGGTTTGCAGGACAACAGGTAAAACAAGCAACAAACTCTAATGTTACCAAAACAAAGATGAAAAAAAAAATAACACATTGGGTTTGTTAATTCAGGTCGGTGGGTGGACTCAAGTCTATGGAAATGTCTTGTCATTTGCAACGGTGAGAGGAGCTGCACATGAGGTCCCATTCTCACAGCCTGAGAGATCACTTGTGCTGTTCAAGGCGTTCTTGGACGGTCATCCTCTTCCTGAAGAATTCTGATATTTACCATGATCTATTGAGCCTTATGTAAGTATAAAAAAAAAACGGGAAAGAGTTGTTTTTTGTAAAGATGTGAACCTTGTAGGAAGAAGGAAGCTGTATGTTCTTGAAATCTGAGTGTTGTGTTTACGCTTAAGGGTGAACTACAACAGGAGCTTCTACTTGCATTGTTAAGCCTTTAAATTGAAGAGCCATGATTGGTTTCGATAGCATCACTGCTACACTTAACCGCCTTTCATCACCGAACGGTTCTTGTGAAATGTGATTCCGTTCTGATGTATTCTCTACCTCATCTTCCAAATAATCTGATACTACTGCAGGTCTCACAGGCCTCACCCTGCAATGTTTTTAATACTAATAAGCGTTGTTTGGTTTTCTCTCAAGAGATTAAGAGAAAGTAGAAAGCAGTAGCAATACCTGCAGTGGAGGTGGCATGAGTATTTGAGCAGGTTTGGGTTGTACTTTGTATTGCCACTGCCAATGATTTTGACATTCTTGATTAGCGTACGAGCTAAGAACTCTGTTTCCTATAAAAACAATCTCAAGAACCAAAGTTTTTACCTAAAACTCGGGAGTGACATTTTGATTGCTGGTCCCATCCATTTTCCGAATTTGGTCTCTGATTCTGAGGTGGCCAGTGTAAAGACCATAGTTAGATATCAAAACATGACATAGCTTACGTCAGACCAAGTAGCAAAGAACTCACCATCCGATCTAGTTTGGATATTGCAGATATCTGCAGAAGTAGCACCATCAACTTCACTAACCTTAACCTCTACCAAATCCTCAGAATGAGACAGAGTAGTTCCCAAACCAATTGTGTCCAAGAAACCAAAAGCTCTGTTCCTTTTTCGCTTTGGAACCGCAGTGATTTTCTGTTCCCAAACCACAAGAAAAAAATATCACTTTTTACTCAAAGCAGAATGTAAAAGAAGACCATCTGATACTCCAAGAGTTTAGGAAGAATGTTTTCGTAGTTAATAATTGCAATGTCGTAGACAACATCACTCTCTTTTCCAAAGTAATCTTGTTTTGTTTTCCTCATTTGGCAATAAAATTGAAACTTAACTATATTATTGAGAGCCTATCAGTAGTAATTACTAAAAGCTAAATCACTTTAAAGACCAAAATGAGGCACTAACCTTTGAAAATCTTGCAGTTTGGCTAGGAAGTCCTACTTCCTGCAAAAACCAACTTGTTATATAATAATAAAGGGATTATTTTTTGAGTAACACCCAAAGTAGACCAATCTCTCAACATTCCATCAATAGAGAGCAAAGTAGACCCACCTACCTTGCGTCCGTGATGACAAGCCTCTTTGCTGTTCACAAGCACCCTCGCGGCCCATCTGAAGTGATAAAAAGAAAGATGTTTATTCCATTTGGGTAAGGTAAGATGACTCCATGTTTTGATAAGTATGAAATCAAACTAACAGAAGGATGGAGAAGACTAAACATACGCGCATGATGTAGGAGGGTTCCATACTATCCCTGCAATCACAACAAGCTGGGAAAAAAAAAAAAAAAAAAATGCAAGAGAAATGATCAAAGAATGTTGTGGGATGATAATAATTTTAGTAAATAGGGAGATGCAAGAAGAGACCTCATCAAAGACACCAGCGGGGCTATCATCGTAGCTAGCGAGGAAAAACCCACCAAGAGTGTATCTGAAAATCCCATAACAACTTTTTAACATTTTTGAAGAAGATAATTTAAACAGAGAAGTAGCCATGTAGAAGCTTTTTAATACCCAAAAGCTTCAACTAGTCGAAACTCTTTGGGGATGAATGCTCGAGCAGTCGTAGCTTTCACAAGATGAATCTGGTACAGCGCACTGAAATCACAAATGAGAAGAAAGAAAATTACAGCAAAGGAGGTACTAGAAGACGACTTGAGACATTCTTCGAAAAGCTACAAGAGAAGTTTTCTTGCCTTCCTTTGAATATCCATGGGGGCTTGGCATAGACAGAAGAAATCCTCTTTTCTTCTACGTCCATGGAGAGATACAATCTACGCCACATATTAAAAAAAGCATGCCTTAGGAGACAAGTTATGAAGATACCTAAGTGTAGATGAAGCTTTCTGCATAGCCAAATATCTAACAGAGACTTTAACTAATCAGCAAAGATCCAAAATTGAGACATCAAAGCATTTAGATTGTGCACCACATTCAATCAATGAAACTATAGCAAAAAGGGTGTGTATGTAGACAGAGACAGATCACAAACACATGGTAGATATAACAAGATTGTACCCAAATTGCCAACTTTATAATTGTAATAGCTAATTTGAGTAAATATTCCTTGGATAGACATTTTCAGGAAATAAATCCCAGAAAAAGGATAAAAGAAGCACTACGGCTAAGTCAAAAAAAAAAAAATGAAAGAAATTTTGGAGGACGCAGATTTAATGTCGTTAATTTCGAATGAAATCAAACAAAAAAAAAAACAGCTTGACTTGAAATTCTAACTCATATCTAGATTAATCCACTCTGTTTTTTCTTACTGCAAGTGCGTTTCCAAAGAAGCAATTTGGAGAAAAAAATAAAAACAACAAAAAGCATTAGCGGAATCTCTTATCAAACAGAGTATAACCCAGAAACTGTTGCATTCATGTGTCCGTAAAAACAAAAAAAAACAAAAAAAAAATCAAACAATCAAAATCAAAATCCAGCGATTGCCCAGAAACGATAACCATGTAAGCTGAGTAACAGAGATAAATTAGCAGAAGTCGCACATTACAAAGATAAGAAATTGAAAACGAAAAAAAAAACCAAGAAATGCATACAACAAATACTAAACCCAAACCTCGTTAAAACGCTGCAGAGGATAAAATCTTGAAATGGGTTGAAGAGAAGAAGATTCAGATAGGAGCAAAGATTTCGAATTGCGAGATCGAACGAATTGTATTTGAGCACGGTTCTTTAAGAAGAAAAAAACTGTTATAAATTACACCAAAACAAACAAAATTTGGGATTTTATATTATCTGGAGTAAATATAATAATAAAAATTTGAGGAACCGACAGAGTAGGGTGAAGGAGAAGAGATGAAGAAGTGGATAGGCTTTGCAATCTTCGTCCAATCAGTGACTTTGTCCTCCTTTTTCAAGCCTTTTTCTTACTTCGCGCCAATCCCAACTTAACATCATCTTTCATTTGCTATCTAATTTATATCTAATTGTTTAAACTAGTACGGCACAAAAACATATCCTTAGAAATTCAAAATACTTTTACGTGAAATTTAAAACGTTTTCAGTTTCTTCGTTTTCACTTTCTTAGTAGTCTTTGAAATAAAAAAGAAAAAGACAAATGATTTTGTTTCGTGAGAAATAACTTATTTCCTTTTGACGTGTATTCTTTTTATGTTATTCCAAATGATTTTGATTTTCATACGAACTATTTCTTACAAAAATTATGAATCTTGATCAGAAAAAAAAAAATGTAAAGACACAAGAGTTAGTAATTTTTTTAATTATTATTTCTGCTAGAATGTGTAAATTGATAGTGCACAACTTTGCTGGTTTTGTACCATCTATGAATACGTGAAACTCATTTGAAATTATGTAAGATTCATTTTAACAATAAAACCAAAAAACAAAAAATATGTAAGATTCTATAAATATTTGTAAGATCCATTTGGTGTTTTGGGTGTAATTCATAATATACTAGTTTGTACCGTATTCCATAATTTTCTCTCTTTGCAAGTAGTGATAATATGATATTTTTAGTAGACAAATCAATAGAGCCGTACAGATCGAATAAAACAAACTGAAACGAAGATTAGCTCACTAATAAATCAAAACTTTTGGAGTCAATTTTGGGAAAAGAGGTGCGATTGCATACGCAGCAGCTTTTTCATTTGTCTATTAACAAAGTTAGTGGAACTTTTTCATTTTTCGATCTATCTTCTATTTTGTGAATATCCTATAGCAATCACTTTCCAAATATCTCACAACCTGCCACTCATAGAGATTCAGTAAGATCTGCATATTTCCATGTACGCCTAACTTTTTTCCGCATAATCTTATTTTAATAGCACAGACTGTAAAATAAAATTAAAAATGACAAAAAAATTTATTAACTTTTGAAGTAATCAGATTCCGAGGCGAACATTAATTGTGAGAATCTTAAGAAAACTCATCAAAAGTATTATATGGCGTGAAACCGATCAGTTATTTAAAGGTGTATTTTTTTTCTATAAACAATTAGTGTCATGACATTATGGCATTTTGCGAAACGGCTAGATTTGACTCTCAAGATTTGCTTACGATGGACCACGAATAACTCCGATAAACGTCAAGAAGGCATAAAAGAAAAATAAACAAGATTTTCCCATTTTATGTGTAGTCCATCGATCTTAAAATTGAATGTGAAATGAGAAAAAAAAATAAAAAGAAAAAAGAATTTGGAGGGCTGGCTATTAAGTGGGAGGGTAAACGGTATCAAAAACAATCCTAGCAAATACACGACGAGTCTCGTGAAAGTCCCCAAGAGCAAGAGACTTGTAGTTTATCCTACGGTCTAAACTTGGCACACCTCTCTCTTCGTTTCCTCTTCTTCTCACACTTCCAAACATTTTCTGCACTCTCTCCAACATTAGTTTTGACATGAACACCTGAAAACAACAAATAAAGCCCTCATGAAAAACAAGTTCAGTTCATTATGACTGATTCCAAATGTTTTTACTCTCAAGTGTGTGTGTACCATATCCGAGCTAGGTGCTTGCGGGTATTTGCTCATTGCGTTAGCTAAGTAGTCCCGGTCATTCATCTTTCTCGCAGCTGATTTTATAGACTCTGCTAAGCTCATGACCTGTTTCGATAATTTGCTGTCTGAGTCAACAGTGTCTTTTTCATGACCGGACAGTTCTTGGAAGTTTGAGTTGTGCTGTTTGGAGTTGCTCTTTGCAATCTCTATGGCTTCGGATAAAGATACTTCGCTGTATATGGCAAGACAGTAGGAAGCTACTACCGTTGGATCCCTAGGCTGATCCACCAATGCTTTGTGCAATGCCAAGATCCCAATCCTGTTAGTTGCCAAAATTGTTAACTTGGCAAAACCATTTACTAAAACAGATTCACAAAAAGGAGATTTCTCACCAGAGGAACTCGTTGCATGGTCGATCAGGTGCTACAAGTCGGTCAAGATTGCGAAACATCGACTACAAGGGAGAGACTTTGATCGGTTAGCTCTATGGAGCCGTTTATTGCAGTCCCTAGTGTTTACTAATTATACTAGAAAGAAAGTTGCCATGTCTAATTTGGGAAAGCAGAATCATGTACCAGAAGCATGTTGGACCTTCCATCACGCCTCCGGAACCCTTGAGAAACAAAATATGATGCCTGCAAATAGATAAGCGATTTAGACAAACTATGAAAAACACTAGATACGCACTACATAACACCACACTGCTAGAGAAGATTCTCCATACCTGGATAGGTAGAAGAATTTCCATGAGCCCAAATCTCCATAATAATCGTAAAGAAGCTTCTGCTGACCCATACGCAAGCATATAATTGATTTCCATCTGGACCCTTGACTGCAGAATTATCAGAAAAGCAGAAAAGCTGCTCACTTCTAACCTAATGAGGAAAAAGGTAAAGTAGGGAGAACAAGAGAAGGGAAAGAGATATACAGGGTCAAGTCTCAGCAATGAAGAGGAAAGCTCCTTCACAGAAACAGCAACCTCTTTAGTCAAGCTGAATCCTAACCTCGCTGCAATCCTAATTGCACGTAAAATGCGAGCTGTAAAGTGAACACCGTTACCTTCTTTTGAAGCCTTTCCAAACAAATAGATTTCATACCAATGACAACATCATTGCATCTGCAACTGACCTTTATCCTCGATAAATGAAAGCTTCGCTGAGGATACTGTCCTCACCTAAAGAATAATAGACTGATTAGGACTCATACCAATTCACTCACATGTCAACTGGTTTCTATAAAAAAAAAAAACTGATAGCTTAAATTGCAAAGCCTACTTTAGAATTCCTTATATCTTCAACTCCTCCTATATAGTCATACACCACATTCTCCAATGGATCAAACATCAACCTGAAAAATCCAACTTATGAATGTTAATGCATGCTGCATATGGATTCACTTTCACAAATAAATGTGAGATAAATAGTGATAGTGCCTACCCGTTAACTGTAAAATCACGCTGTAAGCAATTCTTCCAACGGATATAATCACGGTCATTGCAGCCCGCAGGCTTTCTGAAGTTTTTATTCGGCGCTTTACCAGTTCTTGCTGAAGTACTAAAACTTGATACCTGTTACAACAGAACAACTCCATTAAGCCTTGGGACAGAATTTTATGAACGTGAGAGAAAGATAGATAAGAGAAAGTGTTCTTTCCGATTAAGAATAATCAAAGAACCCAACTTTAAGTTTAAGCGTACTTAAATGATAGGTTGATATGACATAAATACATGTGAATGAGAGAAATCTTGAACAAACCTCTATAATAATATCGTCGACATAAACATGACAGATAGGAAACCGTCTTCCAACGATTTGACAACGGGGAAATACTTTCCGTACCTGTACTCACAGCGATGATTCACAAATTAAGTGAAGGAAAGACAAGAAGGGGACTTGGTATATTTTAAAAAGGATGTAGTTCCATAGGCTGAATTTAAACCTCAGTGAGTTCGGCTGAAGTGATAACATCAAAATCCTTGGGGATTCTATCTAGTATAAGATCCCGAACACAGCCTCCAACTAGGTAAACTTGAAAACCTGGAGCATCATAGGATATTTCAGAGAAATAAGGATCTTGGCGAAAATGTAGCTCATTGAAACAAGGGTCTTGGCGATAAAAGGAACATCATAGCATTTTCAGAGAAATAAGGATCTTGTCGAAAATGTAGCTCATTGAAGAAAGCCTAGAGCTAGTGTTCCCCAAACATTACTCAGGATAAATAAAAATTTGAATTCAGCAACCTAAAAGCTTGAGACTTGATAGGTTCCACATACTAAAGCTACGAAACGCACAAATTTTCAGGCTACAAAAGCACAAACACAAACACAAGTTCCTCACTCAAAGCCTACGTAAGCTTTACACTAGACTTCACAAAGAAGTAAAATACCTTTTTTCCTCAGCTTATTGAGAACCATCCGTGTAGATTCAGGGATCATGGACCTCTGTATACCAAACTCATTAGCATCTAACTTCTTAAACGGCATCGATTTATCCTTACTCCTCCGAGCGCCATTAAAATCTTCCATCGTTTAACATGAGAATCAACAACAACACATGAATTCCCGCTTCGTAAGAATCAAACTTTTGGTTTCTGATAAAGTTAAATTGAATCAGAATTTTACAGAGAAATGATAATCACCACGGCTTTCTTCCTTGCGTGGTTTCACCAGATTTCTAGGAGCTGCGATAGCTCCAACGCATCCGCAATGCCCAATCTGAAATTTTCCCCATTTTCAGGTCGTTTTTAATGGTTGGTTAGACATGGAACTGAAGAAAAAAAATTCGATAAGAAGAGAGATGGAGACGAAACTGTAGGCGTTCGGAGGGAGAAGGGGAGATCTCTAATGGAGCCATAACAAGGACGGCAAAAGATTAGAGCTCTCGATGAGACACCAAAAGAGCCGTACGCCATTGTAGTAAGCTTATTCAACATATCACGGCATTACGAGTCGGAGAAGAAGAAGCAACATATCGGAATCTCAGAGGCATGGATCTCAAGGAGATGCCTTTGGGAGAGAAGAAAAAAAACGATATGGGCCTTTAAAACCCATCATTAGATTGATTTAGTTAGTAGGCCCGTTAATTTCATAAAAAGCCCAAGGTATAGATAATCATAACCGTAGAGACAAATTAGCGTTTTACAATTTCAGGTTTTTGGATTTTCGATTTTAAAAATTGTTACCAAACTGAAATCAATGGAGTATGGATCAGGTTGATAATTTTTTTGGTTTCAAATTAGATTCAGGTATTAACTAAATATATATTTTTAAAATAAAATAATAAAAATCGACAAGAATGTATGAAACCAAATCAGTTCAATTAGAAACACAGGAGACAACAAGTATAACGAAGGAATGATGTTGTGGTTCTCCATTATTTATGTGTTTGGATGTAGAAAAACAAATTAACATAGACTACTTTCCTAATCTCCAAATATTACAGATATTTATAAAAAGCTAGAAACTTATCATGACAGTTTTAACCAAAAACAAAAATCTTATCATGACAGTTGAACAAAACAAATATGGGAACCTAAGGTAATAACAACGTGACTAGGGCTTATAGGTGAGTAGTCAGAGCAGTTAGTTGGCTGGCTCGTACGTACGCCATTTAGAGTTCAGATTCCACTTCCCTACAATGGGACAAGATGAGCTCTTATGTGGGCCAGAAAAAAAAAAAAAAAAAAAAAGAGGGAACTATATTTAAAACTCGATAGGTACACAATGATCGAAAAAAAAATGTTACACGTAGAGGAAAAAAAACTATTAAATAAATAAAACATTAAGCAGTCCTACCATAATGCAAAATCATGACATGATCACTAGTTGATGAATCCCGAAGCAAAATGAAAGAGGGAGATGATGATGGTAATGATGATTTTGTTGGACTCCATATTGTATCTCTTACTTGTTGCATCGTCAACAACGGCGATAATTGTTGTCCTCTGCACCTTATCTCTATCTATTTCCATTTGCATCCATGCATCAAACAAACCAAAAGGAGTCAACATCGCATAAATATCCCATATTTGTGCAGATGTGCTCGTGTGTGTTAAACATGAGATACTAAAAGGTTAGAGTACATATATGACATGATCATCTGCAAAGTTGATCGGTTAGTTAGATAACCGGTGGATATGCTTCTTTGAAAATTTTTGCTTTTGGGTTTCTTTTCCGTTAGCTTGATGTTGCTAAGACACATATTTTTTTACTAAAAGCCAGAAAAAAAAAATCAACAAAAAAACTATAACAACTTAACTTTATCTAAAGTGTTTTTTTAATTGTCTTTATTGAAGAAACGCATGCTTATTTGTTTTCGTAGTTAATGTAACGTATGCCCCTAAACTCCGTACTTTACCTCGACTTGACGCCAAAGATACGAAGTGTAACGAGAAAATAAAACATATTAAACATAAATATGTTTTTTTTTAAAAAAAAATAATAATAAATAAATAAAACATATTAAACATATATAAACAAAATCTGGTCAGCTGACACTAAAAGGTAAAGTATATAATTCATTCAAGTTCAAAAAAAAATGTCACTAAAGAAGAAAAGAGAAACCAAAATCTGGTCAACTCCGAGAGACTACTTGAGGCGGTCTAACTAATGACACGACGGTGTAAAAACCTGCCCGACTTTTAATCATAACGGGCCTATACTTAGATTTTCCCCGTAATGTAAAATGCAAAATTATTCAAAATTCCACGATGTGGTGTCTACATTTGAAATAGTAATCGAGCAAAAATTATTATCTTAAAAAATTTGAAATATATTGATCGCGCCCCAAACTCATGAAAACAATAATATTGAATTATAATGTTTTATTTTGATATATAAAAGATTTCTTTATATATAATCGAGAAATTCTGCTCCTAAACTCATAAAAAAATTTCGGGTTGCGAACCATAATGGATTAATTGATCTCTTTCCCGCAGTCAGTGCTCAAACTATAGACATGATTCGACTTTTCCAAAATCTGACTTTGGATTCAACCGGTTAAGCTCTACCGACTATGATTCTTATTATATGCTTCATTTTTTTTATACATAGTTTGTATATTATAGTTGAATCGTATGCTTCAAAATTTCTTGAGATTAGAAATTTTAAAGAAAACAAAATGAAATGACACCAAGATTTATAAATTATAGCTTAATTCATCCAATAAATATGCAAGTTTTTTTTTTTGTTATCAGAGATAAAGTTTTGTATTATTCTGCTGTTGAACTGTCAAGCGTTCAAAGCTACTTTTTTAGATCTCTTTATTTTAAAATACGTTGTTTTGTGTTCTATTGTAGGAACGTGATTGGTTGGTGAGGAGATGATCAAGTTATTTCAAAATTCATGAAAGTGCACCACTTGGATTATGATGCGACATCTTGCACGTAACGTCAAGCCCCCTATTTAAAAACCTATATGAGATTAAACAATTATATATATATGCTATTCGACGAGAAATAAGAAAATAGCTGACCTTAGCAAGCCATAAGCGTGACGACAAGGTTAGGTTTCCCCACAACTTTTAAAGATTTTTTGGTTTAAGAGGTAACAAAATTATTTTAACGTTAAATTAACCTAACTAATGAATTTCTCTAGAAACGGCTACCAAAAAGAAAAGATCGACTTCACTATATAAATTTAAGCCATGTGAGGAAAAATATGGATATTTTCTGAAGCCGATATATAGACTCCCTCTAGTACTAGTGATATTAACTATTTTCAAAACACGTTGTTGAGTAGCTCATAACATACTCGTACATATATAAACCAAATCTACGACGGTGTTACTAGACGAAAATTTAGATGGCATGTTCTATTTTAAGCCAATAGCATATATAGTTATCATTATCTACCTTTTCTGTTCATCGGAGCTAATCCACTATAGCTTTTGTTATTCAGGGAAAATCTTTCATCACTATAGGATAATCTTGTGTTTTCAGATGTAGTAGATTCAGGAATCTTTTAGAGGTGTGATTGTTTTTAGGGTTTATTATAATTTAAGATAAAAGCAAAAAAAGTTTCTTCTTTTTATTAATTAAGTAATTTATTATGAATTCATAATGGTTTTCAGGTTTTTGAAATGGTCTCTGATTTTAGGTGTTTAAAGATATCTCTTACCTATGAATACAAGCAAAAAGGAAACACTTGTGCATTGTTCTTAGGTATTAGTGAATATCTATTTGTTGTTATATTACGAGATGTATAACCTCTTTAGTCATTACATGTGGATTCTGCAGTAATCAGAGAGAAGATGTAGTGGCGGAGCCAGAAATTTTTTTGACTGGGAACATATAAAAATATAAATAATTTAATAAATGGGGGCATTAATAGAACACTACTAAATTATATCAAGTTTTGAAAATTGGTTGGGGGCGACCCATGCTTAATGCATGTGGCCGCCACTGAAAAGATGTATGGATTATATATGTGATACAATTAACACATACACAATTTTCATAGAATTTGAATTCGTGTGTATGTAATTAAAATAGTCGGAGGAAATATATTTTGTAAAAAAGTTTATATCTAACGGAAAATCTCAAAGCTTTGATTCACTTATATACACATCTAATTACCAACATTTAGTTAGAATATATAAACTGTCGAAAATGCATGACTTTCGATTAGGATTGACTTTTAAATGGAGTATCAACCAATCAACTGACTAGGGAAAGTATTAAACTATGCAAAGATTTATTAGGGATATGCTTTTGAGTGGGAAAGACATTTTTTTGGGTTGATGGAAAAGACAAAGTTAGCCATGCATGCATCAATGCTTTCAAATCACGTTTTTCATCAAATGATTATTTGTATAAGAATATTACATGTCACCCATTTGTCTATCATGGTGCTATAGTTAACGTATCAAATTAAATATCAATATACAATAACAATGCTATATTCATAATGCATTACTAGACTGACCAAATATCAATATATTCTTGTGACGATGTGCATGCTCTCAATAAAATAAGCAAAACCATGAGGGAACTTGTTGCCTTAAACGGAAAACTAGATTTTTCATGGTTATTCATATTTTCGTGAAACCCAACTTTTTCATACATAATTTTTATGAACTAACATAACTTAAGTTTTAATAAGATTTGACCGTTATTATCACCACGTCTAAAAGAATGATTAGAGACGATAATGTGTTTAATGTTTTAGAAAGCCTTAGCCATTTATTAGACATTATAATTTGGTTACGTAAAATGAAATTAAGTTTATAATAATTAGCAAGCACTAATCTATCAATCGGATATTAGCTGAGAATAATTAACTGGTCATTCAATTATGGCGAAATTTGAAATTTGTTTGTCACCACCTAATTAATGTCTAAACGGCCGCGCTTTTCTAAAACTGGTTATATTGGATACACTATACTATATATGTGTGTGTACACACACACACACCCCTATACATGCAGTTGATTCTTGTAGGGCACAAGACTTCATATCGCATGAACATGTATTTGTGAGCCTATCTAGACTCCATAGGAACATGCAATATACTTAGATTAATGTAAATTCTAATTAACGAGAGCATCTACACACACTAATACGCATGTAAGCTTTTTGAGGTTGGATTAAGATATCCTTTCTTTTTCTGGTTTTCTACTATTCTCAAAGCAAGCATGCCTGATGACTCAGACTTGTTTTGTTCCAAAAATAACATTATTATAAATTTTTTTTTTTATAAATTATTATAGTTAATATAAACTATATTATGGCCTGAAACTAATGAAAAGGCCAGTTATAGTTCCCCTCTCGTTTTCCAGTTTCCTATGAGAATAAATTATATAACAACAATAATGATAATAATTATTGATAAGGTGGTGGGTTCTTCGAGAAACGATCAATCAAAAACCTAATTAACCAGTATTTTTTTCTTGTAGTTTTCAAATGAGATAGGCTAATTTTAGGGTAATCAAAATTCTTATTAGAGAGTTACTTATGAGCAAATAATTTGGTGAATCATGAAAACCAAAACTTATGAATAATTCGTTTGAAATTGTTTGAATGAAGTTGAACACGGAAGGAATCGAATTCATAAATCCGAGCCCTAGGTTATTCATGAGTATTAATTAGATTTGCACCTAATTAAGGATCTCGTGTAACTCTCAGTATTCAGAAAGTGGTTTTACTCACCTCTATTACTACAATTGTATACCTATAACTTAGGTTTAATTGAACTAAATTATAGACATTACGACACCATGACATCAAGACGTGTGACCTAATTAAGTTGGGGATTTAGTTCCAATGTCATTTTCATTTTATATCTATATATATATATATATATATATATCCAAAAATCTTAGAAGATTAAAAAAACATACATATAAAACAGTTGGAGTTTTAGATATTTACCTCAGATTCGCTATCCAATTGAAGCTTCTTCATAAGGTACTTAGTTAGTAATCTAACTGTGATTCTCCCATCCCTTATCCATGCAAATTCAAAACAAAATTGCAAGTTAAAATATAACAGAAGTAATCGTTAGTAACTTCCCTATCTAAAGAAATAAGTTTCAATAAGACAAAAAAAAAAGAGTTACTTGATTCTCAAGTAGCTTTTGTTTACTTGAGGCAAGAACGGTTCCTTTTCCCTGCGTTTCACAAATCCAATGTTATAAACTATACAATGGACTCCCATGTGTTACATACTAACATGAATAGATAAAGAAACAGTAGGAGAGTTCTTTATAATTACTGGAATTGTGAAGCCTGAAGAAGAAACCAAAGACCAGAATGTGGTCTTCTTGGAGGATCAAGAACCCTAAACTCCGAGCTTGGTCCAGCCCCTCCCTCCTCCACATAGCAACTACTTGTAACACTATTATTATTAGTGACGTCACGCTCACTCATCATTCCTAATGATGACGGTCTAAATGGTGCCGTGTATTGAGGTATCCACGGCTTTGAAGATGGAAACGAAAAACCGCGATTTAATAGCGTTTGAGGCCGAATAAACTGGTGATTGTAAACCAACGACGCTCCACGCATCGTCAGCAATTGGTCATGCGAATATGGCGGCTGCGGCGGTTGCTGCGGTTGCGGGTGATCTTCACTACTACTAACCGCTCCTGCCGCGGTTAAAGTTGAGGAGAACAAACTGAGCTCTAACGAAGTTTCTCTTCCACTTGCGTTCTTGCTACAACAACGTTGGACCTTATACGACGCCGTGTTGTTATTCTCCTCCTCAGGGCCTATACCTAAGCGGAGCCAAGATTTGTCTTTGTTACCATCTTCTTTATTGATACAAGAAACGACGTCGTCGTTCTTTGAGCCGGACCGGTCGTCTTTGTTGGCCAGAGGGGAAGAGATGTTATGATAGTTAGTAGAAGCTGCTGTTGGATCGGAGACGGAGCATGTTTCTCCACTAGAATCTTGATTGTTTATTGTTGCTTCTCTGATCATCATCGCCTCCGTGAAACCGCCTCTGCCGCCGCTGCAACCGCCGTAACTGAAAACGCCAAAACGCGGTGAGGATTCAAGAGGAACCATATTGGTCATTTGATCTCAGCATGAGCCGATATATGGAGGGATTGTTGAAAAAGTGAGAAGAGGGCTTAGAGAAGGCATGGTTTTGTGGAGAGGAAATGATTCTCACGAAGAAGATAAGGGTTTTGTTTATTTATTTCTTTCTTTTTTCTTTTTGGTTACAAATAGTTTATATGCGTGTAGGGTTGTGAGTGAGAGAGGACGAGGAAGAGAATTATTCCTTTGCAAATCTTACTTTCCATTAATTCTCTTTGTTTGGAAGCTTGTGGGAATGTAAGAAAGAGAGAGAGGAATGTGATGGTCTCTCTGTCTGTCAGACTTAAATTCAATAAAAATATCTGAAATTATGAATTTTTTTCATGTACGTAGAGATCATATATACGTAATGTAAAAGCTTATAAAATTTAGGACTACACTTTTTCTTTTTCTTACTCAAAATGATTAAACAATATTAATTGTTTTCTGTAAAAGTTTATTTGGGTTTTATTGACTTTAAAAGGACGAAAGGTATGCCTATGCGAGGAAAAGGATGAAATGGGGTGTGATCGATCCAGCTAATCGCTTTTTCAGGCCATGTTCCGAGGATAAAAAAATTGACAGCCAAAGTTATTTATTTGTTTTCCATGAAGTTAAATTACTAATATCCTTATAAAGTTTATTTTTAGCCCTAATGTGTTGCTTTTTATGGGATTTTTTGGGATATATTTTATTTAGCTGTAATGAGTTTGTAATTATCTCTTCCAATTTAGTTTTCTCTTTTAATTAAATGTAATAACAAATATTTATATTTTTTAGAAAAGTACAAAAACTATTTACGGATGTGGCCTTAATTATCAAATTTGATTCTTCATTGTATATGTTTAGAGTATTGAGACTATAATCCATGTTTTTAATATAGTTTTGATAATATTCAGTCAATTTATTTGGCGATCTAGTAGAGGTCATCGACGTTCTTCTATAGCTTCGATATAAATTTCGTCTCAAAAAGTAGTAAAAGCAATTGTTACTGGTTCACTTTTAGTTGTGCACAGAAGTTCTCGAATATATCATGAAAAAGTGAAAACCATATGGTTTCGCATACATGTAAAAAAAAATATCATATATATGTCAAGATCCATTTGTTTCGTAATGATCGTCAGCTAATTTAATCTTCAATTACGATCATTGCGAAGTCCTTTTTGTTTTCTATAAAAATCACTCATTTCCTAAAATATTTTAACAGTCTTACAACTTTATCTTTTCGTTAAAGTCTTACGAAAATAGCATCATAAGTTAATCATCTGTATCAACCGTAACAAAAGAATTTGTGAATATCTAGGCTAGTGGGTGTTAGATTGTTAGCGTTTTTTTTTTTCTTTTTCTTTACTTTCTTTCTTACTGTGAAATTACTTATCTAGCGATTGATGGTTTTGGTATAGTAAATTAGTAATGTGTAAATAAAGGTACGTGAATCTCGTTTATTGTTGTAAGAAAAAAAAAAAGAAATGTAGGAAAAATGAAGTACTATGGTTGCACTTAATTACAGAAAGGGTGCATGAGTGAGTTGATCAAATAATAAAATATAGTTTCTAGATTAGAAATGAGGCAAGTGGAATGGGCAGAGAGTGGAGAGGAATATGATGACAATATCTGGCAAAATGTCAATAATAAGATAGATTACTTGGAATATTACATACAATAAAATATGTATACATGCATGATGGGAAGTTGAATCAAACTAAAAGGAAACCATAAAAGGGAGCGTGAAGAAAGAATGAAAGGCTAATAATAAAGAAATGATGTAAGGAAAAATAAAGTAGGAGTAGAAATTGGTAAAGCATGTATTCTTTTTTATTTATTTATATATATAGGGGGGGAAAATGTGGGTTTTATATTCGATGGTTGTAGGAGGACATGAATATACAAAAGAAAACCCTAAAAATGGTAAAATAAAAAAACCCAAAAAAGAAAGAAAAAAATAATGAAAAAGAGAGTTGGGCATGCATGATGGTGTTTGGTATCACCAGAGCCCGAGGACCCAAACCACAGACGACGTGGGGACTCTTCTGCTCTTTCTCTGAACTCCATGTGACCCCCACAATTCCTCTAACATATATACTCTTTACTACATTTTTTCGTTTTTTGTTTTACAGTTTTTTTGTTAATATCCTTGCATCTTTCATAGAAGGGGTCTATATTGTTATTTTTTTTAACAGTTTTTCTGTTAATATCCTTACATCTTTCATATAAGTTGTCTATAGTTGTGTGTAGTCGTTGGTGCTGCTGGCACTTCTTTTACCTTCGATTAAGTATTATGCAAGGCTTTTGGTTACACATATCGAACGGACTTGTATACGGCTATCCTTAAACCACAAAAAAATAGTCTATAGTGGTCGATAAAAAAGATGACAATAACGGAGTCCTAAAAGACGAGTTGTTTGAAGCAACGAGTTTGAGTTTTGGCGGTGAGAAAAGAGGTGATTTTAAAGGAAAATTTTGCTATACTATATGCATATCCAAGATGCATGGCAAACACAAACTGCGACGGCATAGCGATTAATAATAAATTGTATTTTTTTTTTCTGCGCATGATTGAAACAAATTATGTCATATTATGTGAAGTAATATTTGAGTAAATGACATGAAATAGGTTATCTAACCCCATCCCTTTGTGGATGTGTTATGTGATGGCAAATTGGCAATGGGACCACCAATGCTGAATGCACTTGACCAGTGATATGGTGATATGCTAACTTAGCAGTTTAAATGATTTTAGAAGAATATTTCAAGAAAATTCTCTCGAAATAGTTACAAATGTTTGACGAAATGGTGATGTGGTGGCAGTTGATTGAGTATTCTGTTAAGAAATCTTGCTAATTTAGTGTATGAATATAAGAAAGAGGTTGTAAATCAGACTAAAGATAAATCATAAATGTATAGTAAAGAACCTTTTTTAGCATGCATATTAGATGCGATCGGAATAATGTACTCATTTAGGTGCAGTATTGTCTTTTCACTTGGTAAAAGCACTCAGATTGTGATATGATAATATAATATATATAGCTTTATATTTTAACAAAATATGAGTTCTCTCCATAGCTTCGATACCATGAAAAAGAGATTGATAAACCAATGAAGAACAAAACCTTTAGTCGAAAAAAAAAACGAAATAAAGAATGAAGAACAGAAAAGAAATAGGAATCGAAGAACAAAATTTATTTTTTGTATTTTAAAATTGTTTAACATATATATGCTCGTTTTGTACTTTTTCACACACCGGTGCACACAAACTAGGCCAACATTTCGATCGCTACTGATTTTGTTGACCAGGTCCATTATAATATTTGGGCCCAAGTCTCTAATTGTGTTATGTTCCTCAATTGTGCGATCGAGTTTGTTGTCTATTTTGACACAATTTCCATCATCCTCCCGAGTATGTGATGCACACACCGACACACGAGTTCACCTTCAACAAAGCCTGACGTAGTGCCTTCACGTCGCAAAAAGAAAATAAAAGAAACAGAAGACGTGAGTGACGTAGTAAAAGAGATGCAAGAAAAGAGCAAGGTAGCGCAAATTTGCTTGGTATTTAGAGATATAGATACTTAAAATGCATTTATTAATTTATATGTTCCTAGGTAAGTATTAAAACTATGCTTTCATTTATTTCCAAGGGAAAAATGAAGAATAGTCCTTTATTTTCTGTAATGAAGAAAAACGTGAAAACATTCACCAAAATTACCCTCCCTCTCTCCTTTGTTTAAAGGTGGAAGGAGCTAACAAAACAGATAAGTCAACCCATTAACCATAAATATACTTTTAACAAAATAAGCTATTTCCTCTGTTTAGAATTAATTGATGTTTAAGGTTTTTGCATACAGATTAAGGATGCATTTAATATTTATTTTTTCTACACTAAAAACATTATCTATAATTCATTTAAATATTATTCAGCCAATAAAAAACAATTTGTAAAATATAAAAAGTCGAAAACAATAAAAATTCATTAAATTTTACATTGAAAAGTGAGAACATCAAATAATTCTGAAAAAAAAAACCTCATAAAACATCAAATAATTCTGAACAGAAAGAGTAATAAATAAGTGTAATTGTATACACAGATGTCCGAGAGTTGAAATTAGCTCATAAGTTGACCTTTTTTCTATTATCAAGCATTTAATGTGACGGTAGTAAACCTCATTAGTATATATGATGATAATTCTCCGTTGATTGCTTGCATTAATACCGAACTGATAATACTAAGTAATTTACGTTCATGTCTTTCGAGACTTCTTACTTTTTAAAACTCCCCACAAAAATGGAATTACTTCATTTAATAAACTCGTATGTTTTAATTAATTTTTACTAACAGTGTTAATAAAAAAATTATGAAAAAACTATTGAAAAAAATATCTTCGAAACATCACCTCTATAAAAACGGAGAAAATACATGTTGCTAAAACTATTGAGATAAATTTGCTCGAAACATTTGCTATAAGAATACTACATATTTAGGAATTAGGTGCTTTATTCGATATATATGAGAAGATCAAAACTCAAAAGTACATTGAAAGTTCGATCTTAATTGTTGTAGCATAACTTCATTTTAGTATTTTGGTCAAAACTAAAGAGGGGAAAATGTGGGAAACAAAAGAACCAGAAAATGTGGTATTCACATGCTGCAATCATTATGCTCTTTGTAATTTTTTTTTAGTTTCTTTCTTTCCGCGCGCGAGTCCGAAGGGCTCTTATCTTCATTGACCAACTTTAATGCAACAACTGTCCAAAATAGGCTACTCCCTCCAATCTCTCAGCACGCTTTTCCTTCATTGCCCATCACTTTCATCAATAACAAGTTAACAACACTTACTTCTGTTTTTTAGTTTTTTTTTTCTGTTTGAAACATTGCCATCAAATCTCGTGTTAATGCCACTCAGACACAACACGACCAATAGTTTATACATATACGATTTAAGAGATAAAAAGAAGAGGAAGAAATGATAGGAAACCTACATAACTATTTGAAGAGAGATGAACATGAGAAAGAAAGAAAAACAAACAACAAAGAAAGAGGTTGTTAATTAAGGAGAAGCAGAGTGAGATCGATCAAAGTGGAGAAGCTGTGCTGAACATTTGGGGCATTCCTTTAAGAGTTTAGGGACCATCAAATACATGAAGCAAGCTTTGCAACCAGCTACCACCAGAACTTCTTCTTCTTCTTTGTGATTCTCTCTTGATGACTCTGATGAAGATTCTTCGCTTTCATAATACGAGCTATCTTCTTCTGAAAACACAGATATATCCGATTCTTCACTGAATTCATCTGCATTGTTGTTGCTCACCAATGTCAATTTATCTGCATTGTTGTTGCTTACTAATGTCCTCGGATCTTCCTTCACTCTCATTCCATTGTTCGAGTTTATGTAGTAAATCTCTCCTGTCTAAAACAAAAACCCACCTCCAAGATTTCAATCCAAAAGTAATAAAACTTTCAACTCCTTTAATGCTTATTATAAGGCTAATCGCCTAATCACCAGAAGTAAAGTTTTATTTTTTTTTACTCTTGCAAGAAAGAATAAAGAGGAGACAGAACGATTCTGTTTTCTTTGTTCGCATTGTAATGCAAAAATGCAACCCAAGTCCTGAGACAAAAACAACTTGAGCTAGATTTTTAAATGTAAATCACTCTATACCTTATGTATATTTGGAAAACATTTGTTCCAATAAAGAAAATCATCCAGGAGATTCGATTAGAAACAAAGCTTGTATGCATTCCAAATCCGAAAATCTCAAAGTCAAGCCAAATAAATTCTTTCCACCGAAAGAAACAAACTGAAATGTCAGTTAGGGTTTCTCTTCTGGTTATTAAAATTAACCTTTAAACCAAACCTTGTGAGCATTATAGACAATAGACACAAGAGCATTATAGAAGCAATAAATGCAACACAAGTAAACAACAACAACAAAAAAAAGGGAAAATCAATTTATAAGGAAACAAAAAGAAGCTATTTTCCTCCCATAAATGAGCAAATGATTCTCCTTATTCTCGCAGTAAATGCGATCCCCAACACAAAAACGACACAAATTCGAAGTTCTTGCCAAGAATAGTTAAACCCAGCAAAAAAAAAAAAAGGAAAAAAAAAAAGAAGAAGAAGAGGAATCTGGTTTGTTTACCTTGAGATCAAGACACTGTTCCAAATGAGAAGGAATAGAGATGTGAGAATTGAGCTCCAAGTTTCTATCTGAGATCGGGATATGATCGTCGCTCTCGTCGGTCATACCAAGCCCATCTCCGACGACACTCCTCCTTCCCTGCTTACTCATTGAACAATTCTTCTGCATCGATCTCTCCAGATATTCCGTTATCTTCGCCATGTCTAGTGCCGCCATTTTTATCTTCTCTTTTTGTTTTCGTCGAACTCGCCGGAATGTTTCCAAAGCAGAGGAGGAGGAGGAAGAATAAGAAACGAGAAAGAGAGAATTTTTTAAGGGATTTTTAAGGTAGAAAACAAAAACCAAGGAACACTATTTAATTATGGGAAAAAACAAGACTTTAAGGGTAATTTCGGTATGTCAACCGCGCAATGACCACTGAGCCTCGCATTTTGTCGCACGCCCGTGTAGTCGAACATATGATCACTTCTACACTCGCGGGCCGTGCGCGTGACAAGATAATAATCATGGTCTCCATTAGTGGCTAAAATATTTATATTTTTTTTCCTTCTTAAAAATGTTCCTAATAAATACAAGGGAAACTCATAATTATCATTCACACACCAAAGTTTTCTTAAAAATGTAACGTTTCAGTAAAAACTATTGAGTCCCTTCATTTTATGCACTTTCATGATGACATTAACTGATGGGTATATGGTTTCAATAGAGAAGACTTAATGTTTTCAACTGAATTTTTTTCTTTAAAAAAAAAAAAAACTCAAAATGATACGTGACACTCTCCAGCGCTGAAGTAGTAGCTTGACAAAATATGAGGAAGAGGATGATTTTAGTCTTCTGTGTAATTGAGAGCGAGATCCCAGTAGTGAGCAACACCAGCATCCGTGAAAACTTTCTTGGCAGCAGATTCGGTCAAGCACTCTTGTACATGAAACCTATGGAAACTCGGTTTCGCGACACTTCCTTGCCAAACCAACCAACACTTGTTGTTCCCACCATTCTCCTCTCCGTCTTCATCTTCTTCTTCTCCTTCCTCACCTTCCTTCTTCACCGCCTCTTCCCAGTTTATTCGACTCAGCATCAGCTTCCCGTATCTCTTTATCGCTTTGCTCTTACCTTCAACCACAACCACACTCATCCCATCCGTCATCACACTGCACCCTGTTAGTTTGTTCTGTCTTGCATTCATCTCCACTTTGAATCTTGCCTTAGGATGCGATAGCTTGTTGATCTTGTACACTGATACAATCGTCTCAACCGTTGTTGGATCGTCGAACAGCTTCCTCTCTTTCTTCTCACGTTTCTCTGCAGGAGTAAGCTTCCTTGCTGCGTTCCTGTCCGTGTGAGCCTGTTCACGCTCGGCTGCTGCTGTGCGGATCTCTTTTTCTAGCTTCGTTGGGTCCTGGGTTGCTTCAGCCCCGAGAACCTTCATTAGGTTGCTCATTTTCACCTTCGCTTTTGGTGGTTCAAGCAACCCTTGTCTGATCATCTCCTGTTTCTCCTTTTCTTTTGCTAGACGCCTCTGGGTTCGCAGTTTCTTCTGTTCCCTCTTTGTCAGTTTCAGAGGTTGGGGTGGTGGAGGCGCTGCCTCTGCAGGTGGCTCTATCGGACGGGGATGCTCAATGTAATGAGTGAGTTTTTCTATCTTCAGATCGCTATCGGTAATTGCCCCATCAGCTATGTCGCCATATTCGCCTTTGATGAGGACATTCGCATCCCTGAAATCAGAAAATAAAAGTATGAGCTAATGAAACCCGATATCATGAACATATAGAGAGAAAAGAGACCAAGACGACATGAGAAACCACCAAAACTGACAAGTTGCATAAAACAGTAGCACAAAGTAGCTAGATTCAATATTTGGTCTGCACAAGTGGTTCCGGCTTATAAGTCAATTCATTGTCACCATATTCTACCAGGAATCACACAGAATGCTGATCACAAAATCAATAAACTTTCAAAGGCAATATGCAGCAAACTACTGAGCACATATGCCACCAGAAATCAACAACTGCGATGTTAGTTATACATATCCCGACTAGAAAAATGAGAGAATAATTCAAAAAACAAACAAATGACCCTAAACCAACATGAATACGACACGGAACAGTAAGATCACCCGTGGCCCAAAACTGCCAAGTTATTGTTCTGGTGATTCATCACTTTCATTTACTACCCTAAAAGTTACATGTTTAGTTTGATAATTGTAGTCACTTGTTTTTCTCAAGGTTATGCCATGTAAACGTCAAATCAGATAAACATTTGAAACAAAACAAATCAGCATTAGCAATAAAAGGCAAGGTGAGTAAAATTACGTACCACCACTCAACATCCGGGATTGGCTCCTTGGGCTTCTCTTTTCTTGGGGCACGTTCGGATACCTCTATCAAATTTGGATTTATATCATCCTTTGCCTTTGCCAGATGCGCTTGCTTCACCTTCAGCTCTCTTGCTTTTGCTTCACCAAATTGGCTCTACAAATCAAAGATAAGAAAATACACACACTGAGACGTCTGTAAAGAACTCCAAGAATGAAATAGTTGAAAAGAATCCATAAAAAAGACAATGTATACCTTTAACTTCAAATTCTCAGCATCCCTTGTCCATTTACCTTCCTCCACAAACTGGAAACTCATACGCTTAGGTCTCAAAATCTTGTTCTTATCAATACCCATCCTTGGATCAAAATGGGGGTTTTCTTCAGGATCTACTTCCAGCTGAGGTTTAAGAATCTGAAAAGCATCCTTCTTCTGTTTGTTGATGTTAACCTGTAAATATCCAAGTATATTAGGAGCTCGATCATAAAAAGAACGATATGGACAGTTTAAGACATTTAAATTAACTTCACCGAC
The DNA here is from genome assembly GCF_000478725.1 of Eutrema salsugineum. Taxonomy (NCBI): domain Eukaryota; kingdom Viridiplantae; phylum Streptophyta; class Magnoliopsida; order Brassicales; family Brassicaceae; genus Eutrema; species Eutrema salsugineum. The sequence goes on from NW_006256612.1 coordinate 5,574,109, forward strand.
CTTCAATGTACTAAGATTGCTTGGTTTAGTCACACTAATCACATTTCCATGTTCATCAATCTCCCTTCCAAGTGCATCCACACGCAGAACAGGGGGCTTCGCCGGTTTCTGTGGAACAGGCGTCTGTGCGTGTGTCTGTCCTGGAAATAAATTGATAAGGGGACCAAACCCTGGATCCAGGCGGCCACCCATGTTAACTGCCCGCTCCTGAGCTCGCTTAACAGCTTCAATGGTGGCAATACTATCAAGGCCAGGAAAGACAGCATGTGGCAGTGCCGAAGCAGAAGATGTTCCTGCAGAGACAGCAGGAGTGGTAGTCGATGATGGCCCTCTGGTATGCGTGCTACCTTCTGAAGTTGAGTTAGTACCCTGCTTCGGCTGCACAGAGAAGACAGAAAGCAAATAATCAAATACAAAATTCCAAGAGAAGAACGAATGCACATGTCCAGAAAATATGCAGATCTTACCAAAGGAGAATTCTTCATTCTCTCCGCCAGTCCCTTTTGCAGCTGTACCAAACCCTTTTGCATCTGTAATGTTTTTTTAGCTTTCGCTAGTGCATCAAGGGACAACTTTGCACTACTTTTCCCAGCCGTTGAGGATGTTCTTCCATCTGTACTAGATTTTCCAGGAACCTCATGAGACCTGACAATACTAACTCCCTTATTTTCATCCGTTGTAGATATCGAAGATACCTTAGTGAGCAGGGTTTGACTAGGGGCCAAAGAAGTTTCCGATGCATATGAAGCAGCGCCCTGCACAGAGACAAGAAAATACAAGCATATCAAACACCATTTGAATATTTTTGAGAAATCTGAGTGAAACCAACAGCAAACCTACTGAAGCTAAGCTAGCAAGAAGACTAGAGGTAATCTTCTCGAGCAATCACAAAGACAGTAGAAATAGACAGTTGCAACAACGAAGATTAACGAAGAAATAGGCATAAGAAACTCACAATCGGGACGCCACTGGTTCCGTTCATGGCCCCAGAACCCTCAGTTACTTCAGCATTTTTGTTCTCATGTTCCATAGCCGAATCCTCAAACCTGCTCCTCCTCTCACCATTCCCGTCAGAAAACCTAGATTTCTTCTTCCCCTCTCTACTCCCATTCTCTTCCTCTCTCTCTTTCCTCTTGCTCCTCGCTTCCTTCTCCTTACTTACCTCGTGAGACCTCTCATGATGCTTTTCCCTATCTCTACTCCCTTCCCTCTCGCTTCGCTCAACAGATCTCCCCCTGTCCCGAGCTCTATCCTTAGTCCTATCTCTCTCATCCTCCCTATCGTCGCGCCTCGATGACCGGTGGTGATCTGAATCACGACGCTTCGAATCGCCATCGCGATCACGACCATGATGCCGGCGTCCGCCTTCACGTTCCGGAGAATGATCCACACTCGAATCCCGATCACGATCGTCCCGGTTGCTCCTGGAGTATCTCTCCTTATCCATGGCGAGTTAGGGTTTCTTCTTCCTCGCAACAAGTTGTTTAGCCGGATAATCCGGTCCCTATTATAAACGAAAAACCCACAACCGGAATAAACCAGCGACTCGGGTAAAAGCAGAAATCGAAACCAAGTTGTTCTGGATTCAATCAGACTTTCGTTCCCTCTAAATAAAAATCAAGGGAGCGAAAAGAGACAACAATCTAAAATCTACCGACGACTACTCTCCTTCAAGCTTCCATTATGGGCCCTAGGCCAAGCCCAAGCTCAAGATCAAGCCCATTTATTATTTCTCTTGTTATTCGTTTTTATTCGTTTTTGTATCTTCTTATATATAAAACTTGACCACATCAGCATGGGAGAAATTGACACCTGTCCACTTATATATAAATTTAATATTAATTAATATTACATTAATAATTATTTATAATAATAAATTTAATTATTATTAGTTACCTGATGATATTAATATTAACATTACTTATTTGTAACTGATATAATTATTATATTAAATAAAATTATTTATTATAAACGAAATAAATTATAATATCATTTATTTTAATTGAGATAAATGTTAAATATTTGCATCAATTACTATAAATGATTAAAGTATTTACATCAATCGGTAAAAATGCTACAAATATTAAAGTCACCACTTCTAGAGTTAGTTTTATAAATGATGCAAAGTTCAAATGATATAAACAAATATAATAAATGATACAACACACCTTAATTGTTGTAGTGTAAGTTTTTAACTATTTAAAAATTATTTTTTATTATTAATTGACACTTCAATAATATTTATGTAAATGTTAAATAAAAATTTATGTTATAATTAATTAAAATTATTGATGAATATTTATTTTATTTTTATAGAACTCTAGATTACTTAATAATATTCAATATATATTTTAAACTGATTTTTATGATTTTTTATAATAATATATTAATAAATGATGATTATATTTACTTTTATGAAAATTTAAATTTGAAATAATTGAAAAGAAAAAACCCGCACGTAATCTGCGGGTATTCACCTAGTATCCTAAAAGTTATATGATCTTGAAGATTGAAATGTTTGTTGAGAGAAGAAAAATTTTCAAGCCGTTACTACATTAACGCAAACTCCACGCGTACAAAAAGTAATTACTATTAAGGGAAAGAGCTAATTCTAAAAAAGTCATGTGCTTTGATCTAACTTTCCCTTTATGAGTTAAAAAAAAGATAAGAACAGATATTTTAGAATAAAAGGATGGTGGATTAGATATTTTTTTCATAGATTCTCTATCACCTACAGTACCTCAACGTATGCTTCGCCGTTTAATAATGGCGACTCCCTCAGGACACCGTTAGATCTGAACATCTCTCGATCTGAATCGTCCATTCCATAGATCGCAGCACAGAAGAGTACATCTTCAAACCCTACAGTGTTTTAATTGGCACAATAATTAGAGATTACATTTAATATTGAGAGAATACAGCTTTTGCCTTTTTTTTTCTTCTTCTTTGTCTTCGTTACTCCATAGATTTGCAGATAATTTTGACAAAATCGCCCCTCAAAAAAAAAAAAAAAAAAACGGTGCGAAATGGAAAATGTGAGAAATGGATTTGTCATGTTCTTCGTTTGATCAACATTCCCACCGTCCATACTCTTCTGCAAAAATCTCGAATTTCTTCTTCTTAAATTGAACTTTTAGAGAGGGCTTTTTGGGTTTTTGAGGAGGATTCATGGGTAGTTCAGAGAGAGTCCCGTGCGATTTCTGCGGCGAGCGAACGGCGGTTCTGTTCTGTAGAGCCGATACGGCCAAGCTCTGTTTATCCTGCGACCAGCACGTGCACACGGCGAATCTCCTCTCCAGGAAGCACGTGCGATCCCAGATCTGCGATAATTGCGGCAACGAGCCAGTCTCCGTACAGTGCTTCACCGACAACCTCGTCTTGTGTCAGGAATGCGACTGGGATGTGCACGGGAGCTGCTCCGCATCCGACGCTCATGTCCGCTCCGCCGTGGAAGGATTCTCCGGCTGTCCATCGGCTCTTGAGCTTGCTGCTTTATGGGGAGTCGATCTGGAAGGGAGGAAAGAAGAGAACCAAGTGCCGTTGACGATGATGGACAATTTTGGGATTCAGCTAGATTCGTGGGTTTCTGGATCTAACGTTTTACAGGAACTGGTCGTGCCCGTCCCCAAAGAGACGACCTTTAAGAAGCGTAGCTCTAGCTGTGGGAGGTATAAGCTGGTGTTGTGTAAGCAGCTCGAGGAGCTGCTCAGGAGCGGTGTCGTTGGTTGTGGCGACGATGATGGTGACGGTGACGGAGACTGTGACCGTGACGGCGATTGCGATGGAGAGGTAGAAAGAGGAGGAGGAGAGGGGATTATGGTTCCGGAGATGCCGGAGAGATTGGAATGGACAAGAGATGTGGAGGAGAGCAACGGCGAAGCAGGAGGTACCCATCAGCCTCCAACGACGTCGTTTACATCTTTGCTGTGGAGTGCTGCTAATCCTAGTGGTGGCCAAAGTACTCAGGTTTGTGCAATCCAATCTCTCTTTTGATTCTTGGCCTTAGAACATTTTAGTGACAAGTTAAGATTAAGTGAGAGATTGGTTGTGTAAGGTAGAGGAATGTTTCCCAAAATTGACAAAGATAGTCACTCTGTTTGGTTTTATGGTTTCTCTAGAAGCTCCAACAATGAAGGGATCTCTTACCCTGTGCGGCCGTGTTCTTGCAGATATGGGATTTTAACTTGGGACAGTCAAGGATACCCGAGGAAACTAGCCGAGCGGAAGCTGCGTATGTAACAAAAGATGCTGCTTCATTCACTATCAACAACTTTGTTGACCTCATGAATGATACTTGTTCCACTAAACCGAAAGTTGTTAAAGAGATTTGCCAGGTAAATTTTTAGCTTCACCTCTCTCATTCTAACCTCATTCAGATATTGATTAAGCTTTGTGGTAAGATTTGTTCTCAGAAACTGTTGGAGACAGTTGCTACAGTCATAATTAGAAGTGGAAACATAGTTAGAAATAAGTAACAAGTTGGTTTGCTTTTCTTCGTTTTACCTCAGATTAGAAACCAATGCCAACATTTTGGCTTGTGATATCTTTGTGTTAGGCAACGTTGATGTAATCATACATAGACGTATTGTGAATTGCGGTGCTGATTAGGATTCGTTTGCAGGGTGACTACAATCGATCTACTTCAGGCCAGGTACCAGCAACATCTGAGAGTAACAATCTCCCAATCACCTTTGGCGGCTCCGAGAAAGGTTCAAACTCCTCCAATGAGTTACATTTCACTGAACAAATTGCTGGAACTAGTTGTAAGTCCACCAGACTAGTGGCAACCAAGGCTGATCTGGAGCGACTGGCTCAGAACAGAGGCAATGCAATGCAGCGTTACAAGGAAAAAAAGAAAACACGGAGGTAAAACGCCGTTTTATCTTTTCCCTTTGATCGTTTTTCTATTGCCTATCTCCCCCTAAGAACCTAATACAGTATTACGTTTCTCCATTTGTCTTGGATCTTGTGTGGCAACAGATATGATAAGACCATAAGGTATGAATCGAGGAAAGCAAGAGCTGATACAAGATTGCGTGTCAAAGGCAGATTTGTGAAAGCTAGTGAAGCTTCCTATCCTTGAAGTCCCTTCACATTAGGTCCTCTATTAGCTACGAAGTTAGGAACTTTTTTTTTTCTACTTCCTCTGCCTCGAAAATGTACATAGATCGGTCTCGTTCGATTTGGCCACTCTTTTCTTTTTGTTTGTCTTATATGGCCCTGTTATGTACCGCTCCTTGGAAGCTTGTCTAGTTGGAAAAAGGATTGTTTGTTAAACTTGTATAAGCAATACTCTGTTTGACTGTTTCCTGGTCAATTTATAGCGATTTGAATATTCACAAGCTATATCTATGCCTTTGGCTAATGAATTAAGTCTTTGTTAATAACACTCTGACTTGTCGGGTTGATCAAAGTTTTCCGCTGATGTTCCACATTTCTTGTGATGCTACGTTGCTAAACAACAGTGGCATTCGTGTGTGATTTTGAATATTCAAACATACGCAGAAAATTGACAAAGATGAATCTTATGTCTGACTCCATGCTTAGACATCAGAGAACATAGACTCCGTGTTGCATGGACATCTCTCATTACTTTTGGAAAGGTTATAATTTAATCGAGAAGAAAACTATAACTTCAAAGTTGGGCTACGTTATAGGCCAATACTTTTGTGGAAACACAGCACTGTTCTTGAACCATAATGTACTTGGTGAAAAGGCTGAGAGCTGCAGAGTCGCAACAAATTTGCCATAATGTCTATATGATTGTGTGCTAGATTCGCAGATAACTAAAGATTGAAACGCTGCAGAAAAATAAACAGAAAAACAAAAAAAAAATAGTAAAAGATTGAACGCAGTTACTAAGAAATGGACGAAAGAACGAAAAGATGAAAGCTTAAATAGCAGAAGGTTGGTATGGTTTGTGTAACTATTTGAATGGCTCAGTGGTGCAAAGCGAGGACGTTGGGACCGCGAGTCAGCATCCCGCACCCACGCTAGTTCGAATAGTTAACGCTTTTGTTTGCGCCCTCTTCGATCTTTAATCATCTTCCTCTCTTCCACATATAAAAGGTATTCTAAAATACCTTTCGCTTTTCGAATTTTATCATTATCACACCTCTTTGATTATTTTTTTTCCTTGTAATTTAATAAAATGGTGGCTTAAGTTTAAGAATTGTGAGTTACATACTGTACATGAATTCTGATATCGAAATTTTTGATACTGATCATGGAACAAACCAATAAAGTGCAAAGTAGATGAAACAAAAATAGAATATAGGTTTATACACCATTTCCAGTGTATATCACCGGAGCCAAAATCTCCTTTTTTTGCTCTCTCTGGCCGCATAGGCTCCCTCGAAGAGTTTTGAATCTTATTTAAATTCTATTGAAGTTTGTAAAAGAGGATTTTTTTTAAAAAAACATAATAATAACGTGTCCGACACTCTGACAAAAAAATAAAAATAAATAAATAATAATAACGTGACGAACAAGCCCAAAAAAGAAGAAGCTACAACACACCCGTATTTTAAGGTTCTTAAAACATTCTATCACATCTATTAAAAAAAAATATCAATAAGTAAATTATCCAAAAGAAAGAACATACGTTAAACCCTAGCTTCTCCATGTATCTTCTTCGCCTTCCAGATTAAACCATGATGAGATTCCTTCTACAACACGCAAAGCGTTACGTGATTCGCTCCACAAGAACGCAATCACTCCACACGGAGGCTAACCAATCATTGCAGAATCAAATCGCAGAAGCTCTTGAACGAAACGCAGAAATCATCCCGGTGCTTAAACAATGGCGGCAACAAGGGAATCAAGTAAACCCTTCGCAAGTGAGAGTCATCATCAAACACCTTCGTGATTCCAAGCAGTCTCTCCAAGCCCTTCAGGTTCCATCCTCTCCTCTTTTCCTCCTGTGTAATTAGTGATTCTAAAGTTATTGGAATTGATTTCTTGTGGTGATGTTATTAATTAGGTCTCAGAGTGGATGAGTGAAGAAAAGATGTGCAATCCAACTCCAGAAGATTTCGCAGCTCGGCTTCATCTCATAGATAACGTTATGGGGTTAGAAAAAGCAGAGAAGTTTTTCGAAAGTATTCCTAAGATCGCAAGAGACGATTCTGTCTACACCAGTCTTTTAACCTCTTACGCAAGATCAGACAAAACTCTGTCTAAAACCGAAGCCACGTTCCAGAACATGAGGGAGTTTGGTCTTCTCTCGAGACCTTCTCCTTACAACGCGATGATGTCCCTCTACGCTTCACTACAAGATCGAGATAAAGTTGAGGAGCTTTTGCGTGAGATGAAAGATAACGGCGTGGAGGCAGATAGTGTCACTGTGAACCAAGTGTTGAAGATATACTCGGCTTTGTCCGACGTGGCTGAGATGGAGAAGTTTTTTAATGAGTGGAAATTTGTTCATGGGTTCAAACTTGAGTGGCTCACGGCTCTTGACATGGCAAAGGCTTACTTGAGAGACAGTTCAAGAGAAAAAGCTATACAAAAGCTGAGGTTGACAGAGAAATTGGTGGATCAAGAGTCGCTAAAACCCGCTTACGAGCTTCTCTTGAAGCTGTATGGTGAAGCTGGAGAGAAAGAAGAGGTTTTGCGTATATGGAACCTTTACGAGAAGAAGATAGAACAATGTGATAACAATGGATATAGAAATGTGATTTGGTCGCTTTTAAAGCTAGACGATATAGTTGAGGCAGAAGAGATTTACAAAATGTGGGAATCTTTGCCTCTTGAGTTTGATATCCGAATCCCGACTATGTTGGCCTCTGGTTATCGAGAGAGAGGAATGATAAAGATGGCTGAGAAACTCATGAACAATAGAACCATCAAGAACAAGAGAATGAAGAAACCTATCACCCCGATTTTGGAGCAATGGGGAGATACGATGAAACAATCTGATCTCAAATGCCTCATCAAGAGTCTCCGTGATTCCAATCAGTTTTCTAAAGCCCTTCAGGTATGTTGCTTATAGACTTTAATTACCCTTTACTACACTTCCACTCTATAGACTTTCTTTTGACTTTGATAACAAGGTTCGTTTCAACTGTTAGCTAGGTTTCTGAGTGGATGGGTGAAAAAAAAGTTTGTAATCTTTATTCAGAAGATTATGCAGCTCGGCTTTATCTGACTGAAAATGTTCTTGGTTTGGAAGAAGCAGAGAAGTTCTTTGAAAACATCCCTGAGAACATGAAGGATTACTCTGTCTACGCAACTCTCTTAAGCTCTTACGCCAAATCCGACAAAAACTTAGGTAAAGCTGAGGCCACTTTCAAGAAGATGAGAGAGCTCGGTCTCCTTTTGAAACCTTCACCATTCAACTCGATGCTGTCTCTCTACAGTAACAAAAAGATGGCCAAGAAGATCCTCCGTGAGATGGAAGAGAACAACGTGGATCCTGATAGTCTCATGGTGAACAAGGTTTTGAGGGTGTACGCGGCTGAATCAGAAGTTGAAGCAATGGAGAAGTTTGCGAGACTTTGGGGTGGAGAAGATGGAATCAAACTGGAAAGAGGCACGATGGTTGCAATGGCAAAGGCTTATGCTAAAGCTGGTTTGAAAAAAAAGGCTATAGAGACGTATGGTTACGTAGCAGGGTGTAAAAGAGAAGTGTACCGTCTATGGAATGAATGTAGAAAGGAAGAAAAAGAGGAGGTTCATGATGAAAATCTTTGGGGAGAGTGTAAGAAGGACGAGAAAGCAGAAGATGATTTATATCGAACTGTGATTAGCTCTTTGTTGAAGCTGGAAGATGTGGAAGGAGCAGAGAATGTATATGGAGAGTGGAAACCGAATGGACCGAAGCTGGATTTGAGCATACCGGGTCTGCTGATTTCTCGGTTTTACGCAGAAGGTGATGCCTTGAAGGTTAAGGAATTGGTAACGTCGATCACAGAGAAGAGGATTGGGATGCATTTCAGGATGGTGAAGGCTTTTGCATTCAAGGTCGTGAGACGTGTTGCTTTTTGTGGGGCCTTCTTTTGTCTCTTTATCATAGTTTACATCGGGAAATACCCATGCTGGCTAATTTTATGGTTATAATTTAGGTAGAATCTCTTCTGGCTATGGTAAACTTTGAGCAGCATACGTTGAGCATATATAGTTGTGGTGGTTTGGGACCCTAGTGTGTCGATATTTTTTTAACAGCTCCTTCACTCAAAACACTAAAATGTGACCCTTGTAAGTCAGGTTTACTTACAGCTTTTTTTTTTTTTGGGTGTATGCCTTGAATCTGCTCACCATTTTTGGTTTGGACTTAAAAAGCTGGATACATATTCCTCCTCTTGCTAGCCACACTAAGCCAAAATAACCATAAAATGCTTATTATTTAGGGATTCATATGTATATAAGTATATTCATAAAATTGAATCCAGATTTTTAAAAAAGGAAAAAATTAGAAGTAAATATTGGATTAGAAAATTTAAATAAAATCCATAGTAAATCATCCATGTTAGATCAAGTTTCACGTTGGATACAATTATCTATGAACCAAAAATCCTAAAACCAGAAACCTTAAGAGAAATACGGATTGAACTACATTAACAATATTCAACAATGAAACGATAAATTTTAAATTTGTTTTCAACGTATCATTTAAATTAAATATCCACTAATGTAAATGCTAAGTACAATATCCGTCATCTTAAATTTAATAATACAGAAATTATACTCCCTAGTAACTACATATAATATGGATACGATTATCGGTTTCAATATACAGCTATTGCTAGAAGATCTTCTAAAACAAACATCTGTTTTAGTTCCAGATTATTTAAACGTTCCTGGTGACTGATTTGAGAGGTGAAAAGCCGTAGCTACTGAACATGTTCAAGACCACTTTTATTTTTGCAAGTTCATCCAAAGTCTCATGCTTTAGCTTGGATAAAATGTAGCGATGTAGAACTCATTGAGTGTATTCTTTCGGAAGAAGTAATCGCGAGACATTTCTCGGAGAGGAAGGAGACTAGAATGGAGGATTTTCTTTGAGGGCTTTTCTTTTTAATCAGTTCTGTTTTGGAGGGAAGGCAAGATATGTATAACTGAGTCGTTTTAGCTTAAACCAAAGCGAATCTCATCAATTCAATCGGTTCGGTTGAATCACACGGAGATCAAAAGCACAAATTGGTACTTGAAAACGTATGTCAAGCAGGGAGATATATTTAGGGTATTGGGTTTCTAGTTGGGAAAGTAAAAAGAGCCGCCTCCCTCGCTTATATTTAATGTCAAGTGCTAAATGAGAGGAGCTCTAATAATTACCTCACCATTGTTCTAACTATATTTGGCAACTTCCACGTAGTCAGAGCATATTAATGAGGTAGCTACTTATGGGCAAGCAAAAAATATTTCTTCCTTACATAATCAATGTGGAACTGCTCACTTTGTATCATTTTGTTCGTCTCCTCTACTTCAGACCACAAGAGGGACCACATATTTGACTATAGTGGCTGCTACTCACGTCCTCCACCATCAAGTTCAGCTCTCCTAGCATGTTCTTTTTCGGAAAGAAAAGATAGAAAAATGGCAATGATGTGTCCCGTGACATGTTTATTATCAACCTCTATTTCTCTGTTTTTTTTACCTCTAATCTATGAAATACATGTTTAATTAACTTTAGGATTTCGAGATTAAGATTTAGTTTTGTTAGCGCGCTATGAGATAAATTATAGCGTTGTGTGATAATTTAGAGATCCATGTGGTAATTAAATTTTTCATTTGTGTGATTATTTAGAGGTCTATATATAACAATATAAGGTGTTATATATATAGATATATTAAATTAGCCGTTCATTTTAAGTTTTAGAGGTTGATGCCATAAATTGAAAAAATTATGTGATAATAGACGTCTGCATAATAAAATAACATGTTACGAGAGTTTGATTTTTCACCTAGTTCCAAATCTTGGGGATAATTGCGCACCACAGGTGTTTGATAATTTTTCTGAAAAACCCTAAACGAGCAATACTTCCCTAAGACCATAACCAATAAAAGTTCATTTATGTGAGGACTGAGGAGTAATGAGAACACATCAGACTTAATTTAATGTGTGATCATGATTGTGTTCTGACTTCTGAGTTCTAGAACGAGCTTTCTCATTGTTTCTTTGATGATTTGTTTTGCTTCTGATTTTCTAAATCCCTAATATATACTATGACCCAATGCGTCTAATCAATATTGAATTCTCGTTATTTGTCATTAATTCTTGCTTGCTCTCTGTTTGCTCTTTAATTAATTCTTTAAGTGATTACTATAGGGAAAAAAAAAATCAAAAGAAAATTTCAACGATCATAGGTCAAGCCACTTCTTGAAGACTCGTCAATTGCTTATAATATCCATCAGATTTAGAAACAAGCTCTCTATGACTTCCTTTTTCCACAACTCTTCCTTTGTTCAAGACAGCGATCGTGTCTGCTTTTCTTATGGTCGAGAGCCTATGAGCCACCAGCACCGTGGTTCGTCCCTTCATGAGCTTGTCTAGCGCCTCTTGGACCAGTTTCTCCGAGCTCGTGTCTAAAGCACTCGTTGCCTCATCAAGGAGAAGCACTGAAGGATCCTTAAGAACAGCTCTCGCAATAGCCACTCTCTGTTTCTGACCACCTGATAACTGCACTCCCTTATCACCCACGTGCGTCTTGTACCCTTGTTCCATCCTGCTTATGAACTCGTGTGCGTTTGCGGCTTTCGCAGCTTCGATGATCTCTGCCTCCGACGCGTTCTCGTTCCCATACTTGATGTTCTCATGTATGGTTGTTGCAAACAAAGCTGGTTCTTGTTGGACTAATGCTAGCTTCTTGCGCAAGCTACGTAGGTTTAAGGTTTTTATGCATTGCCCATCAATGAGGAGGTTTCCGTTGTTTGCATCGTAGAATCTCATAATCAGTCCGATCACAGTGCTCTTTCCCGAACCGCTGGATCCCACGACCGCAAGACTTTTCCCGGCTGAGACTCGTAGGTTTAGGTTTTGGAAAATGGCGATTTCAGGTCTTGTGGGATACGCAAATCTCACGTTTCTAAATTCTATATCTCCTTTGATATGTGTAACCATTCTTGAGTTAGCTTGGTCTGGAGGTATCTCGGTCTCTCTATGTAAAACCCTAAATACCGACCCGAGTGCTTGCGTGCCCTTCACGATATCTGGGGTCAAAGCAAGCGTTTCCGCTACCGAGTAAGCCGTGACAAGCAATACCATGAAAGATTTTATACTATCCGCAAAGTTTGTCTCCTTGTGCTTAATCAAAACCGAGATGTACCAGAGACCAAGAGCGTAGGAACAGAAGGCGAGACACTGAGACAAACCGTATCCAAATCCAGAGATATGACCTCTGAGAAAGGCACTCTCTGTGGGTTTGCTTAGCTCACAAGCAAACTGTTCTGAAATTTGCTTTTCAGCACCAAACGAAGCGACAGTTCTTATATTCGCAATCGCTTCACGCGCCACTGTAGTTGCTCTAGAGTAAGCCATTGTGTAATCTCCTCCAAATCCTTTAAGAAACAATTGCTGCAACATATAACATTTCAAGCTTTTTCAGTTTCAAGATTCAGAATATAGTTGAGACAAATCTTTGATTTTTTGAGTTACCTCGGTAAGTGAAGCGGCAATGAGAAGAGGGAAACAAGCAGTTACGACAGCTGCAACACGCCAACTATAGAAAAAGGCAATTGCTAAAGCTGTGATTGTAAGCGACAGGTTTTGGACTATTGTCGAGAGGCGATCTGCTAGAGCACTCCTCACCAAAGTTGCATCAGCAGCCAATATTGAAGTGAGTGAGCCAGTGTTGTTTTCGTCCAAATCAAACCACCCAATCTCATTCGAAAGAATAGCTGAAATTGTTGTAAGAAAATACATACACATTCAAGAAACGAATCGATCCCAAAACAATGATGTTTAACTTTGTTTTTTGCTAACCTGAGAACAAGGATAAGCGAACCCGAGAAGTAAGACGCTCTCCCATGAGTGTATAGAAGTAATGTTGGAGGAGATATATAGGAGCTGTTAAAATTCCAACTCCAACGAATATAATAGCTACCTTTTCGACTTCGCGCTTGATCACATTTGGAAAAGGCGAATAAAACACGTTTAACACATAAGCAATCCCCATGGAGAACAATGCTGGTTGTGCTCCAGCAAGAACTGCACCAATTGAGCCAAGTAATGCATAAGGCCACTCTGGAGCATTTAGCTTCATAAGTTCCCATATCATTGAAGATGAGCTTAAATCTTTGTGACTTAAATCATTTTCAGTTTTCTCTTGATCATCCCTGAAGCTTGAAGTCCTCCTTGAACTAGAAACCCTTCTTGAACTAAAAGATCCAGCTTGAGATTTACAAGATTCCAACATAATTGATTGAGGTTCTGTTTCTTGAAAATTCACTAGACTCGCGTAATCTCCTCCTCTTGATATCAGTTCTTCGTGGCTACCGGTTTCCATAACCTGACCATTCCTCAATACAACAATCTTGTCAACATTTCGGATGGTGGATAATCTGTGTGCAACGACGATTGTTGTTCTTTTCTCCATAACATTTTCAAGTGCTTGTTGAACGATCTTCTCTGATTCGGCATCAAGAGCGCTTGTTGCTTCATCTAAGAGTAGTATCTTTGGATTTCTTAGAACCGCTCGAGCAATCGCAATCCTCTGTTTCTGTCCTCCTGAGAGCTGAGTTCCTCCTTCTCCAACCTATTAGAATGGTTTGACAAATAAGGAAGTGGACCTATACATGTAGTAACAAATGAAAATTCCCGTAATATACCTGAGTATTGTAACCATTGGGTAATGACTTAATGAAAGAATCTGCGTTGGCTGCTTTAGCAGCTTCTATGATCAGATCCATAGTTGCATTCTCTTTACCAAGAAGAATATTAGAAGATATGGTCGTGGCGAATAATGCCGGTTCTTGACTCACTAATCCCATTTGTTCTCTCAACCAACTCAGCTTCAGGCTCTTGATGTCATTCCCATCCAAGAGAATCTCCCCTGATTTGGGTTCATAGAAACGTTGAACCATTGATATGATTGTGCTCTTTCCTGAACCACTTGGACCGACAAATGCAAAAGTCTTGCCTGAACGTATAGTAAAACTTAGATCCTCAAAAACCATGTTTGGTCTCGAAGGATAAGCGAAAGACACTTGGTGAAAGTCAATCCTCCCTGCTACATTTTGCAAAGTTATACCGTCGTCTAATCTTTCAAAACCTTGAAGATTGTTGTTTCCTATCATTCTGAATATATTTTCAGCAGCAGCTCTGCCCTTGGAAATCGCCGATAAACTAGGTGCGGCTTGACCTAAGGAGCTGCAAAATTGCAACAAGATAACTAATACTATCCAATTTGATGATAAATAAAGCAAGAGGTCTCAGAGTTTTGGGACTTACAATCCGCTGTAAATGACATTCAGGATCGTTGTGAAGGCTTTTGCGCCATTTGTTTTGCCGTGGCGTACAAGAAAACTTGCGTACCAAAAAAGCAAAGCCCAAGCACAAAATAAGAGGCCATATGTTAACCCAACTCCTAAACCTTTAGCAATTCCGCTCCTTTTACTGAGTTTCAGAGCTTTAGTGAGAGAAGTTGAGTAAGATTTTACCGCTTTTTCTTCTCCCACAAATGCATACACGGTTCTCACCTGTGACATAACCTGAAAATCCAAGTGTTAAGAATTTAATAAAAAAGAAGAGCTTCAGATCTTCATTTGCTTGTTTGCGTTTGGTTTGCTTATTGGAAAAAACAAACCACCAAACCCACAACTATTTTCTAGCAAAGTGAATCTATTTGTGAAAACGTTTTTCAAAAGTAAAATGAAAACGCACGTTTGAAACAATGTCAGCCTTAATATATTAAGAACAAACCTCTTCTGCGACTTTTCCTGCATCAGCATAAGCAGCTTCACTCTTCTCAGAAATGGTAGACATAATTATAGCATACCCTCCTCCTGCTATTGCTATCAATGGAACCACTGCTAACGTCAGCAGCGTAAGTTGCCATACTGACAAAAAACCGATGACAAATCCGGCGATGAACTGACATAAGTACCGCAAAACATGGCCGGTCTGATACAAAACAAAACATGTCATCAGTTACATTTTTTTTTCATTCTTAGAATTATTTATTCATATACTAGGAAAGATACCTTATCGCCAATTGCATCTTGAACCAAGATGGCGTCACTTGAGATGTGGAAAATGAAATTTGAATCTCTAGCTTCTGTGTCGAAGAAAGTAATGTCTTTGGCCAAGATTGATTTGAGATAGTTTATACGCAATCTTGCTGTTTGTCTTTCCCCTGTTTGCATCCAACAAGTAACTCCTGAAAATAAAACCATACCATTCCAACTAAAACTTGTTAACATTAATTACAAAAACATATAAATGTAAAATGTGGATAGAAACGTACCCATCCATGCTGATACCAAATTTACCAATCCTAAGTAGACCAAGTACAGAGCATTCTGGAAAACACAAATCACCAAACTGTTATCAACTTATGACCAATATTCAAAAGAGAGAGAGAGAGGAAATAGCTGTTTGTGAGAATTACCTGTGAAACACGGGAAGATATGGCTTTAGGATCTGCAGAAAGACTGCCAAGAGAATCTAGCAGTTTCCCAAAGAACACGAAGAAAAGCGGAAGCGTACCGCCATGAATACACGACCCTAAACTTCCTAGGAACATCAAAAGGCAATCAACTTTATCTGCTGCCCTAAACAAACCCATCAATGAAACTGATTCTTTCTTCATATTTTTCTTCTCCTCTTTCTTTTCTTCTGTCTCTGTATTGATGTTTCCGTTAGAGTATGGTTCTATGTTCTCCATTTTTCACTGAACACAGAGTTCAATAACGGAGAGGTACTTGAGAGAGTAGATGAGCAGAGAAGGATTTAAGGTGTGGGGTTTCTTGTGGGGAAATGGAAGGTGACGAGTAAAATGGGAGTTATAACGAAAAGCAACAAAAATAGCCTTCTCCTCGTTTACTGTTGTATTTAATGTAAAGAAGAGTCAATAATAGGTAACTGTAATCTAACCATCATTCAAATCTCACACTGTATCTGACAACTCGTAGTTAATGCAAGACCCGTCGCTTCAGGCACATGAAACGTATGTTTGACCTTTAGGCCAAGTTAACTTTCTATTTTGGGGACCACAACCATAGTCCATGGCTGCAACCAGTTCCACATTTGGTCCATCCCAAGTTCAACTTTCATAGCATGTTCCATTCTTTGTTTTTATTTTATCTTTACTTTTCTTTTCGTTTCAGATATTTGCTGTTTTCTTTTCTTCTTTCATTGATTTCTTAATAATGCCTTCTTTTTACCATTTGTCATTAATAGGATTTTACGATTTGCCCCTCCATTTATGTAATCTCAACAAGATTTGAAATCATGTAAAGATCTTGGATGGATCTTATAGGCCATAGGATACTACTGTACAGTGGAATCTAGTCACTGTTAGGGTCACGTGCTATTCTCTCTCTTATTTCTATATCTAATTTTGGGCCAAGTATCTTGATGCCATTATGGGTAAGTAGTTTGTTGTGTTTTCGTCGTTTTTTTTATTGAATGTAAAAATTAATTCAACAAAACCGTTTCTACAAAAAATGCTACTTGTGTTTAACTTCTTGCTAATGCTAGAAGAAGGATAAATATTACAATCCTAGTACATTTATCTAGTTGCAAACCATGTCTCCTTACCTTGATCGTATCAAGAATCTCCCTTGCTTCAAGTAGTTGATAATCGGTTTCGCACTTACTTATCTATTCTCTTTACTTATTGTGAAGGAATGATATGATTTTCTCCATGTTTCTTAGTATTTCTTTCTCACCAAATGGTGTAGATTGTGTTTGAAATACGTACCCCACAAGGAACCAATAATGAAGTTTATCTTGCGTTTCGTAGATGATGAGCTCAAGAATGATATCCCAATATTGTGTTGTAAAATTTGTGGCCATAAGATTTCGGGTGAGGCATGGACCATATCTCAGCCGAGGACCGACAAAGGAAAAAGAGATGGTCTCGAGTTTCGATAGGTTCTTGGTAAAAGGTGCAAGACACACAAGCTCTTACATTCTAGGACATCATTCGGCCACCTGTCGAGAGCTCATATTGAGTGTTGCCAACCATGTCATGAATGAATTAGTTCGGTGTGCGTGTTTTCATCGTTTTTGAAATGTCTTTGAGTCTAGTTTAAAATATCTTAGGTGTTATTAAAGATACATTGGAAGAGGACCCATCGGTCTACCTCCTTGGGCCATTCCAGTCTAGCATTTAGATGAGAAGAAGGGTTTTTTCTAGCGGTAGGGACTTACAGGTCCAGTTCTAGAACTCCAGATCGATAGCTCCACGTTTTGAACGTTGATCGATGTATCCACAAGTTTTGTCTAAGAGTAAGAGGTCAATATACTCAACTTGGTTCGTGCGCAGATGAACATAGTGTTTAGGAGGGGCAGTTGCCCCCATGACTTGTTCAAATTTAGTATTCGCCTAAAGTTTTTTTTTATAATGCCCTTATTTATGTATTATTTTATGCTCTAATAGATTTGACCCCACTTCCAGAATCCCATCAGCTGACTCGAATCTTCCTCATGTTAAAACCCTATATGCGAAGAACATGATTCTATAGTCTGTATTTAGTTTTATATTTGGGTTTTGACATTGTAAGCTTGGAGAGAAGAATTTTGAACTCTAATCTACATTTTGTTTTCAAAATACTAGTCTTGGATTTGAGATTTTTTTAATGTACTATTTAATTTAACAATTAACTACACCCCACTCTCAGAGAAAAAAAATTGTAAACCCTAATATTTTTTTTTTCAGGCTTTCAGCATATACATATATATATATATATATGTTTTATTTTTTTTGAAACGGTGCATATAACATATCTTTTCGATATTAATTCTTATATATTTACACCAAATATCCTATAGAAAATAACGCAGGAACAAAGAATGATGGCAGTTTAGAGAAAACAAAAGATCCACCTTTTCTCAGAATTTACCGATCATAGAGAATGATGCAACGCCTTGGACAATACTCAAGAAATTTTCCCTTGTTCAGGAAAACACAGCTGATTCGATTTTCCGGGACCCTAACGTCGGCGAAGCTGAATGACACTTTACATAGTCGGGTCATGGCGGTGGAAAAAAGGATCCTAAGGAGGGTTAAGGTTACACCTGTGCTAGACGAATGGTTAGAACAAGGCAATCAAATAAACCCTAATGATCTAAAAGGCGTCGTCAAATCTCTCTGCGAGTCTCAGCGATTTGATCACGCCCTACAGGTCTCAACTTCTTTATTCTCTTGATCCAATATAGTATTTAGTCTCATAAAAGAGTATAATGTATATATTTCTGTTCTTGGTGATGTATTAGGTCTTAGAGTGGATACCTAAACGAGGGGTTTTCGATGTAAGCTCTGAATATTTTGCATCTCGGCTTTATCTTGTTGAGATCCACTCAGGGTTGAGAGAAGCAGAGAAGTTCTTCAAAAGCATCCCTGAGAACATGAGAGACGACTCAGTCTACACCACTCTCTTAACCTTTTACACAAAAACCAAGAAAACACGACACGAGGCGGAAGCAACTTAGCTAAGCTTTCTCTCGAAACCTAACCCTTACTACAATATGATTTCCCTCTACGGCCTTCTTGGAGAAAGAAACATGGTCGAGGAGATTATGAGGCAGATGGAGGAAAACGGAGTGGAGCATGACAAGATTCTCACGGCCAATAACGTTTTGAAGGCTTACGCGAGTGTACCTGATGTGGAGGCAATGGAGAAGTTTCTGATGGGATTAGAAGATGAAAACCCGCGATTCCAACTGGCGTGGCAAACGGGAATAAGCATGGCAAAGGCTTACTTGAAAGGCGGTTCAAGAAGAAAAGCGATCGAGATGTTGCGTAGAACAGAAGTAAGAGTTGATGCAAAGTCGAAAGACTCAGCGTACAAGGTGTTAATGGAGCTGTATAGGGAGGCTGGGGCTAAACAAGACGAGTCCCGCCTCTATAGGCGCATCAATCCGAATGTTCAGCAGGGAAAGACAACGAGAGCATATGAAAGTAAAGGAGGTGGTTGTGGAGGCACTTGCTTTTACTGTGGCTGTGGAGGTGGTGGTGGCAATAGCAGTGGCGGTGGCAACAGCGGTGGAGATGATGGTGGCGGTGGCAACAGCGGTGGAGATGATAGTGGCGGTGGCAGTGGCGGTGGAGGTTGTGGTGGCTGTGGCAGTGGATGTGGTGGATGTGGCAGTTGGGATTGAGAGAAAAAAAAAAAGAAAAAAAAAACCAAATAGATTCTCGTTAAAACCGAATTAGTTATTAATTTTGGGTTCCTTAATAATATAGCCTCTCTGATCTATGTTACTTAAATCACATGTATTTCAAGAGTATTCTTGCAGAATTTTTCTTTGGTATTTAGATATGTGATTACGAAGGTCTTGGACTCTTTGGAAAAAATGCTAAAATAGTTGAATTAGTTTCAGTAAGGCATGATTCCACTTTCGTATAACCAAGTGCTGAACAATAATATTTAATTAACCGTGACATGTACCTGGTTTGTGCTAATATCATCGCCATATCATTTATCCTGCATGTAGTCGTACATTTTCATTTTTTTGATGTGGAATACGATTACATTAATTTGATTAGAGTGTGATCGAAGCAATAAGATATAGATTAGCTTGAAGCAATAGCAATGTGATCGAAGGGGAAGAAGACGATGAAGAATTAGAACATTCATATATACATTAGCTTTCCTATTTGATGCTTTGTCTTTTTTCTTACTACTACTGAATTGCATGCAGATTTGAGTTTTTCTTTTTCTATTGTTATCAGACTACATAACTAGGAAAAATGCATCATCCTTTCGACTAGATTTATTTTCTGTCTATTTAAAAATTATTTCAAAACTTCAAGATTTAATTAGTTCTAAAAATTAAATCCCTTAATTTTGCGTGTTTTGTTTTTACTTACACAAATCTAAGATTTCAAAAATGCTAAAAACCGGGACTAAACAGAAATCAATCGTGATTCTTAAGTGGCTAATCATCTAATAGTAGACCTTGTATGCAAATTATGAACTTTATTGAACAATTGAACATTGTTCAACAATCAACATACGACATGATGACACGTTGAAAGACAGGCAATGAACACTCATGTCTTCACTTTGACACGTGTAAAATCACCCAAGCTTCACGTGGAACTACATCAACGAGAGATCCCCTCTTCATAAATTCGTACTCCTGCAAGCTTCTGCGTTATCAAGTGTACTTTATCCGTTTGAAACATATCAAAGTAAACCAAAAAAAAAAAAAAAATTATTAAAGAATAAAATCATGTCAGGCGTATCTCTTGCGGTGGGTCCAAGAACCGACGTGGACAAAACGTCAACGTCCGGTGAGAAAGGACGGTGGTCAGGGATGACGGCGGCCGGCGGTGGCGGCGGTGGTGGCTTGATGGGATCACTTAGGGTGATAGAGTTACAGCTGGTCGCGTTCATACTAGTTTTCTCAGCAAGCGGTCTCGTACCGTTACTCGACATGCTATTTCCAGCGTTTGCGTCTGTCTATATTATCGCTCTCTCGCGTTTAGCTTTCCCTTCTCACGGCGTTCCCACCGCTTCCCCTGAAGTTTTCCACGGCAGCAAACTCTTCAGGTTCCAAAACCTTTTACAAGAAAAGAAAAAAACATCTCTCTGTTCGCTTTCTTGATAAAGATTCTAACCATTTTTGGTTTTCCGGTTAATGCAAGGATTTACGTGATTTCGGGGACAACGATTGGTCTGTTCTTGCCTTTAGCTTACGTGTTAGGTGGTTTTGCAAGAGGAGACGATCAAGCGGTAAGATCAGCAACACCACACTTGTTTCTACTGTCGTGTCAAATCTTGACAGAGAATGTGATAAGTGGCCTTTCTCTATTCTCTGCACCGGTAAGAGCTCTCGTGCCGATGCTCTACACTGTCTGGAGAATCTTTGTCATCATGGATTGGTCTAAAGATGTTTGGTTCAACAAATCTTTACCAGTCAATGCTACACCCAACGTAAGCTCTTCTTTGATCAAACACAAGTTTTTATATCATCGGTTTGAGATTAAACAGTATGAAATCGTTTTTTTCAGGCGGTTGCATGGTTCTGGTTTGGACGGTATTTAGCAATAGCTAATTTAGGCTACTTTGGAGTGAATCTACTTTGTTTCTTGATCCCAAGGTTCCTGCCTCGTGCTTTCGACCATTACTTCAGAGAAAGAGACGAGAACTTGGCGAAAAGCCGAGAGGACAAGCCCGTTCAAGTTCCTAGATCAAAACCTTCTGACCACAAATCTGATTGATCATCTTTTACTTTCTTCTGAATGCGTAATGTAACGAACAAAGTTGTTTATAATGGAGATTGTAATGATATTTTATTAGGGCCAATGAAAACAATGTGGTTTTTGAATGTACAAAGTTTTGCTCTTGCAACTGAAAATGTGATGTCAGTTTGCTCCAGTTGATGATGCTTCAATCTTGAAATAGAGACTTAATATTGACTGTCCATGAAACTAACCAGAAGCTCATTCACCATGCCTCGGTCCGGCATCTTCCCTGCAGCTCCATATATTGGAGCCAAGCCTCCTGTGATCGGTCCTGGGTTTGCTTTCACCTGACCAAAGCATGTAATAACGAGCGATCAATATCAGAAAAAGAAACGAGCAATCAAACGGCCTTTTTCATTAATAGACTTACAGTTTCTACAGCTTCACGCAGATCCTGGAGGAAACCATCAACTACAGGGACGTGTTGAAGAGTTATACATATATGTATGCTGGTCCAAAACACAGACATGGATAGTTTCAGAACAGTGACAAGGAGACTGTGTTTGAAACACCAATGTTTTTTTGGTCTTTAGGATTACCTGTTGGGTCTCTGTAGTGCATTTAAATGCCAACCTTTTGAAGACATGAGGTCATTAACTTCGAAGATATCTAATGTTTTAGAACCAAACGCCACGATTGTCATATCTGGCTTTCCAACGACGAACAGTTCATGGATTTCTCTTACCCTGCGGATAATGATAGCCGATGCTATAAGAATTGAAACGAAAAAAGAATGGGAAAAAGTCATAAAGTACAAACCCTTCCTCTAGTCTCTTTGATGCTTCCATTATCTTGCTTGTGTTTTGTAGGTAGCCTGTGGAACAAAAGAAACATGCAGAATCAACCATTTAAATTTTTTTGAGACACTCTAATGACAGAAGCTTGGAGAGTGAGATATCTATTGTGAAACCTTCTTCGCCGAGAGACATCATTGCAGCCCAAGCACCAGCAACCAAAGAACCAGGCCTACTCCCAGCTATAGTTGGAGACACGTATAGACCTCCTGACCATTCAGTTACTGCAAAGCCCATTTATTAACTTGTTAAGGAGCAATACCAAATTTAGGATTTGCATGAATCTACAAATTTTTTTTTTTTTTTCATTTCCATGTTTTCTTAGAGATGGAAGTAGCAAAAGACACTTACCAGCAACAAATTGGTGCTGTTTTGTAGATGCAGGAGCAGGTATTTGCAGACAGAAAATCCAGATGTCAGGTAAAGACCATATATGTATATTCTATATACAAAAACTACACTTTGCACAGCACTGAATAGAATATAAAATAGATTGCAAAACTGCTCCTGTAACAGCATGAATGATTCCAGGGATACGATTCCAGGGAAAAAAAAAGTTAGGGATATCGTGGGTCACTTTTTGATAGATGAATCGTGACACAACAAGCATGCCATAATC